>NC_135365.1:5425625-5745000 GCF_051622035.1 Arctopsyche grandis
CCATATTTTAGTTCCAGAGCAAAGATGCCAAAATCTAATATATTTCATTATATTTAATTAAGTTCACTTTTAAAATGTGTGGTGATTTAGTATAAATGGAATTTTATCGTCCGAATTTGAACTTTAGTAATAAATAACAAAAGCACAATTACCTAACGATGAAACCTCTTCAGTTGAATAATGAATATCAAACTTTTTTAAATAATCGATAAAAAGTATTTGATACACTGAACAAAAAAAAAATACAAAAGCTGATATGATCCACCGAATTGGAATATAATAATGATTTTTATTGGTTTGCTATCGTCTATGAAATATGATCGTTTAATAGTTTGTAAATAAAATTATTATTTTGAATAAAAATACCAATAATTTTATTTTACTACCGCCATCTTCGCCGCAAACGGTGGATAAACGTCAACGACTATCTCGCCGGGCAGATTTCAAACGCGTCTTACACGATATTTTTGCACCATCGTACTGGCGGAGGATCCATTTACTTATATTGATGACCAAAATGAACAATATGGCAAAGTATGAAAACGATTGGATAAGAATCAAACTTTTTCCTGAATTGTAATCGAAGTGAGGTATGTAAAAAATGCGCATTTTTTACTGTTTTTTTAGTTTTTGCAGTCATTTACTCAAAATTCAGTATTTTTGTGCTGAAAATGAGTATTGAAATCAATAATCAAATATTTTTTATATCGATTGTGATCTGTCATTCCTTTAAAATACTTTTATAATCAAATCAAAAATTTTTTTTTTTCCATAGTTTATGCTTATTTTAAGTTTAGTTCCGCAGTTTAGTTTATGTTTATGCGTTTATTTGACCAGATTTTATTTCAATATTTTTATTTTAACTTACTAATATGAGTGGTAAATGATTTTACCACTCAGTAGAGCAACATATTGTGGGATTTAGGTTTCTAACCTCTAATAATGAGTGTATTAATGATCAAGTTGGCATGCATGAGTAAGATGAATTATGAAGTTAGTAACATGTAATGCAACGAATAAACCTTTGCGGCGCTTCACCAAGTTAACAATGTTTTAAACCGCTCAAAGAGTCTTGTTTTACTGTTTCCTGACAACCTGATCCTACAATATTTTATGTTAAATAAATACTTTAAAAAATCAAATCAAAATAGTATATATTCGAATGATGAAGAGGAACATAAATAGTGTCAATCATTTATTTTTTATTTTTAAATGCTTTTTATTATTACGAAATTATATTTACAATACATCTTATATATATTTTAAAAGCTACTGATCTACTGATCATTTTCTATTTTACAATTTTAATTTAATTTGGTTAGTAATCATAGTATAATATTATTCTAATGTTAATGTACAGCATAATAGGAAAAATAGCTAAAAACCTATTTACAATTCTTATAAATGCTCATAATACATCTAATACATAATATTAATTAAAGACTCTCGAAAGTCGATGACCTAAAGCAGATTGTGTTTAGGTAATCTGTGTTTATACCTGAAGGGTATAGACATTTTGTAGTTCATTTATACTTAGATAAATATTAATCTAGTAATAAGAAATTTGTAATTTAAATCTAAAATTTGTTTCAACCCTAAAAAAGGGCCCAACTTTTTGTTGAAATATTCCAAATATTTTTGGGTTGAAATATAATTTTTAAATGTTTTATGCTTTTTCCACATCTCGACAGTAAAATAGTCAATTTATGTGACTTTTAGTAAAGCTTCTATGTACAGTTAAAAGCTTTTACTTATTGAAATGCCAAAAAATGCCATTATTTTCGGCAAAACAAGGCCTACTCTAATGTATAATATTGTACATACATACTATCTATTAAAACAATAGAAGATAGAGATCATAAGCGGAATTAGAACGGGGCTAAATTCATCAAAGTGAATGAACAATGAAAAATGACTTAATGTGAGATTAAATATATGGAAGAGTCAAGTCTCAGTCTATCTTCGAATTGCGGTTTTTCCGTACGAGAATGAAAAAAAATTCGTTTCATTTAACAACGGGAATAAATCACGTAAGCCTATGTCACATATGAGATCCAGGGGTTGTTTAAAAGGTGGAAAAAAGCCACGGGACGACCCTTTCCGTGTACTCGCCACCAGAATATAATTAATGTAAACCTTTATGTCCCATACGAAACTAACGCTCTCTTGATCGCTCAATGCTCATTTCTCGCCCTTAATGAAATAGCTTTTATAAATGATTTCCCAATGGGATTAGCGTGGCGTGCGATCCTTGATGCTCTCGTTTGTGTGATTTTTCACATCAAATAGGCAATCGTGTTATTGGAAAGCGCTTTCCCAGCACCGAGGTAAATTCACGCAAAGCCGGAAAATTCCACTGTCAAATGTGCCAATTTGTCATTATGCGATAAATGTGCTAATTCGAAGAAAATATCCTTCCATTAAATCATATATAAACTTATGTAATATACATACATAGTCATGTATAATTCAAGGATACGGCAGATATGAAATCCAATATATCCGACATCCGAATATGATTAAAAGAAGCCTTATGTGTTATACCTGCTTAGTGTACAGCTCATTGACAACACTTTTTTATAATATTATATAATATGAAATTTAAATTAAAGGGTTACATATAATTTATATTATGTATTACATAACATTTTTTTTTATATATTTCCTTCAACCATCAATACAGAACAATGGTGAGCATGTAATTTTAATTCATATCATGACAGGTAAACCCCAATGCGCCTTCCTGGCTAAATGCATAAACATGTAAATCGAAACAATATCTGACATCTATAGTCAGATATTACAAACATCGTATAAATACTGTTACGTACGCCGCGGATTAAGCGAATAGAATCCCATCCACAACTATGTGACCATTCAAGGGTTATCTGTTAACGGATTAACTAAGTGCTTGCACTTTGGACCAACAGATGTCTGTTAACGGATTAACTAAGTGCTTGTACTTTGGACCAATGGATGTCTGTTAACGGATTAACTAAGTGCTTGCACTTACTTCCAGGATTATATCTGGACTCTAAGTGCATTTAGGCTAAACAATGACCGCTATTAGGCCTTTCTCAGAATCGGTACGGGGAGACCCAATGTCGTGGAAATACATATCCGAATACGTGACTATACAACAGGTAAACAGATTAGACGTCCTGAGAGATCTACCCTTTATAAGGTGGTACGTAGGCGATATCAGGTCATTCTGAACTGAGCACTTCCAGTGCGTGTATCTCCTTAATCATGAATAAATGCTGTGAAATGACTTCGGCCTTTTACTTGGATCCTCCACCCACCCCTACGCAACAATACGTTCAATAACAGTTTTCATGTTACAATTTTTCAATTCAATATACAACCACAGAGACATATATGGTCAGAAATCAGACGAAACCTGAGATATAACAATAACTCAAGGTTTGAAACGGAAGATTGGGAAGGAAAAACCAATTTTACAGGAACCGTTTCAATGAAAATCAGAAAAATTGGCCAATTCTGATAAGAAACGATTGACCTCGTCAAACTAAGGTCTGGCCAACAACGACTCTAGTGGGAATCGAACTCGTGACATAATCCTAGAAAGAATTCAACACTCACTACTAGACCACGCTGCTGGTTTATAATGTAATGTTTTCAAGTGTGTGGTCACCTGTTCTACATATACCATATGCTGCTGGCCAGGCCATGGAAATGTTATGTCTTATCACAGTTTTCCAGTTTATCCGATTACATTGAAACGCGTCCAACACATTAAGAATCCTGTCGTGAAAATTCCAGTTATAAAGCATCTTGATTGTCGAGACTTATAAAATGCTGCAAAAACTTGTCCATAGATGTTTCTCGATGTTTGTATTTGTACAATGTTTCACCATAGATGTCGTGTTTATTGTAAAATTTAATTGGGTGTATACCTGTATAAATAATAAATAAATAATTCTAAATCCGTATAACACGCTAGACGCGTTGGAGTAATCTGTTAGGGTGTGCATGATTTATTGAATAATTAAAAAATAAATAAAAAAAACGCCTGCTGAATTTTTATTGATCTTAACCAGTGGCGTGGACTTGTGATTAGCATATTATTTAACATATTTTATTTATTAATTTTACAAATTTTGTTTATTAATTTTACATATTTTATTTATTAATTTTACATATTATATTTATTAATTTTACATACACCAGTAAACCCCAACGCGCCTTCCTGGCCAATTACAAATAATACAGCATTTTTATAACATAAGTCGCTGAAGTCTATGAATTTTGTGGATACATTTTATTGTACATAAATCATACTCAAATGGTGGTGACATAGTGGGAAGGATGGGTTTTTAGCCAATTTAATGGAGGAACCGTTTCAACAATGAAATCAGAAAAATTGGCAAACGCTGAAAGGAAACGATCGACTTGGAGTCACAAATATCCAAGTCTGACCAGCAGCATTACAGATAACTCGGAATAAATAATTTTTAATCCAAGTCAAGTCACGAGATCAAACCCGGTGACCTCTTGGCGCTAGGCAAAATCCCAACCACAGATCCATGCTGCTGACGATTATGCTTTCGAGAAGAATGGTCACGGGTTCAAGTACCACTAGAGTCCCGCTGCTAGCCAGGCCTTAGTTTGTGACTCTAGGACGATCGTTTCTTATCAGAGTTTGCCAATTTTTCTGATTATTTATTGAAACAGTTCCTGTTTGTATGAATTCGCATTGTATAAACTGCTTATGTATAGTTATATTGATTGTTGATTGTTTGATATCAGTTTGATTTCTGAACCTATTAGATAGTAGAAAAAGATTTTAGTATTTGTAATATAAACAGCTTAAACATGGCGAATCTAATAGTAAATATTCATTTGTTTTTTATATAAAATATATTAATATCGAAAAAAAAATTGTATCATCGTCATAGAAACCAAAAATACTTACATACATACATATGTATATACAAGGTCTCTTTCGAAATTATATATTAGATAAATTATATTAATATTACCGAATACATTAATTTTTGTCAATTAAATTATACAATTGTATGGAAAAAAATTTAGTTATACCATTTTATTCAGTATTTATATGTAAAATCAGTCTCACACTTTATCTTTCAATTTTTACGTTTAAAAATCATAAGATTAATTATTTTCTTAATTATAAAAAGCGCTATAAAAGTAAAAATATCTGTCTTTCGATTCAAAGTTAATACATTAAAACTAAATCTACATATACATACATATGTACATATGAAGAAAAAAAAGAGAAAATTCTTTTTACTATCAAATAATACAAATTAGAAAATAGCATTATAAAAATTACATTTATAGGATGATTCGTAGAAGTCAAGAAATTGTACGCTCAATTGGGAAACACTAGCAAAATATTTCAGAGTTCTTCGAGTGTGTGAAAGTTTGGAAACATGGTATTAAAAAATACTTATAATTATTAATTAATTAAATAAAATTTTGCAGTCTAAAGTTACATTATACATATAATCAGTGGCGGCTCGTCCATACGCACTGCGGTACTGCAGCACCCTTAAAGAAAATTGAGAAAAATTTAATATTATTATATACATAAATGTATGTATATTATATGAAAATATCAATATTATTTAAGCGTGTATTAAGCTCGCCCGCACACCGATACATCCAATAATGATCATACATCGCGGTACTAATATCAGAAAGTGAGGCATCATTTATGATTTTGTGCAGTACGGTTTTCGATGGAATATGCCGAGTGGGCGAAGGAGGGGCGCGGGGGCAGCTAGAAGCTTGGTCCGTACTGCACTCCCAACAGTACACATTTCTTATTGCGTTCGTGTGCGCGCCGCGCGCTCGACACGCTCCTGACTTTTCTTAATTTCTTCTGCACCTTTTGTCTTTTCTTCTACACCTCTTACACTTTCTACGTTTCTACAATTCCTTCTACACGTCACTTTAAGTATTTAAGATGGTATCAAAATCAAGAGAAGCTGCAATCTAGTAATATCGATGCATTTTCAATTAAAGAAAACTTAAAAAGTTAAAAACTACCTTTGAGCCAGAACGGCATTTTTCATCAATAAATAGAATAAAGACATACATATATAAGAAACACAATGGTTCAAGAAAGATTGATGGCTTTGTCTATGCTGTCAATTGAAAAAAAATGATTATGAACAGTGAATTTAACGAAAAGGTGATAGGCCTTTTGTCAAGGAAAAAAGACTGAAGAATCAATTTTTTAATGAAATGAAATACATATAATGTTTAATTTTGATAATTTTGTTGTTAATAGTAAAATATAATCCAAATAAACATTTTTTTTATTTTTAATGAACCGCAGCACCCCCAGATATCTTATCCACGAGCCGCCACTGCATATAATATACCTAATTTGATGATTATTTTTCGAATATTTTTCAAAATGCTAAAATTCAATAATTATGCTTTATATGTATCTATGGTAAAAGATACCCGGAGCTATATACATAGCAAAGTTAGAAATTTCTAAGATCAATAAATTTACGGAAAAAAAAGCTTCAAAAGCCACTAATCCTTTACAAAATACATCTACTGAATGACTGTGTGTAGGTAGTATTCATATATATGTAGATAATTATTTATATACTTGTAGTAACCGTTCATAATATTTCAATTAATTCACATCGAAAATCAAAGACTTATCAAGGCGTTCGATACAGTAATTTCAATTTCAAAATCAATCAAAAAATTCTCATCGAATTTCATAAAAACGAAGCCTCAAAAAGCGCTCCATTACTCAAACTCGGCACAGATTCTTTATATGTATATTAATTGAGTAAAATACAAACCGACGAGAATAAAACTCGAAAATAGTTCACATCCAAGTGCTTTATTACGAAGGAGATAGGCTTGGAGCGAGGGTTGTGAGCGTCGTAATCCTGGATTTTATCCCAGTTTACCAGTCTCGAAGGGAAGAGAAGAGCGTCTCAGGTCGCACCGGGTGCATAACCCACCCCTTCCACTCCATCCCCCTTAATTGCTCGCCACTCGAAGGGGCTCAAATCTATTTTCGTGGCGTTTTACGACGAGAACGTCCCCGAACTCTACTCGGGTGTCCCTTCAGAACGGCCACAATTAAAAAATATGGGTGTACACTTTTTAATGAACGCCCTTGGGCTTTTCACGCAGCTTTTCCCAACCCACCCCCTAGCTTTGTATCTCTCCACACCTGTACTACTTGAAAACCTGTCTTCGGAGTTAGCACTTATTTTCTGGCGATGTAATATTAATCAATATTTGAGGCTACGGCTCGATGTAACTTCATTGTTGCGACTAATTGGAGCGAAATTGAAATTTTCGACGACCAATCTGAAGATCGAAAGAGTCTTCTTGATATATTAAATTTTATTACGAGATGAAACGTTTTGTGTACTTGAAATTTAAGTTCATTGAACGAATTGCATAGAATCAGTCCCTTAATATATAATATTGATATTTTTATTT
Source organism: Arctopsyche grandis (assembly GCF_051622035.1). Lineage (NCBI taxonomy): Eukaryota > Metazoa > Arthropoda > Insecta > Trichoptera > Hydropsychidae > Arctopsyche > Arctopsyche grandis. The sequence goes on from NC_135365.1 coordinate 5,433,099, forward strand.
TAACAAATTTTACAGTATTCTATTCTTTGTAAATCTACAGTTTAAAATTGTCATGATTTTCAAACTAAGAAAGTTTTTTACATTATTTTGAATCTTTCACCTGCCCGATCAACGCTGGCCTCTTCTTTGATATATTACATACAAACATAAATATATGTATGTATATACGAATATATATTTATGTATGTATATGCATACATATCATTGATTTTTTCAGTCATACAAATCTGTTATGTGAACCACCAAATTTGTTATAAATCTTTTAAATTTGTGGAAGCGCCATTCTCAGGATGAGAGCGGCCTCCCTACGTTGTCGTGTCTCGTTATTTCACCACTATTTGAGTATGATTTATGTACAAAATTCATAGAATTCAGCGACTTATGTAATAAAAATGCTGCTTTGTTTGTAATTGGCCAGGATCGGTAATGCTGCTGGTCAGACTTGGATATTTGTGACTCCAAGTGGATCAAAGTTTCCTTTCAGAGCTTGATATTTTTTTTATTTCATTGTTGAAACGGTTCCTCTATTAAATTTGCTAAAAACCCATCCTACCCAATATGTCACCACTGTTTGAGGAAACGATCTGATAGGAAACGATTAACCTAAAGTCACAAACCAAGGTCTGGCCAACAGCTACTGGTGGGAATTGTACCGTGACCACTTACTACTAGTCCACGCTGCTGGTTGATGCTAAATTTTTCCATAAAAAAAAACACGCTAATATCACGCACATAACATTACTTTATAATATTGAAGTTGCATAATGAACTTCTACTTACAAACAAACGAGGCTTATCTTTATATTGTACGCGTACATGTGTTTGCTTTGATTAAATATGTATAAATTAATTACGCGAGTCAATTAAAGTTATAACGCCTTGAACGTGGCCCAAAGGGTAAGTTTTTCGAAATATAAAAGGAAAATAAAAAAAAAGGTTGCGAGGTAAAATAGAAGCTTTTGAAACCGCAACAATGGCCAAAAGTTAAAGCTTTGTTTAGGATCAAAGCGACGACCAGAATAACAATTGTGTGGCACACTTTTTTTTACAAGCTAGGAAATAACCAATTAAATTTTTTTAATTGCTTTTCTTTACGACCGAAAAAAATCTCAATTATAATGCAAAATATCCACATCGTGTTGTCGATAGCTTGATTTATTTAACTAATTAAGTTTTGAATTATTCCACCTGTTGTTTTAAATTAAAAACACAAAACTATAACATAGCAAAACGCTGTATGAATGTAATGTTATGTTAGGATGTTCTAATTAAATTAACTTACAGAGCAATCGCTTATTATTATATAAGCTCACTTAAATAAATATCCAATTATGGTACCAATGTTTGGAGAATTCTAAAATAATAATTCATAAACATTATAATAGTTTACGTTGGAAATTATACACATTAGTACATGATTCAAATTGACCTCAATAGTAAAATTGATGTAAATTTTTCGCCTCTAAGTCATCAAACAATCGCTTTATTGCGCTCAAATTTTATCAATGAGATACCGTGGATGTTCATAAATATTATAAGTTAACATATACAGGAAAATTTAATGGCTCAAATCGAATGACATGGATGTGAATCAGCTTTAGTTTCAACAAGCAGACACCACATTCCATACAAGTCATCAAATAAACACTTTCTAGAAAATTATCATTTTTATTATAAATGCAACGCTATTGATAAGTTGAATGTTATTGTGTTCCGCATATAATTTGCATAAAAAAAATTGAGTTATAGTGCAAATACAAAGAAATTAAAAGAAATAACTTTTACCAATGTTAAAATTGAGTTATGAAGGTGCGGTATAAAGTCGCGTTTGGATAGCTAGCCGTCATTGCTTCGATCTGACATAAGATTTCGATGTAATTTTTAATTAGTTCGTTAATAATTAAACTCCTCTAGCTTTATGTTGGATATATTATCTAACTTCAGTGCTAGCTAACTCCCATATGTTGAAGTAAGCTAGCATTGAAGAAATATCAAAGCGTTCTAAAGAGTGAAAATGATTACTAACTGAAAATAGTGCTAACTAACAAAGTAGAGCTAGTAAAAATCTTGTAAAAATAGCTGCAATTAGCACATCTATTAGCGAGCTATGTTCACGGTCCGACTGACTGCTTGCGGACTTGTGACCCATTCCTGCACACGCACAAAAATTTGGTATCAATGATTCAAAACGAACTCACAAAAATTGTGTTCTATTCAATAATAAAATTCAAAATCAGATCACTATTTTTTTACGGGCAGGAATATAACTGAAATAACAAGATGTGGGTAAAAAAAATCTTGTAAAAAATGTGTTTATCTTAAGGAAAACTTTCAACATAACCAATCATTAAACTTCGACAATTTTAAATTAAATAGATGTGAATCATTTCTAACAGACCCTACATCACAAATAAGACGTCAAATAATCGCTTCACTGCTTTCAAAGTTTCATAAGTTTACGTCTGCAAGTATTAGTGAATCTTCTATGGAAACGGTCGCAGTGACGTCGATGTTTGCCTCTTCTCCTACATCTGCCTGCTCAAATGGTCCTGATAGTCGTGATTCTGTTGTGACTGTGTTGGCTTCTTCTTCTGCTTCCTCTTCCGTTTCATCTCCATTGGCTCAACCTCCGTTGGCTCAATCAAAACTGCCATTTCTTGTCTCAAAGAAAGTCACGCGCCAAACTGGGAGACCGAAAATTGGTAATTTATTACCAAAATGCACGAGGTCTCAGGACAAAGCTGGCTGCGTTTAATTCAGCCGTTTCTACTACATATTTGTGATGGTATGGTAGCACTAACGGAAACATGGTTGACTTCATCATTTTTTGATGCTGAACTTTTTGATTCTTCCTGGAAGCTGCATCTTCGCGATAGAGTAGATCGACGTGGTGGTGGTGTATTATTTGCTTGTCGTGATTGGTTTCGGTCAGTCCGGATGACAAATTTTGAAACTCTATCTGGTGAGGACTTATGGAATTCATAACTTGAAAATCATAATCGAGAAAGAATATTACGAAATACAAAAACCTTGTAAACATAGAATGAATTCAAGACGATAAACGATATTTAATAATAATAATTATTATTTTTAGTTGTTTGTGTATATATATGTTTTGTTTTTGTTATGTCTAATTTATTATTTTGTTTCTTGTCTTTTCTGTTATATTTTTGACCATTGTGGCGCATTAGGAATTCCTGTAATGCTACAACGGTCCAAACTTTAAATAAATAAATAAATAATCGAATCATTTCCTGAAAACTTTTCACTTTTATTGAAACAGTAGTATTAAGGTATACCTAATTGAAATCAAAATTATGCGATACAATTTTCGATGTTTCATATATGAATTATGATAAAACTAAATAGTAAAAATCTGCAACAAAACAGTAGGACCACCCTTTACATAGTTTTCAAAACTTCGTCGACAACCATTGTACAACATTATCTAAATAAATTCGTCTAAAACACGTGTGCACTCTCTTTCCTGTACTTAGAAAGTCAATTTCGTAGACTCGTAGACCCATTTTGCGTAAACCTTCTACACTCCCTTGAGTACTAGCTGACGACCTGCTTTGTCTTCCCTACGTAGGTTATATATTACATTAAATGTATAGAGCCTTCTCACTGGCGTTGACTTAAACGGATCGCCTCGATGGATGGTATTTTAAAGCAGTGGTGGGCAAAATGTATCAAAATGCCACCGACGATGTTTAAATGTTAAAAATGTATCGTGAAAATTTCAAGTTTTCCTTGACAATGTGAAAATCACTTGACATTTTCACATTGTCAAGGAAAACTTTTGTTCGATTCGTAATTGTTTGATTTTAAATCAAATCAAACAGTCTGGATTTTTTCAACGCTGATACAAACTTAAATTTGTTGTATTGACAATTCGTACAGTTTTACTTTATATATGAACATATTTACAATGGATGGAAGTTTTGTGATCATGCGATTCACTCAGAATCGATCGCTGATCAAGTTCTTATGATCTAGTAAAAATGTTTGAATGTGTCTGTTAGTATTCGTGTATATTTTGGGACTTTTTTGAACATCATTAGTCCTATCGAACTGAAACTTAATCGATACGATGAAATTATTTTTCAAATTAAGTTGACCGGAAATGGTAACTCGCCTCATAAGTGTCCTCCTTTTTTAAGTGTTTGAACTCAATTATCTCCCAAGCCGTTCAACGGATGAGACTGGAATTTTTTTACATGTAACACAAATTATAAATTTTATATCTTAATATTTTTTAAATATGTTAACCTCAACCGAAAGAAGTACTTTGACTCTAGAGAATCTAGATTATTTATATTTTTCTCAGAAACTTTTCGATATATTAGACTAAAATTTCATATCTAGAAGTTTAAATAATTTGTTGAGCGCCCGTTAACCGGACGTGGCAGTTTACTCTTGTTCGATTTTTCTTCCACTATTTTTTTCGACCCTCTAAATCTGTGTGCTCTTCACGAGAAAATTCAAATATAATTTTTTATCAATATGATGAAAATAAAAAAGAAATCATAAAATTTAATTAACCGGAAGTGGGATTTTTTTTCTCTTAGAAAAGTCACAAATTTTGTGACCCCAATTCTGTCCACACCCCTGAACGTATCAAGCTGAAAATTTATATTTGTATTCTTTATGTACTAACTTAGAGCTGACTTTGTTTTGGTCATAATTCGTAAACCGGAAGTAGAATTTTTTTTCTAAACAATATTTTATTATTTTATTTTGATCTTTTAAATTATTTTTATTTTCATGATATTTAATGTGTATAATATTTATAGTGATTTTAAGTAATAAAAAAATTTCCAACAGAATCCGACAACCGGAAGTAGAGCTTTTATCTTGTGTAAGTATCCCTACATTTGCGCTCAATTTGTATCGAAAACGCTCTCATAACCGGTATGTATGTATAATTATCGAATTTCGTCTTTTGACCTTCTTATATTCCTCAAATACATAGATAAAGTCATAGGTTAGTCACATCCGATTTTTTTTCTAATCAGTTAATAATTCATAAATCATACGAAATAGCGCACGAGCGTCATATTCCACACCTGACTGTTTAACACTTTTACTACGTCAATAAAAAAGGCACCGATTTTTTTTTCAATGTGAAATCCGATCTCGTATAAAGCTCATAAACGCACGCAGGGGTGAATTTGACGTGAAACCGGAAACGATCGTTGAGATATTAAAAAAATTCGTTCTCGTCATAAACGCCTTTCAAACCAATACGTGCCTAGAGAAAAAGAGAGAAAAGAGGGGATCAATCGAGGGTAAGATTTTTCACCATAAAAGAATGTATTAAATTAGAGCCCTATCCGGCCATTTGATTACTCGACGGGGTGGGTTGGTCAGGGGGAGGGGTGGTTAGAGCACTCAATGCAGGCTCGAGAGGCTCATTCAAAATGTTAATCGGAGCGAAAAAAATGAAAGCTCGATTTATATAATGACAGCTTTGCAAACGGCACCGGGCCGAGCTTTGTTTTACATCGCGTTACAAGAATGGTGGGATAAGGGACCCGTAAGACCGGTCGGAAAATAAGACGAAGTGAAAAATGGAAGAAAATTTATATATGAATGTATTTTCCGGGCTCAAAGGCGGAAAATTTTGCAGGATTGAGGGGCGTTTTTCTAATTTTCGAAACGTTTGTGCATTATCGGAACATTGCTTGCTCTCATTCAAAAGTGGCTTTGTTACTTTCTTAATGTGGAAAATGGGAAATTATTGTGTCTAATGAAAATTTCACTTTTTTTTTGCATGATAGGACATTCATCATTACACAGATTATTTCTTAAAATAAAACATGAGTCATTTTGCATCAATTTTTTGGTCTTGCATCGAAAAATTGGCGTATTAATTGGTTTCTTAGTTGGTATCATATTAATATGACGTTTGTAAGGCTAACAGAAGCTTGAGGTTTACCTTTAGGATATCCAAACCTTTTAAATCTCCTGACACTGATGCCTTAATTTTCTACTCGTCTTTGAGAAGGCATCTGAAATTTTCAAGTACCGTATCTGTTTGATGGAATTAGGATTCATGTACTTTTTACTCGTTTGTCAGAGCTCTTCTGAAATTTTCTTATACTGTATCTCTTTTATTGAATTAAGATTAATGTAGAAATACAGTAAATGCTTAAAGGAATTTGAGTTTCATCTTTTTGATATCCAAACCCATTCAATCCCCTAGCACTGTTGCCTTACTTTTTTACTTGTCTAAAATTTTCTAGGTACTGTTTCTTTTTTATGGAATTAAAATTCACGAAGAGATAATAAAGTAAAGACTTACATGATTTTGAGCTTTGTTTTTAAAATCTCTAAATCATTTAACCCCCTGATATTACTGATTTACTTTTAAACTCGTTTAGATTTTAAACACTTTTTTAAATTTTCAAGTGCATCTGTTTAATGGAAATAAAAAGATATGGCAAAAGCTTACATGACTTTAAGTTTTACTTTTTAGATATTCAAACCATTTAACCCTATGACACTTTTGCTCTACTTTTTACTCGTTTCTCGGAAGTCATTAGAAATTTCCAAGTACTTTATCTCTTTTTTTTTCAAATTTACATTCATCAATTGGGAAAAAAATTATTCCTATTGCAATCCAGATTAATTTCAAGATTCCAATGACCTATCAGATCTCTCTGTGATCTCTTACTGCTGCATATGTAGAGCCTGCTCTTCTCTTTAAAATATTTCCCCCACATATAAATCCATGCCTTTGCCTTACTATCTATATTTTTTTAAAATTTTATCTATATTATATACAAAGTATCAATATATTAAGTATTGAGATCCTGAAATAGTTACGACTGTGTACTTTGATCGATCTTAAAATTTTCAATGCCTATGTGTATATTTTTACTTTATCTATGTATGTATGTACGTAGTAACAATAGATGAAGTTTTGTGATCATGCGAAAATTCGAACTCGAGATTTTGACTGATTCGAACTCAGAATCGATTACTGATCACGTTTTCATGATCTAGAAAAAATGTGTGTGTGTGTGTGTGTGTGTGTGTGTGTCTGTGTGTGCCTGTGTGTGTGTCTGTTATTTAGTCTTATCGAACCGAAACTTAGTATCGGTTGCTGAAATTCTTATCGACATTACGCTAATTTTTTTCAAATTTTTAAGTTGACCGGAAATGGTACCTCCCCTTATAGGTGTCCTCTTTTTTTAATTTTTTGAATTCAATTATCTCCCAAACCGCTAACTGAATCGGATTAAATCTTTTTAACATGTAATATAAATAATTCTGAACCGGAAGTAGTACTTTTACTCTAGAGAATCGAGGTTTTTTATGTTTTTCTCATAAACCTTTTGGTTTATTGAATTGAAATTTCATATCTAGAAGTTTAAGCATAATACCAAGTTGTGTATAAAATTTAGAAAGCATCTCTCAACCGGAAGTGGTAGTTTACTCTTACGATTTTTCTTCCACTATTTTTTTCGACCCCTTATACATGTGTGATCTTCACGAAAAATATCAAGTATAATTCTTTTATCAATGTGATGATAATAAAAAAAAATTATAAGTGGGATTTTATCCACTTATAAAGGTCAAAAATGTTGTCGCCTGGATCCTGTCCACACCCCTGAACGTATTAAGCTGAAAAATTATATTTGTATTCTTTATGTACTAACTTAGATTTGGTAACGTTTTGGTCAGAATTTGTAAACCGGAAGTAGTATTTTTTTTTAAACAATATTTCATTATTTTTTTATTATTTTATTTTGACCTTTTAAATTATTTTAATCTTCTTGATATTTATTGAGTATAATAAAGATAGTGATTATAAGTAAATTTAAAAAATAAAATCATCAAATTTAATGAACCGGAAGTGGGATTTGTATCTCTTAGAAAGGTCAATAATGTTGTCGCGTAGATCCTGTCCACACCCCTGGACGTATTAAGCTGAAAATTTATATTTGTATTATTTATGTATTAACTTAGAATTGCTAATATTTTGGTCAGAATTCGTAAACCGGAAGTAGTATTTTTTTTAAAACAATACTTCATTATTTTATTTTGACCTTTTAAATTATTTTTATCCTCTTGATATTTAATGTGTATAATATTCATACTGATTTTAAATAAAAAAAAATTGAACAAAATCCGTCAACCGGAAGTAGAACTTTTGTCTTGTGCAAGTTTCCATATATTTGTATCGCTATCATAGTTATTAGTTCAATATCGAATTTTGTTTTGTAACCTTCTTATATTCCTCAAATACATAGATAAAGTCATGGGTTGGTCGCACCCGAATTTTTTACAATAAACTAATGATTTCAACCGGTTTTGCTCAGTATTTGTAATATAAACCGCTTAAGCATGGCTCATTGAATAGTAAACATACATTTATTTTTTTATTAAATTTATTTGAATATTTAATATAATCATAGAATATGTATTAAATCAGAAGCGAGTTACACACACACACATACAATGAACAGTCTTTGTTTTATTTTAAAAAATAAATAGATAATTTATTCCTTTATAATAGATTTATATGTATTCGTTTATATAAATCTCACAAACGTAATATGTAACGTACTCAATTTGATTATGTGGAATCCAAATCCAGTACGACATTCGTATTTTCATCAAAAGTAGGAATTTTCTTCGAGAAGAATAACTAAGCCGTAAATTGCGGATCAAAAGTCAAATAAGCGAATATGTAAGTAAAAAGCTCCGTTGTTCCCTCCGCGATTACGATCCACACAAATTAACTTATTGCGAATCTCTTTTCAGCGATTACATTTACCTTTGATCCCGATCCCCTAAAATTAATATCGAATTCGGGAAATTTTTCCGGAATACCTGTGGAATTTAGACACGGACTCTCATTCATCGATTGTGAAACATTTGTAGGTATTTAATATGGAACCATTATTTTCACACACAATGACGACTACGATTTCCAATTAAGTTGTGTGAATGTTACAGGATGTTATCAAAGAGAAATGTTGAAACTAAATGTCCATAGAAGCGGCTGGCAAGTGACAGTATTCAATTTTATCCCACATTATTATACTGTGATATCCGTCCGGGTAATTTGAATTGCAAAATCTGCATTCGCATTCAATATTCGATGGTGTATAATACAATTATGACAGGAGACTATTGTTAGAATACACATTGTATCGCTCTATAATCAGTAAGCCGCAACTATTATTAAAACAGTGTCAACAATATATATGTAGGTATGTAGATAAACTTTCAAAGATGTTCTGGAACATTCTTTCATTAATAAATTCCTAACTGAGAGTCCCCACTCACAAATGTAAAAGTGTAACTATACAAAATATATATCATCGATGCAAATTACACAATGCGCGGAAAAAGACAGACAGGAAACCGAAGAATTACATTTCCTGCCTTTCTAACTGTCCGGAACGACTCAGCTCCATAATGCAAAATCGATAGAAAAAACATCAAGCAAAACGAAACCGTTCGATATTTCTTCAGTTCAGCTCACCTGGAAAATGAAGTCGACTCACCCTATATCTACCTTTCGACATAGATAATTACATAGTCAACAAGATGACCTGTTTGCAGGTAAAGTTGTCCTTTTACCTGCCTGCGTCGACGTAGAAATTCAATTAAAATCTTCAATGACATTATTATAACAAAATCACACTTCATCTCTACTCATGTACGTACATATGTAGGTTGATAACATAGGAGATGAGAATATGCTGTGCAATTTACTCGTCTTTCAGTGATTCCCTTCTTTTCCACCAACCGCACACTTTTGTCGCAACAATACTTCATTCAGGTGATAATGGCTTTTTTTTCTACGAGAGACTGAAATGAAAGGTCCTGGCGGAGAGAATTGAAGATGTAAGTTATTATAGAAGGCAAGCAAATTTCGTTCCGTTCGACCTATATTTTTTTTCTCGTACATTTCCAATGGAAATGCGATAAACGATACATTTACTACGGAGTCTTAATGAAAATGATCGTTTGTATTGTATACAATGTACGATGATAGCAAAAAGATAGATCAATACCATACTATTTCAATAATTGAATATGGGTCTGCTATTTTAATTATACGTCTAAAACACTCAGTTATAAAAATAATGAAAATGCAATTAACCAAATGGCAATAAATGCAAAATTTAGCAAACTGTTTCTATTGATAAATTTTAATTTTCAGTGGGTATTTCAAAAGCTTTTGTATTATATTTAATATAATTAAAATTAGAGAATACTGTTGCGTAAAAATAGAACGATCAGTGCACGGGGCCCAATTAGCGTGGCACTCATCGTCCAATCAGAAAGCCCGATTCATCGACCAATCGGAGAGCTCGGTTCACCAACCAGTAAGTGAGCTCGACTAAACGACCAAATTCGTGCGGCTTACAAAAAATGTATCAAAGCCGGCGGGTTGGTCTCGGGATTTATTCGGATTCTAACATCTATTAAAGATCTGAAACCTACCTTATTAATTTTTGTACCTCGACTTGACTCCGCTTACCTCTGAATACTCTTCAATACATATACTAGTATTATATGTAATGATTTATTACAATGGGAATGTGATTATTTTCACATAATTTGAAGATGATTAAATCTAATCATCCGGGATTCATAAGAATTTTAGAACTTTTCGTAAAATATAAAACTTTTAAATTAAAATCAATTAAACCCCTTAATTTTTAATTTTAATACTTGAAATTGATTTTGAAATATTTTTTTATTGATTTAAGATGACTACTGTATAATTTATGTACTTTATTGACACATATTCCAGCAGCCAGCAGTTTGGCTTAGTGGTAGCGTATATATTTAGCACCACTGAAGTCAAAAGTTCGAGTCCTCGCCATCTGCTGGTTAGATTTGGGGGTTTTGCAACTCCAACTCGATCGTTTCTCTATCAGAGTTTGCCAATTTTATCTGATCATTGCTGAAATGGTTCCTGAAAATTGGTATTAGATGTATTCCTGTTGTCACAAAAATCTGCCTGTTTATAATTTGTAATAATTATGCACAGTAATCTGAAATCCATAGATATCTCTATAGACATCTCTATAATTTAGTATTTATTATATGTATAAAAATTGTACACAAAAAAAAATCTAAAAATAATCCATAGATGTCTCTATGATTATTATTTCTGATTAATTGTTATATGTTATATATTCTGATTGTATATGTATTACTGTATTTCTGATTTCTGATTGTTTATGTATTCTGTATTTCGTTAACGTACACCCGTCGCATTAGAGCAAATCTGTAATGACGAGTGTATATTGATTTGTAACAATAAAAATAAATAAATAAATATTTAATATATGTATAGAAAATATGTATGTATATTGCACACAATAATTTTATTTAAATTCTTGTGTATGTATACATATGTATCTTGATAAAGATATGTAAATTTGTTTAAAACAAATTAATGTTCCATTCAAAATAAAATAAAGTAACTGTGTAATTGAAATGTGTAAAGCTACTGTGTAATTTTTAATTTACTATGTACGTAGTAACAAAAGATTAAGTTTTTTGATCATGCGAAAATTTGAACTCGAGATTTTGATTGATTCGAACTCAAAATCAATCACGTTTTCATGGTCTAGAAAAAAATGTGTGTGTGTGTATCTTACTGTATGTCTTACTGTGTGTCTAACTTTGTGTCTGTGTGTCTGTATATTTTGGGGATTTTTGAACACTGTTTAATTTAATTCTATCGAACTGAGACTTAGTATCGGTTACTGATATTCTTATCTTATTTTTTTTTAATTTTTAAGTTCATTGGAAAGGGTACCTCCCCTTATAGGTGTCCTCTTTTTTTAGTTTTTGAATTCCATTATCACCCAAACCACTATCCGGATGGAATTTGTTTTTACATGTAATGGAAATTATAAATTTTATACTCTAATGAACTGGAAATAGTACTTTTACTCTAGACAAACTCATACACATACACAATGAATGTTTTACTCATATAAATACACAATGAATGTTCTTGCTTTTTTATTTATACCTATTTAATTACCAACAAATCAATAAATTTTGTTTCATGTCAATTTTTAATGATGTTTTTTATTCTTATAATTTTTTATATTTACGAAATTCCTATTATTTTTACATACCTCCTTTGCATTTCACATGGTTTTCGTGTTAGTGGTCATTTTTTATATCTCTTATCTCTTATCCGATTGTTTTCATACTTTGCCATATTGCTCATTTTGGTTATCAATATACGTTAATGTATCGTCTGCCTTTACGTTGGAGATAAAATATCGTATACAACGCGTTTTAAAAACGGGGCCCGTAAACCTTCCTGACGTTTAACAAGCGTTCGTCCCGTGTCTTCCAAGCTGTTCGCCTTGATATGGCCATATCAGATTGTAATTGTTTAAACGCCTATAATTCACTCTATATTTTATAAAATTTGCTCTATAGGTTCTCGTTATCTCTAATATATAAATATTTATAGTTTTAACTCTCATATGTATATATAAATTTCAAATTTGGCGTGTAGCTTCTTGTAAGGTAATACACGATATATATTGATTTTTGGCCAAATATGTCAGATCTGACATTTCACGACTAAAAGTATATCTCTTCACTGGGTTTTATCGGCGAGATAAGTATTCAATAAGAATTTATGTTGTATGTAATTGTTAATATGATTTACAATAAGCTTACATACATTTAGTTTTTTACAATAAGCTTACATACATACATCACATACAATTATTTTTAGTTATCAGCTGATTTAATTTTTACTACTAATAATTTTATATGTTGGCAGAAAAGTACATCTTACTAAAATTAGTACCATTCAGGGCTGTGAAGTCGAAGTCAGAGATGGAGTCGGAGTCGAATAACACAAAGTTTTATCATTTCTCATATATACCTATGCCTTTTTATATGTTTTAATAATCCAATAAAAACTTTTTAAATGCATTAAATGCTAAGCCATCTCATCTTTGTAATTATAAATATCAAATTAGTGGAAATTAGTCACTTTATAGGTTTCTCTGCCTCAAATCAAGAAACCTCCACATTTCCCGAGAGAAAAGCTTGCCGCAGCAAAATTCTAAAGTTTATATTTTTCTTATTTATTAAAAGCTCGTGAGTCGAACTTTCAAAAAACACAAGCGTACGTTTTACACGAGGCCATTTTCCTAGTTCCATCTCGGAAAAGCTGTATGAATGGAGAAGGACGAGATGTGTAATATTTTCCATAATACCCACCGACACTTTGTAAGGTGACACTCATTTTTTCACTCTCAAGTTTTTTTGTTAATGGAAATAAATATACATTTCAAGTGTCAATTGAATGTTTTGCAAGTGGCGGCAGATTTTAATTGGTGTCTTTATATGTAGTATGTACTTGTAAGCCTCAATCAGATATATATATATATATATATATATATATATATATATATATATATATATATATATATATATATATATATATATATATATATATATATATATATATATATATATATATATATATATATATATATATATATATATATATATATATATATATATATATATATATATATATACATAGGTATACTGACTTTATGTAGGCTTATTTGATTTGATTGATGTGCAAATGTATTATTTATACTATGTTTGGCTGTAATTTTCTTTTTTATCGTTATCATTATATGAGCCTTTAAGTGTGATGTAACATTTCATATGTACGTAGAGAAAATTATAGTAATTCAAGGATAACTTACATGCATACATAGATAATGCAAAAATTTAATCTATTCAAAATTAGAAACGCTATTTCATTGTAGGCACTTCAATTTTCTACTATGCTTTTACAGCTCGTTTGAATTATGCATCGAAATTGTAAAGCCTATTGAGACTACAAAGATACATCCGGGCTCACTCCGTATTAATGAAAAGGAATATGAGCGTCTAGTTATAAATTTTCAAATGATGCTCCTTCCCAGTATTTTTAGCCCTTTAGTCCGACATCCATCCAATTTACCGTATTCAAATTCAAATTTGAATTCGAATTCATTTTAGCCAGGTAAAATTGAAAAAATAATTTTCGGATCCGTCTGCACGTTGCAATTATGCAAATTTTCCGGAATACACATTATCGAATTGTTTCACTACGGTTAGAATGGCGCAGTATTACATCGATTTGGCGGGTAACAACCGCGAAAGGTCGGAAAATCGGACGATTTTCCGCGACGCGTAAAGTCCAATCACGCGGAAGAAACTTTTTCCGCTTTTCTTTTTTTACATTTCGCATTCCGATCATTTTGGAAAACGCTAATGAAAAGTACCGGATCACGTACACTATTATTTTCCCAATACTCTTCGCTTTTATGACAATCGTACCTGAATAAAAATTTACTCCCCAAAATACACTATTGTGTAATCAAATGACTCGTAACGATTGTAATTGTATTTTAATGCGAATTAAACTCTTTATAATATTACAAGTGTATTCATATATACTATTTAAACTACTTAAAGAAAGTCAAATGATAATTTAATATAATAACTTTCAGAGTTTTATAACTTCCAGAATTTTATTTAAAAATCTTCCAGATTTTAAAAAAATAAATGGCTGTAAAAATAAATAAATAATACGACAGACAGTTGCTTTACAAACCATTCTATCATATTATTTAAACTACAAGGATCATATTCAACCGAGCCTAAATATATTTACATTGACTGAAGTTAAATAATATTATATCGGATTCAACTTCGAAGCTTTCGTGGCAAAACTTAGCATTAGCAAAAGCTTCAAAACAAATTTTTAACAACTTCATCCTTATAATAGACACTCAAATATCATATTAGCAGGAAAATTTATAAATTTATAAAAATCAGCGTTTCCGATATATAAATGCGTCGTAAAGCTCAAAATGAAAATTTTCGCAATAAATTTAACACCATGTGTTCCACAATTGCGCCTATGTTAGCGAATCGTATATTATTTAAGGATTGTGACATTTAAATCCAACAATGCAAAAGCAATGAATTTTTTTCGCGTGAAAACTAGACGGGAATTCTTGCAAAGCGATCTTTAAAGTCGTAAAATTGTTTTTGAAGCAACAAAAAGTGCGCCTTTCTTCGCTTTAAATATGCATCAAGGCAAAAACTCGAGAGTTAAACATATTTCTATCATGCATATATACGTTTTAGTTCGTCAATTACTTGGTTCCGGTGAATTTTTGATGTAACGACGTTTTGATGTGGTGAAAATGAATTTTCCAAGCACGCGAGCCCCGGAAAACCTACGTCGTAAGTCTTTGCGAAGCGTTAAATTTCAAATAATTGGAAAAACTAACTTATTTTCCCTCGTCCCTCTTCTCGGCCTATAATAATATGAAAGATAAACACGCACTCTCTTCACAAAGCGAAGGATGGAAAAGGGCTTGAAAGCCTTATGGTTATGCACTGAATGCCGGACGTGTTATATTTATGTATTATGTATTAGTATTCAATTCACTTTCATATCGAATAAAATTTCGTGTATGTAAAATTGGAACGAATCAACGTAGCTTTGAGTTGAAAATTTGCTCTTTTTATCTTACAAAGTATTAAAGAAAGTAAAACTGAATAATTCAGAATGAATATATGTACGTAGTTCCTTCATTAAAATCATAAAATTTGATTCAACGGGTTATATATTGTATAAATAGACAAAACTAATAGAAATTTTAATGATATTCACAAATCAAATAAACATAGCAATAGTGGACACATTGAAATAAATAATTCTTTGTGACAGAATTTTGAAATTTCATGAAATTCTAACTCTAATCTGGAATTCTGATCCAGTCGCTTATTGACATTTGCCGTTATTGACGTATTTTTATTTTCTAATCATAGATAAAGATAATTTATTTTATATAAAAATAATCGATCTACGCATATATAGGCATTCTGATTTCTGGATGATTTTCATTTCTCGAGAAATACGAATTCTCGATTCCACTTCTCAATTTTGTCGAGAATTCTCAAAAAATAGAGTAATAGAAATCCATTAACAGTTATTTGCCATTCGAATACTTTCGGCTAAAGAAAGTATGCATATTTTCAAACATCTGGCACAAACCTTCTTCCTATCTGAGTGGTTCTATTATTACGATAGCATAAATCCATAATAATAGCATAAAAAGTGTTAGATAATTGTAAACAAATTTACAAAATACTACATACAGACCCCTTTTAAAACCTTTCAAGAAGTATGAGTATTTTCTAACATTTAGACACAAATCCGCTATTTCTTATGCATCGGAATAGAAAAAGGCCGTGGTTTCTAATCTAGATTAAATTTATTTTATTTTATTTTATTGTTACAAATCAATATACACTCGCCATTACAGATTTGCTCCAATGCGACGGGTGTACGTTAACGAAATACAGAATACATAAACAATCAGAAATACAGTAATACATACATATACAAGCAGAATATATAGCATATAACAATTAATCAGAAATAATAATCATAGAGAAATATATAGATTATTTTTAGATTTTTTTTTTGTATACAATTTTTATACATATAATAAATACGAAATTATAGAGATGTCTATAGAGATATCTATAGATTTCAGATTACTGTGTATAATTATTACAAATTATACACAGGCAGATTTTGTGACAACAGGATTAGATCTAATACCAATTTTCAGGAACCGTTTCAGCAATGATCGGATAAAATTGGCAAACTCTGATAGAGAAACGATCGATTTGGAGTCACAAAACCCCCAAATCTAACCAGCAGTGGCGAGGACTCGAACCTATGACCTCAGTGGTGCTAAATATATACGCTACCACTGCTGGCTAAATTAAATTAAGCCAAACTGCTGGCTAAATTAAATTAAATCTAGAAATGAGAATTCTCGATTTGTGCATTTTTGTGGCCAAATTTGTAGGAACACTAGCGGCTTAAATAATTAACAATAATTATTAGAATTTTTAATATGATGTCTTTTCAACACAAATTGAAAAAAGTATTTTGTATTTTACTGTGTATTAAATATGGGTTGTAAAAATTTATGTAATATTGAAAATTATGTAAATTAAATATTGATCCATTGTGTATTTTATTGTGATATTTTAAAATAAAAAATTTGGCATAAGTTTGTTTTCCTACAATGAAATTATTTTGATAATATCCGTATTGGTTTTATAAAGAACTTTCGGGCTTTCGCTGAATCAATATTACCTTTATGTTATTTCATATATTAAATAATGAGAGTTTGCTTTTTAATTCTGATCAAATAAAGATTTTGTATGAATTAAATATTATTATGATTCACCAAAAAATCACCAAAAAGCCTGGTATTTTCTAAAATTTAAAATATGAATATCTCAAAAAGGTCAAAAAAATCCTATGAATTACCTTATTCGATTTAAAAACTTACTTTTTTTCTCCACTATATGTATGTATGTATATTTAAAAAGCATCAATATCATTTTGTTATTGGGTTTTCAAATAAATTGGATTCGCCTTTTTTACACACAGCGTTTCTGTGCCCTTAAATGTCTTGAAGCATGTTTGACTCGAAGGCTCACACTTGTCAATTGTACCCTTTGGCCGCGAAAAGCCAAAAGCAGACATTCATAGAGAATGTGCTTCGAATGAAAATAAAGCAACCCTCATACCGAAAAAAAAAGAAAAAGAAAAACTGAAGCACACAGGAAAACTCCCCGTGCGTGAAATGAAAATAAAAATGATTTCAAACACAATGAACGACCTTTAAGTATTTTTCCGATTAAAATAAATAATTTTTCGTCTTTTCGTCGAGTTTTATCGCTCATCTAATCGTTTGATAAGAATCCAAGGGATAGGGTGTGACAAATTCCCGGGCGTCATTCACCAGAAGGATTTAAATAAGAACGAATGTTCATTCTTGTGGAATACAAGGGTATCTCTGTTCACTCCTCCTTCACCTCAATTATTCTCGTCGAACAAAAGAGACGGGCATTTTTGAAGATAATGCCAGCACTCTATTGAAGAAACATTTTTTCCCTTCATTGTGTATTGTAAGTATTTTTTACCCTCAAATGGCTTACTTTGGGAATTCACTCACTTCGCTCACAATAAATTATCGTTGAATGCTGTTTATTCAATACTGCATATTTACAAAATAAAGTATAAATGGAATGTAAATTCATCGTTATATTTAATGCCTTATTTTTCGTTTGCATCGTTACAATTCAACGACACCTTCAATGTAAAGAGAAAAAGTGTTCTTAAATAGCAAGGATGACAAATATAACCTTTACGAATTTTTAATAATATACAGATGTCTCGCAAAAGACAACCCACATTATATTAAACGTATAATCAAATAAAATACATTTATTAAGCGTTTAAAATGCATATGAATGTACATATATACATACAATCATCTGTGAAAATTAAATATGCAGTATCATATTTCTCTGTGCAAAATAGTTAGAGGTGTTAAAAAAAGTGAGAATAATTAAAATGCGTATTTTTATTTTTAAACTACGGAATATAATACAATTTTTATATTACATATACAAATGTAGGTATGTCTTTATATATTATTAATAATTCAAAAATATTGATTGACATCTGTCGGTAGACGTTTAAACTTTTATTTTAAACATAAAATTAATTTACCATAGATACAAACCATTGCCATTATTGTTTGGAAAATGGTCAAGCGGTGGCTAAGAAAATATGCATAAATAAATATTACAATAATATATTTAAAATTAATCAATGTATAAGAATATATGTATTATATTTTTTTACAAAATATGTAGTATTATTTTAATGTAACTGTGAATAGTTATATTAACTTAATAATAAGCCAGTGTTATTCTTATTTATTAATTTGCAATAAATGAATTTAATTTTGTATATGTAAGTATACTCATGAAAAAATTTGAAAATAAATTTGTACATAATATAATATATTTTGTTTTATAATTCAAAATTAGCATTTCGCAGAACGATGAAGTTTTTAGCATAACGCTGAAATTTTACAGACAACACATACTTTGAAGTTGCCCGTCGCGCTTTTAGTTTGTCGGAAAAAGGTCGGAAAACTTCGTAAAGTTTCCACGCGTCACCTTACACTGAAATTTTCTAATTAAATACGCTAAAATCCACCCCTCGCTCAGTCAGGGTCGAAACAGTCGAAAAACTCCGTGCCGCGAATACCCGATCTCATTTCCGGAAAATTCGTCCAGCCTCCGGACGAACTAAAAATCAAACGAATTTCCCCGATTAGGCCCTCGGCTCGGATCCCACCTACCGGTCGTATCGACACTTTAACAACCGGCAATGAGCAATTTGAGGTTGTCCCGGGTTGACAGAACCGGGTGTCACTGATTGATGGTCCAGCGGGTGCGACCTCTTTCGTCAACCGGTTTTTGCGCCACCCGGTTTTTCCCAATCCAATCTTTCGATTCGACAGAGTAATTCTGGCAATTTATTCCACCTCCAAAACGAATAATAGAACGCGCGAAATATTTCTGTTTTTCGATTAAGCCACATAATCTAGGGCTACCACAAGCACGACATTAGAAAATAAGACCATTAAAAAACTGAAAAATGAAATATATTCTTCTTCTTCTTGTTAATGCCTTGTCCGCATCCGAATGTTAGCGACCACCTCTTCGATTATTTGAAGATATCCACATAGGTCTTCAGCGGCTCGGAACAGTTCTTCGGCGCTCATATCGGCCCACATGCGCATGTTTCGAAGCCAAGATAACTTTTTCCTGACAATCCATTTTTTTTCCTTCTATTTTCCCCATGGTTATCAAACTGAGAAATTCGTATTTTGGACCCCGTATCATGTGTCCGAGGTACTCAACCGCGTACGAAGATTGAGATGCTTGTTTGTGAACTGATTTTTTTTAAACCATTTCCATTTACTTGCCAACGTACTTTACCAACGATACTTTACCAACGTACATGGATTAACTATTAATAAAGTATGGCAAGCGCCTCCAAAATAACGCTAGAGGAATTAAATCAATAAAATTTATATCGACATCATCTGTCAGATCGACGTGATGACATCCACCCATTCATACCACCCACAGGCTACATAATTGAACAGTTAGTTACAAAAGAGTTACTTTTTTCACTTTCATATATACTAAATATTAAAAGCTTTCACACTTTCTCATATATGTATGTATGTACATTATAAATTCACAAAAGAGTATATAAATAATTAAATTAAATTAAAATGTCGAAATCCGTGGGGCACCGATTGTTATCTTATGGGCAAATGTCAAAATGTGTTACAGTCTCTAATTACAATTAGAATTCAGGAAAACACTGCCTTTAGAATGTAAATTTAAATTTGAGAGGCATACTTTTTTATACCCAATGAAGGTAGGTGGCCAAATTTGTAGGAACCCTTTCAAAAATTAAATCACATAAATTGGAAAACTCTAGAGTGGAAGCGGTTCATCTAGAGTGATCCATATAAAATCCGGCCAGCAACACCGGATCAAGGATCGAACCCTTCGGTTGTTGGCATTATATGTCCTTTTGTACGAAAAAAATGTTACACTTCAATTCAAGCTATCCCTTTAGGGTTTGACTATCTATAAATATGAAAACAGATTAAATTAATCATTTCGAAACTTATAATGGAAAACCTTTTTACATTTTTCAACATTGTTTCTGTTTAAAAATATTTTTATTTACTATTAATTAATAATGCAATGTTTTTCATATTATAGAACGCACGGTTTAAAACAGATTTCAATCGTTGTAGTTTTTATTATTCATATAAAAATACATATGTATATTGAGGTATGCAAATATTTATTATTTTATTTCACCAAATAATCCAGCTGTCAATTGTTGCTTTTGCGCACAATGGAATATTCAAAATCAACATTGAAATTCATGTCAAGTTATGAAAATGAACATGAACATGAAAACAGGCACGTATCAAATTCAGTATCATTAAATTTATTTATGAATAGACTTATTTTTGGAATATAAATTTTAATTAGGTGTATAGAGATGCCTTTCATTCATCCTTTTCCTATTTTAATAAGGAAATTAATTGACTAATCCAAGTATTTAGAAGAGCTGTAGTAAACGTACTGTAGTACTGTAGTAAACGTATTTAGAAGAGCTGTTGATAATCATATGGATAGTTAAAATTGGATTAAAAATACATTTTTGATACAAACTCAACACTTTGATGACTCGAGTGAAAATTCTACACATCAAATACAAAACTAAATAAAAAACACACAACTAACAACCTTAATTAATTAAATGGAAAACTTTCGACCCTACTAAAGTGCTCTGTAACCATACATTACGAAAACATAACATAAACGATCGCAAGCAATCTCATAATTGACGTTGAAATATCGATCAGACGTCAAAAGCCCGTGATTATAAATTTAGAAACGTCTAAATGGATTCTAAAACGTACCTACAATGTATTTACATACATACGTATGTATATATAATATCTGGTAATACGCAAACGTGCAAAACTATAGGCCAATCTTCCATATCGGTCCGACAATCACTCAAAGCGGCCTCGGTGAGTTATATACGAAAATTATTCACGGGAAAAGCCTCGGCCGAAGGTCGTTTCAATTTTTCATTTTGCTGCGGGACGAGCGGGAAAAACTCGGGAGGGGTGGATCGGAGAGGAAATCTTTCCGAATTCGCGGCACGAGTTTCCCAGCAGCCGCTAATGGCGCCGCGAAAAACCAACGCGACACCGGAAAACGCTCTTCAACCTGTGAATCCGCGAAAAATGTGCCGCTCGCGGAAAATTCAAAAATAACTTTTATAACCGTAATAGGCGTCGCCGCGTGAAATTTTTCAAACACGCAGTTAAACTTCTTCGCAATTTTTTATATATATATATATAGACTCGTGAAAAGGCGAATCGATCGATCGTCTTTCATGTCTTTCGAGTATTATTATAAGACGACTGACGCGTTTCGGGAGGCTTTCCTGTGCAATTAGTGGGAAATATACAGGAAAATGTTGAGACTTCTGAAAATGAATCGTACACAATGTAGACGATTCGCTTTCAGTAGAATAGTTTCCAATAATCCGTTATATGATGTACTTTGATGTTTTCTTATTTGTATCTATTATATATTACCAGTGTTGTGCCCGTCGAATTCAACGAGTGGTTTCGGAAAGTAATTAAAATAAAGTTATATGTTATATGTAAATATAATGTAGGGTAATTTATAGGCGCGCGTGCGCACGAATTAATAGAAAAAGTTGAGTGCGCGCATTACACGCTCACTGACCCAACCCGTTCACCCGTTCGAAATAATGAATGGATGTGTGTGTGTTTGTGTGTTTTCATGGATTTGTGAATGTATCTACGCTCCCGCTCATGCTAAGCCGTATCTGACGCTGAGGTCACCCGTTCCAAGTCAGGTGCTCAATATCAGGAGCACATGTCAGATGATCCACATCCCCACTTCCCCAATACACCGCTTCCCCACTACCCCGCATGTATGTATCTACAAACATACATACATACATCGCGTCCGTTTTCATATGTATTATTATATACGCTGATTGGATGAGATACTAATTAAAAATAATCAATAATTTTTAAATTAGAATAATTTGATATCTCATAAAATAATTCCGATTCTTCATGAAATTCAATTTAATAATCTGAAATTCAGATTATAAAATCTAATGGAAATTGTATATACTATGGACATATTTAATGATTTTTATATATGTTCCTATGGTCTGTTTCTTACTTAAAATTAATTAGAACTGCGTGATTACTATTTAATGTATTTTTTAAATTTAATTACATACATTATTAAAAAACAAAATCAACGTCTTCTTGAATCAAAAGCTTGAGTATAACGAAAAAAAAAATTTCACACTTATTATATTTTTCAATGATTTTCTCTTACGTTAGCATATCTTCAGAGATATACATAATGTTTTTTATGTACATACATATGTATTTTTTTATTATTTTTATAAAGACAATTAAAAATTAGCATTATTTAACGACCGACCTATCACTAACGTCTTTGGCCAATCCAGCCAATCAGATACAAATTATTACAGACGCCGTTTCGGTTTTATATATATAAGATACAGAATCGTATATCAATCAAAAGAAGCTGAGCAATACTAATATTGAAAATAAAACATGTATGTATGTATGTTACCAAAGGCTTACCTATCTACCCGTATGAATTGTAAACTATCATAAAATATTATAGTACCCATATATCTATCTATTCTTAAAATTAATCCTAAGAATTTATATCCACATTGCCTTTTACTCAATTCTGTTTTTATATGTACATACATATATCTGTATTTCTCAAAGAAAAGCTTTGAGTAGAGCTGGCAGCGGTTCGAACTTAAAAACAGATAAAGTTCAACCGAGTTTGTAAATAGTTGAATCTAATGATGCACACGCTCGATTAATTTTTTATCGACGCAATTTCGAGTATCGATGCTATTATTGCCGGTGACTTGTTACAATTGCGGTTTTTTCCCATTACTATACACATACATATATTTATACAGAAAGTAAAACACTTAAGATATGTATGAGCTATTCAGTTGATTCCGCACACGTTTGCCGAATCTTGAGCTTTCGGGAAAGATTTGAAATGTCTTTTTCTTGTATTTTTGGAAAGCTTCAACGCGTAAATTTGTGTTATTAATGTTGGCAAAGTCTGCGCGAAAGAGTTGAAAGGAAACTTTTAATTAACTTAAACATTTCCAGTGAGACTTTGAAACATGAATCACCTGCCAAATCATACAGGTATTCTTCAGCTTTTGAAATTGAAAATTTGTCATATAATGTAAGAGTTAATTGGATAATAGAGAATAATGTTCGTTCCTTTCTATCCGTGTGAATCTATAGTTGTATTTGAAATGTGTGTGTTAACTATGTATTTATATTCATTTAATTAATTATTATATACACGATAAAAGTAAAAGCATTAAGAATATATTTAATTTTCTTAATGATGAAATACAAATAGTTATATTTAATTGGACAATTAGTATAAGAAACTATTAGTAAATCAAATAAACGATCCATACTTTTGGGTCAACTGGGTCAATAGCAGGGTTATATTCAAATTAATGAGTAATTTAGCATTGCTATATTTGGTTCAATTGTGATATTTCCCATTATAAAATTATATTTTGAATCCAAAAGAGGACAAGTAAGTCATATTTCAATTTTGTATATAAAATAGACATTTACATTTTAATTAATTTACACAACTAATTAATGAACTGATACAATTCACGTGTAATTTTTGATCATTTATTTTAAATATTTACTGTCTAATTTAAGTATAAAACTGACTATGTTTTAATATAATTACGAATAAAATAAGCCATTGGTTTTTTTTTTCATTTGATTATTTGAATTACTATTTTTATTTTTTCCGCCTGATTCTTATTTCAATTTATTGACTACTAGTGGTTTTACCCAGCTTCGCTCAGTATTTGTAATATTAGCCCCTTAAACATGGCTAGTCTAATAATAAACATTAATATGTTTTTTTTTTTATATATATGTACATATAAGGGAATCGAAATTGAAGTCAAAACTGTCAAAACGAAATTGGAAATCGGAACTGAAATGTAAATCGGAAATCGGAACTCAAACCAAAATTTAAAATCGAAAATCGAAACTGAAATCGGAATAAAAATCGAAATCGGAATTGAAATCTGAAAGGAAATCAGTAACGACGTCGTCGTCAAAGAAAATTAAAAACCAAAACTTACATACATACATAGCTATGTACATACAAGTCTCTTTCGAAATTATATATTAGATGATGGCATCATTCCTTAATAATTTTAAATTTAATCAAATTATTTAAATTCGTATCAAAAATATTCATCCGATTTATACACATATACGAAAAGTACTTTTCTTTTTAATTTTTTAACATTATTTTCATTAATTTATTTATACTATTTACAATGTCAATATATACGCCTAGATTAAATTTTCAACTCATAAATTTTCGTTTTCGAATTTAACGAATCGCTTAAATTTCACATCGATACAAAATCGGGCAACCGCATTTTCCGCGTAACTAGACTCTAAATAAACAACTTTCAACGTATTTTAATCTGATCACGTTTCGGCAAAGCATTTCGCGAATTTCATACATATCCGACCCGGTTTAATTTCCGCATCACAATTCAGCTGCCCTTTGTAAACCCGTTGCTCATTTTCTTTAACCATTAACAATAATCAACAAACAGAAGAAAAAAAAATAGAGAGACCGCAACACAATTCACCGGGAAAACGTTCCGTTTGTTTTTGTATATTTATTTACGAAATTCCTTGAACGGAAAATCCATGTCTTCCTTTTCCCATTAGTTTGGACGATACAAGAAAAAAAAACACACGTCTTTTGATTTCGTATTCCCGACAAGCGATCGAAATAATTAAATGAAAGTTCATTAATCAACTTGCAGGTAACCTGCACGGTTCAAAGCACACGCCCGTCTACGTATGATGATTCTACATATTTCTGTTATATTCTTAATGTAATGAAAAAATGTTGAATAGTGCAGTGCATAATGCATTCAGCACTCCCAAGACACTTCCCCTTCGTCGACAATGTCAAGATTTTCCTGCTCCATAATATTACACGACAATGCATAGACTGCACTCGAATGCATTCAATAACAGTGCACTTCACACGGATAAATTATTAACAGTGACTCAACATCGCATAAACAATGTAATAAAACCATTACTTTCTTCATATTATACGTAATACGATACACTGAATAAGATATAGTATCTATCTACAGGCTGTAACAAAACATCCTTACAATTTTCTACTATAACAAAGAATGCAATGCATTTGATTATTATATACAACTTGATACACGAATTAAAATAAAGTTATATATTATAAATTAATATAGTGAAAGGTAATTTATAGGCGAGCTGAATTAATGTGTATGTGTGTGTGTTTGTCATGTTCCAAAACGCAGGTTATATAATTTTTTAATTACTTGGTGAACAAACCAAGATTTCTTTATTATCATAAAAACGTTTCATTTATTTTATTGGTAGATATGTATATTCGAAAACTGCAAATTTAATTATGGAACGATGATGAATTTAAAATGAGATACGTATAACTTCATTTCACTAATTAACTTAGGTTCACTTTGTTCTGCTGCTGTGCTGACCGTCACTTGCGGGGTCGATATTAATGACTGCCACTCTCGGAGTCTCGATGGTGATGACTTACTTATGAAATCGAATTTTGATCTATATAAATATATAAAACTAGAGTATAATGAGCTATGGACGTGCACATTCGCTCTATTGTCACGGATATTCCATTAGATCCGTCTTGTTGAAGCGTGTGGAATCTATGGTTGATTTGGGTATCACTTTTGATCCTCAACTCACCTTTCACAAGCATATCAAGACAGTCGCTGACGTCGACTTGGATTTGTCTTGAGATATGCTAGGTTATTCTCCAACCGTTTGTCTTCTCGCTTGCTTTTCAATTCGCTTGTGAGAAGTAAGCTGGAGTATAATGCGATTGTGTGGAATCCGCATGAAGCAAATTACTCTCTGATTATTGAAAAAGTGCAAAAAGCATTTCTTCGTTTCCTATATTGGAAAGAATATGGGTATTACCCATATCTCTATCCTACTCCTTTCCTTTTGGGCTTGTTTGTCTATAATTCCCTTGAACTTCGGAGAAACTACTCATTAATTCGTTTCGTTCTCCAGCTACTACGTAGTAATACATCATGCCCGTTGTTGCTGGAACAGTTGGGACTTTATGTCCCTAATAACTATGTATGTGCGTGGTAGACATCATCATTTGATGGCTGTACCTCCTAGCCGCACAGTTCTTTTTCGAGTGGCTCTTATTCCAAGAGCTATTCGACTTCTTAATGAAATCGTTACTGCCGAAACTGAATGTAATATTTTCCACCTTAGTGAGCGTAAATTGTCGGATATTACTCTAATCCAATTATCTGGTAGTCTGCGCTCATCATTGATTTCATGATTGATTGTGATTTATGAGAGGAATTTTGATTTACTCTCTTCTATCCGTGCCTCACAGGGATGTTTTGTATTTGCAGTTGGTTCTTATTTATTGGAACTGGCTGTAGGTGCAAGGCATTCCTTATGTTATATTTTATATTTTTACGTATCTGCTATTATATTTGCTATTGTTTTTTTATGATTGTGTATAAATGCTTTTTTGTCTGTGTATAACCATATGTTTCAATTTATTTTTCTTTCCCTTTTTTCTTTTATAAGACATTCCTTTCTTTGTGGTTTTTTATAATTTGTAATTATTATTATTATTATTATTAATAGTTGTTTGTGTATATATATGTTTTGTTTTTGTTATGTCTAATTTCTTTAGTTATTATTTTGTTTCTTTTCTTTTCTGTTATATTTTTGACAATTGTGGCGCATTTGTTTATTTATTTTATTCTAAACAGACCATTGTGGCATTACAGGAATTCCTAAAGCGCCACAATGATCAAAAAATATAACACAAAAAAAAAAAAAAATAACAATTAAACATTACTCAATTTTCACTTCAAGACTCACAGTGAAAAAAAGACAAAGTTGACAGGATCTTAAGGTCATTTCCCATACAATTTCCCACGTTTATTATTTGTTTTATGAAAGCATCGCTATTTTTTACACGTCAACTGTCAGAAATGGGATGCATTGGGAGACCACTGGAGACTATTCTTCTCTATGACAGACGTTTAGGACGTTTTTGTGAAACGAGGCAACGTTTGAAATAAAATAAACTATGTATTTATAATATATAATTCGAAAAAAAGTATCAGTATTTTAAAGTGAATTGAATTTAACCAACATTATTTTACTTGTTTATAATTTTTTGGGTCAAGTAAAAAATCGATAAGTCTGAAATTGCAACCCGCATAATGAAATGTATGAAACGTTCATTAGTTTTCTTGTGTAAGTTTTGCAGTAGTTTAAAGTGCTCGCTTCCGCCCTGCAAACACTTTTTAGTTTTCATTTTTGTAAAAAATACCTTTTCGTAGTGAAATAAAGAAAATATTTCTACATAGTATCTAATATATAATTTCGAAAGAGACTTTGTATATATATATATATATACATATATCTATTATTGGTTCGTTAATCCGTGACGTCATCGAACAAATGATTCGATTTTTTTCGATTCAAAGAATTCGAAGACCCCGGGGACAAAGGCGCCGAGGGCGAAGCCCTAGGGGACGCAGACGCCGGGGGTGAAACCCTAAAGGGCGCAGACGCCGGGGCGAAGCCCTAGGAGGCGCAGCCGCAGAAGCTCAGGCTCCGGATTCTGGTATACATATAATTTCGTATACAAATATTTTTTATAAGAGACTTACTATATATGTTTGTTTGTTCGTGACAGTCAATTTAATAAAAAACGCAAATGAGTATAAAAATAAATTAATAAATAACTTATATTGATGACCAAAATGAGCAATATGGCAAAGTATGAAAACGATGGGATAAGAGATAAAAATGACCACTAACACGAAAACCATGTGAAACGTAAAGGAGGTATGTAAAAAAAAACAAATGAGTATTCAAATAAATTTATATAAAATAAAACTATTTAAATAAATTTGATAAAATGTTTACTATTAGATTAGTCATGTTTAAACGGTTTATATTACAAACACCGAGCGAAGCCGGGTAAAACCACTAGTATTCAATATAATGAAAATGACTTTGTGATGAGTATAAATTTTATTCATTAAAAAAATCTATTTATTTATTCATTATAAATTTTATTCATTAACAAATGAAAATTTTCCTCTCATCCGTCGCAAGTCATGTTAATATTAAAAATTAGCAATTCATATTCCAGAAAGCTCTCAAATATAATCCAGAAATTTTAAGCTTTAATATCCAAAGATCCAATCATTCTTCAGATTACAGTATAAGCAGAATATTTCATAAGGATTCAGCATTAAACTTCAAATGAAAACCGTACCCAAAGAGAATTAAAAGTGCAAAGGGTTGAACATATACTTATCAATACCTTTTTTTAAATTAAACTTCGTACAAATTTCACACATAATAATGAAGAAAATCGATATGCACGTTTAATATGCTCGGAAAAATCGACACGCATCATTTCCCAGCAATACTCTAATGATGAAATGCTCTCACTCGCACAAACTCTCAACGCACACACACGCTTTTAAATGATGCATTCGATCAAAATTGCGATAGACTTTACGTACTCTATCTGTGTATATAGGTGTATCTATTATATATCGAACGTGTACGGGTTGCGCGGTTGGACCGAGCACGAATTACGAACGGCGTTCAGTACTATTTGGACGACGAGACGCGACGCGCGGAAAATCGCCACGTCGCGGAAAATTGGCGGGAAAACTCAAACTGTTTCCAACTTTGAACCGCGCTGTAACACCTCGTGATTGTCGTCGTCATGAACGATGTAACCATCAGTGTAGTTTCAGTTTGAAAGTTTAGACTTGTGACAACTTTTCGTTTGCAACATGAGAGTCGACTAGTTCGACCGTTTAATTAAACTATTCGTAAATTGGATTGGCTCAAACTTTCCGTTCGCCACTTTCGAGAACAGGGTGAGTCTCGTCTATACTCAATTTTATTCATATAACGTACAAATTTGCACGGCAGTTCAAATTTCAGTTAATCTTGTGTAAACATTTTTTGTTTGTTTGTAATTGTGGTGTTAGAAGTTGTTCAAACATATTTGCTTAAGAATTTCAACGAAATTTTAATTCATTTTTGAAGTTTTAAATCGGAATACTGCTTGAATTACTCTTCTGTTGTTCGTTTGTACTTTCTATTGTGCCGAATACAATAGTTTATTGTAATATAATAACGTGACAGAACAATAGTTTGAAGTACAATTATTCAACAGTTTTAAACTGAAAGTTTATTGTGTTGCAAATCCATACTTTAATTGCTTTTGTACGATTTAAAATTGTGGATTTTTAAATACGGATATAGCTCTTTTATCTTTAATTTTATTGGCTAATAAAAATGTAGGGTTTGATTTATAAATCCGCATTTTTATTATAAACGAGAGCTCTGGGACTATTTAAATATCACTGTTATAAAAACGGAATTGAATAGAATTTTTTTAAGCTAACCTTACATATATTAAAACCACTGTAATTAATTCGCAAAGAACAGTGTGCAAATATTGGGCGAAAATTATACCGTTTTCCGTATTTGTCATCTAATATGAAAATAGCAAAGTAACCTTTGATCGTAATATTAAATCTTATAGGGCTAGAATTTCACGTGACGCAAAATGATCAATTAGCTCACAATTAATATGGTGAGATGGATTTATGGTGATTAAGCCTTTATACTGGAATTTTGTTTGTATAACAAAATAGTATACGTATTATAAAACTTACGTATATTAAAATTATTTTTTCTTATTGTATGAATTGTATGTAAAATAATCTGTTAAAATGATGAAATGGAAACGAAGGATTAAAATGATTAAAGATAAAATAATGACTTGCTATATTTAGCATGTTACATATGTAAGCTAGCATTGACGTATTCAATTTTTATTTTTCCCCATTTCAATTACAATGATTCCTCCACGAAATGATAAACGGAAATTACTACTTCCAGGAAAATGGGAAAACCTGTGTAAACTCTTCGTGTATTGAGTAAAATAAGATGAGCAATAAGATTTTTCGTAATAATGCGACTAATCTGATTTGATTTCATACATTTAGAAAATCATCATATTTTTTGTATTTTTATATTTTAAATTATTATTTTCATATTAAAACTAGTAAAAATACTAGTAAAAATGAAACAATATCAAGCTGTTAGAATTTTTTTTGAATAACACATTTAAAATATTTCTTTTGCATATTACATCATATTTTTTTCTCTAAACTACTTCAGAAATTTTTAAATACTACATATTATCGAAATTGTATTCTTTAATCCGAAATTTTTTCAAAAAATGTCGATATACAGAGCTCTTAATTTTGGGTGACAAATTAAATGTTCATTTATTTCAATTAATGGTCAGTAACATTTACAAAAGTTTATAGATAATAGTGTACTAAATATGAAGATAAAAATGAATGTTCAATAATTTGCTAATTGTTTTTAGTATTTTTTGGCAAGCGGACAATAATCAAGCAGTCAGTGACCGATGATATAACTTACTCATCATCTGCTTACTAACCAAATCAAAACAAAGATTGTTACCAAATAATAACACGCTTTGCTTTCAACTATGAATCTTTTAACATAGGTGAATTTTAAATATATTTATCAATAATAAATATCAAACGAAAATTCTATATTGCAATTATGAATGAAAATAAAAGCAGATTTTCAAAATATTTTTTTAAATGAGGGCGAATTTATGTGCTCTTAACTAATTTTAAACAGTTTATTAAGATTTAAAATTCTATTCCCATAAGCCAATTATGACATTACAATCCAATTTTATCACGAACAAATAAAATTAATTGAAAATTTTCCCTACCTCCGCTCACACGCTTCCATGAAATTTCCCAGAAATTACATCTAAAAATATTATTCAATTCAACTTCCCTTAATCGGAGCTTAATATCAACTAGAAACTACCTCTTTTTGTAAAAACATACATACATACATACATAAATTACGATGCAAGTAATTAATCACGTACCCAATACGGGCAAAAACACACGTTGGGTAAACCGCTACGTGTCTCCAGAGTTTTCCACAAATGCGTTCATAACAACAATTTCGCCGGGTGGAAAAAGTTCATCCTTTTATTTAGCAATTTAATATTACAAAAGGCACTCGACTCTAAACTGGCTTTCGTTTTTATTTATACGGAAAGAGCATCATTAGATCTTTTGTCACGCGGTACCCGATGATTAATGCTCCGTCCGCTCGCTCGTCCCTATGTACGTTTTCTTTCATTCGGGTACCTTTATTTAGAGGACCTTGTATTTTTTTTTATTTATTTATTTAAGCTTTCAACTCTTGAAAAGGTTGGACACCGCCTCACTTTCAAACAAATGGTGTTGCCTTATCAAGAGCTCCTGCGAATCCGGTTGCTGCGTAATATATCGCAACGCATTTATAAAGTTTGCTTGTGTATCTATGAGTCTATGGATGTGTATTTTTACTAATTTTAATATAAATTTATTTTTAAATAAATATAAAATAAAATATAAATATGCAATGTTTTGGTATTATTTATATTTAGCAATCAATAAAAAAAATCGGATGTGACCAACCCATGACTTTATCTATGTATTTGAAGAATATAAGACGGTCACAAAACAAAATTCGATATCACATTCATACATACCGGCAGCATTATAATACATATGTAATATGTAACTATGACAGCAAATACTAATACATGTATGTAGCTATGACAGCATTTTCGATACAAATTGAGCGCATATGTATGGAAACTTCCACAAGACAAAAGTTCAACTTCCAGTCATCGGATTTTGTTAAAAAAAAATGTATTACTTAAAATCAATAAATTATACACAATAAATATCAAGAAGATTAAAATAATTTAAAAGGTCAAAATAAAATAATGAAATATTGTTTTTCAAATAAATGCTACTTTCGCTTTACGAATTCTGATCAAAACCTTATAAGCTCTAAGTGAGTACATAAAAAAATACAAATATAAATTTTCAGCTTGATACGTTCAGGGGTGTGGACAGAATCGTGGTGACAACATTTTTGACCTTTCTAAGAGGAAAAAATCCCACTTCCGATTTATTAAATTAGGGATTGTTTTTTATTTTCATAACATTGATACAAGAATAATAATTGCATTTTTTCGTGAAGAGCACGCTTTTTTAAAGGGTCGAAAAAATAGTGGACGAAAAATCGAACAAGAGTAAACTTCCACTTCTGGTTGACGGATGCTTACCAAATTTAATATATAACATTGTATTAAGTTTAAACTTTTAGATATGTAATTTCAGTTTAATAAATCAAAAGGTTTCTGATAAAAACATAAAAAGCCTCGTTTCTCTAGAGTAAAAGTACTACTTACGGTTCAGATAAAAATATTTAAAAAATATTAGTTTATAAGATTTATAATTTCTATTACATGTGAAAAAAATTCAGTCCGATTCAATTATCGGTTTGGGAGATAATTGAATTCAAAGACTTAAAAAAAGAGAACACCTATAAGGAGACGTACTATTTCCGGTCAACTAAATAATTTACGTCATGTCGATAAAAATTTCAGTAACTGATACTAAGTTTCAGTTCGATAGGACTAACGGTGTTCGAAAAATCCCCGAAATACACCGAAACACACACATTTTTCTAGATCATAAAAACGTGATCAGTGATCGATTCTGAGTTCAAATCAGTCAAAATCTCAAGTTAGAATTTTCGTATAATCACAAAACTTCATTTATTGCTACTACGTACATAAATAAAGTAATAATGAACGATGAATACATAAATAGATATGTATATATGCTTAAAATGAATTGGTCCTAATTTTCCCAAAATGTTTTGATTCTATTAGTATTTTAATAAACATTGTATATGTATATCTTTTAGTAAAAGTCTTAAAATCATATTTTAATATATTTTTTGTAATGTGTATAAAAGGATGAGAGATATTTTTTTTTTAATTTCATTTTCCTTTAAATACTTAAACAAAATAAAATACTGTAATAAAAAGACATGTATGTACTTTGTTAATGAGTCTTTAATCTATATTAGATATACATATGTATTTACATATCTCAAGTATTTTTACTAAATTATATAAATACAAATTATAAATTAATTTCAGATAATTGGTCAATCAAGTGTTCCAATTATGCATGTATGTAAAAATGTTTAAATTAAACGATATGATGTGAAAATTTAATATGTGCTACACTGTATTTATATGTATATATTTATAATTAACATATCCTTAAATTAAAAAAAATATATTACATTAATACATCTACCTGCGTAATCATATATTTTTTTTAAAAGCTTTTTTTTGTACTTGTTTTTTTCTTGCGAAAACGTGTTTTATAAATTATATTGGACTTAATTTAGATATATTATTATGTATATTATATAATATATATACAGAGTGCTATGAAGCTAAGTGCAAAGCCTTAAAGGGTTTAACATTTACAACATTTTTAGCCAAACATACCTACATAGAGTACCACTTTTAACCTGGGCAGTTCATATTAGCAATTACATAACTGTGATATTTTGGTGTTTTTACTAAAAATCTTTAAAAATTAAATAAAAAAATCCATATGACTTTGGACTGAGTTATGTGTGGCTCAAAATCTTTTAAATGATATGAGCTATCAACCCTTTAAGACTTTGCACTTAGCTTCATTACACCCTGTATATTTAAATATTTAATTTTACCAATACGTCTACATCCATTCAAACGTTAACATTGGCCAATATTGTAAAAAGCTTTGTTTAATGGAAAAAATATACCACTAATAAGTACATATATAATAATTCGAGAATTGTAAATAGGTTTTTGAGCTATTTTGCTATTATTCTGTACATTAACATTAGAATAATATAATACTATGATGACTAACAAAATTAAGTTAAAATTGTAAAATAGAAAATGATCACTAGGTCAGTAGCTATTAAAATAGATATAAGATGTATTGTGAACATAATTTAGCAATAATAAAAAGCATTTAAAAATCAAAATCAAAACATATATAAATTATTAAAACAAAATATATTTGGAATTGAAATTCAAATTTATAAAAAAAGACTATTGAAAATTGTTCATTTATTTTATTCGACGACTAGAGAGTGTGAACGTGTGAAAATTTTCAATTCCACATCTACACGGTATTTATTAAATCAATTTACATATAATATTATATATTTTAGACGTTTTAGGTTTGTATTATTATGATCTTGAACTTTTACTAAAATTTCTAAGAATTATTTTAATTATATGTATAGTTTTGAATAAATTAAGACAACATATACTAATATTGTAGTAAAATCAGAGATACATATGTTATGATAATAGAAGTGGCCTTAGGAGTTATATTGTTGTCAAGTGACGATTATCCAGACACTCTTAAATAATTTTAGCATAAATCGTATTTGATGCTTGGTGGTCAACGTATGTCCGATAAAAATTTCTGTGGGCAAGGCAATAGGCAAGTTATAAATTGCACAATGCATTAAGTCAAAAATCATTGTGCATATTTCAAAATTATAATGTGGAATAGAACAAGAATGATGATTTCTAATATAATAATAAATTGGTCTTTTTACTTACCATCAGTCTGCAATATTGCGTCAAAGTCATGCAAAAATGTATGAAGTCACGTTAATGGTTGAAATGTGTTTTTATTTCCTGTGTGAATTCTAACGATGTTAACAAATGAAATTTAAAAATTAAAAAAAAAAGCTATTGGAATATGTGGAAACTGGCTTTTGACGTGAAACATTTCATTTATTTATGACGCTACACAAAAGCACTTCAAATAAAAAAAATACCTCTCGTATATGAGCAATAGTTTGTATAATTTAATATATTGTAAAAAATTGATAAGTCACCCTAGTGACATTCACAAAGCAAATGAACAACAGGTTGAAACACTGTTTAATTTAATTTCCAAAAAAAATCATGGCAATGACGTTAGCAGTTCAACGTTTAGGCACAATTTTCCGCTCTGATATTTTAAAATGTATTTATGTTATGTTTTTAAAAGTATCTGAATTTAATCGGAAAAGTGTACGGAATTAAAAGGCAATTTTCTTTTGCACGATTGAAGAGCAGCTATTTTGTAATGAAAGAATTGAGAAAACTTAAAATATTACCCGCGCAAACTTGGAGTTTAATGTGTCGTAAGAAATCGACAAAGAGATGGCGGATAAATAAAATATATGTACCTATATATGTATGTATGTATATATATTGAGAAGAAGAGTTATGTAAAGAGTACAAAAAAATTAATATAGAACTTTGGATTAAATGCGAAAAAGGCCACTCGAGCGTGGAATATTGAAAGATTTTCTCGTCCCTTTCGCGGAAAGCTCGTGAAAACTGATTTCGAACATTCGGCATAATTTCATCACTATCTATTTTTAGCGAAAACAAAAAGAGAACCGTACGTTTCGTCCAAAACGACTGGCGAAATCCATTCCGAAAGCGAAACCAAACAACCGAACAAAGTTTAAAAGGTGACATAAAACGGGGTCGCGATCGCTCATTTCAAATTAGTGTCGAAACAATCTGGAAACGCTCAAATTAAGATAAATATACTTTAAATCAATTTGGCCGGAATAAATTTCCGACATCGCCGAAAGCGAAAGCCACTCTCTTAAAGCCTGTCAAATAAATGTATAAATTTCATCGAAATTTTGTTTCGGATTATCCTTTTGTGGCAATAATGAATTGTGTCATCTAAGCTCCACTGGTCTGCGAATCCGCTCTGTAAAATATTCGGCACTCTATGTACTTTGAAATACATTTTTCTTTTTACAATATCATAACTGATACAGAGATATAATGTATGTGCGAACCGAGAGGAATATATCTTGTGAAAAAATTGTGAATTATATCGAAGATTATCGATAATCTCGTAAAAAAGGAGAGGTAAAAGGTTTTTCGGTGTTACGAAACGTCATTTTTCACGGCCAGGTGGAAAGAGTAAGATAAAATAAAAAAAAACGCGTACATTTTATTTGCGAATCTTGAGCAAATTTAATTTTAATTCAAACAGAATTCAATTTGCACACATTTACTGCAAAGGAGTTGGCTAATTCGTTGCCGAAATGAATAATGGCTATTGAAATGCGACGATTCCGTTTTGATATATTGCCAAAGAAAATGTTCTAAGTGAGCCAAGGATTCGTCGTCTAACTTGTCGATTGAACGGTTTGAGAAATTGATTGTAATTTTTAATTTAAAGCAGCTGCATCTGTCTGCAATTCGTTTTATAGGTATATTGAAGAGGAATTGAATTCAGGACGCTTTTGCAATTTAAGTTTGCGGTATATCTATCTATCCAATATATGCTACATACATATATAAATTATTTTACTCAGAGAAATGTTATTATAATAGATGCACCTTTACGAATAAATAAATTGTTTCAATATTACGCGGTACGTCTCCACAACTACGCTAAAACGCACGGTATACAATC
The DNA here is from genome assembly GCF_051622035.1 of Arctopsyche grandis. Taxonomy (NCBI): domain Eukaryota; kingdom Metazoa; phylum Arthropoda; class Insecta; order Trichoptera; family Hydropsychidae; genus Arctopsyche; species Arctopsyche grandis. Next base: position 5,470,282 of record NC_135365.1, read on the forward strand.
AGGGTCATCACATATTCACTGCAGAATTTAAAGTTTTATTTTGATATAGATTTATTTACAATTTGAGTATATGGTGGTGTTGGGCGTTGGTGGCCTATCCGTTTCTTTTCTCAGTTGGCGGATTATTTTTATCCACTTTTTTGTATTTGTCTGTCCTTGGGAACTCTTAAATTAACGTGTAATGTATAGTTTCAACAAAAATACGTATAATATAAAATGAACGATTTTTATATTGATTAAACTTAAATAATTGGTTATTAACATAATTGAGTTTTCGGCGCCACCAAGAGAAATGTTTTTACATTTATTTAAAAATAATTTTTACATTTCTCTGGTGCCACCCCTAAAATTTTATGTAGAATGCGGTCGATCGCTATGACACTTTTAAAAACTGTCAAACTATTATGTTAATTGAATAATATGTTACTTAAGTGCTTAATTTACTTATAAAAATGTATCCCATGTTGTTTATTGTGTTTTATAAAGAAATTTGAAAGATGACATTCTATCATAAAATTTTATATACATATTATATTTTGCATAACTTTGATTCTATACTGTTTATGATCAAAATTTGACAACCGGTATTTGTTCAAAATAGACTACCGGTAGTTCTGTATCTATTATAATTTTGATACAGCATGATTATGGATTCCAATTCCGGTATTGCCGAAACCAGTTCTACCTTTTTTTTGATCAAAATTTTACTTTCAGTACTACTAGTACAAAACAATAAATACAAATCATAAATGACAATAATAGAATAACTAGTACAAAATAATACAAAAATAAAAATTACAAAATAGTGCAAAACTAGTAAAAGACTACCGGTAGTACAAAAAAGACTACCGAATGATAATAATTAAAATGTTATGTTATTTGAATGGTTTTGAATGATTTATAACTGACTGCTAACAATGAGAAGGACCGTATTACCTATTTTTTTCACGTGAAAATTATTCGAATACTTTAAATTAATTAATTAAAATTGTTAATGATTAGAAAAAAACACTGTTCGACAAATGACGACTTTTTTTGGTTCAGAGACGAGATTTGACTTCTCTTATAGATCTATAATATGCCCATAAACACGAATTCTATTTAAAACTGCCTTACCTCGATAAAATAAACGAATTTTTGTTATTAATCCACAAGAATAGTCGAAATATGATCTTTCGAAGTGGAATGTTATTTAATTCTCATATTAAGACAATTGAATATATAATCCCTATTAATTCAATTCAGATTCGTGTAAATACGAATAAATACTAGTACGGGCTTTTAGCTCACAATTTTTACCGATTTAAAATTCAGCAAACTTCCAATTAACCCTTTTAAACGAAAACAAAAATAGCATGGCCAGAATACTATTCCCATAAACATGTTTTAATAGAAAATACACAAGATAAAATAGTATTAACAGTGGGAAAAAATCCCAAATGAAGATACGTAATTTTAACTTTTGATTTGAACTGGACGACTATTTTGAGAGATTTGAAAGCTGAAAAGTACTAAAAATGAAAGATAAAATACCTGACTATAGATTCCAATATTCATTTTGAACAGGAAATTGACAGATTTTGAGACATCGACCGAACAACACGAAGATACAGAAAAATCGCGCGATTTAAAAAACACATACATATATCTCGGAATCTCGAGCCAATCAACATTTTTTATTACCAGATTCGTGTTCACTGAGCATAGATCTATAAGAAAAGTCATATCTCGTCTCTGTATAAAAAAAAAGCCATTTGTCGAACAGTGTAATTAACTACCTTATTTTGCACCAATTGATTAAATAAATCAATATCTGTATCTACTGGTACTACCGGTAGCGGTCAAAGCAATTTCGGTAGTACCGGTAGTGGTGAATTTCGGTATTTATGGAATCCCTTCTGCGGACTGATTATAAGTCAACGGATCGGCTATTTATTAGTCTTACTCTATTCAAAAATATAAGTATAATTCCAATACAAGGAATAATATCATGTTTATAGCTATTTTAATTGTAACATGCTACTTTTAATATATAGAGTACATATTCAGCACGAAAAGACGTTATTACATGTCAAAAAATGCAAAAAGCTTAAGCAAGTCCATTCGATCTCGACGACCTCTACCATTTTAAATATAAAAATGAATAAACTGCACAGCGGTATTGAATATACGTCACTCGACTGTCAACTCGACAGCTTTGATATGTGATCTTAACACTTAAAATACACCGTCGAGTGTTGTTCGAAGACAAAAATAAACGAATTGAACGAAAGTGTCGAGTGCTTTAATTCTTATCAATGGTGAGTTCGAATCTTATTTATCTACGATACGATTCTCGAATTGTGGATTTTGTCGAAATTTCTCACTATGGCATATTCGAACTCAAAGTGGAGAAAGTTCGAACGTAAGTACTCGGAGGGGTTATACAGGTTTATGGATGAGAAAACGTGTGCTACCTACGAATGTTTTCCAAATATGGCTTTCAATTTTGTCGTAAAAATTCACACAAGCACACGGGCACACATACAAATTTGAAATTATTTAAAGTGCTATCGATTTTGAATGTTTTTCCGTTGCGAAGATGGCCGTTTATCAAAACCGAGCCGGCCTTTACGTAACGCGTCTTAAAAATATTATATATTATTTATATATATATATATAAATATATATATATATATCTTACTAGATAAACATACGAGATGAACTCGTATTGGTCCTACATAGTATTTTACATGTAATCAATCTCTCACTGTCAGTCGGATTCTTAAAATAAATTCTAAATCACGGTTGAAAGTTTTTTTCCCTTGTTGATTGTATTGGAATGTATGTATATGTGTATGAATCGGGGCTAATTTTCTCTAAAGAAAACTCGTATGTAAAATAGAATATATGTACCTACTGATGTTTTTCTTGTACGCAGTTTATTTATGATCGGATTTGCGAAAGCTTGCCGGATTCATTTATTTGTGTTATTGCGCCTTAAAGAGAACGGCATGAATATATAATAATAAAATTGCAAAAAATAATAATAAAAAAAAATAAAGGAAACTCACCAGTCGATGTGAGAAGATGGATAGTCTTGCGGGAAAACGGCGAAGACGATGCATATAAATGAGGTAATTTATTACACTTAAATTTTTCGCATTCTGAAAATTTAACGACGATTTACGTGATCGAATGAATCTTTGTATCTATAATAAATAGATAGTCGGTTTTTTTTTTTTAATTTTAATGGTCATTTATATTAGATTTTTTCATCATCATTCATTATATTGTAGCATATGCTAAAAGGAGCCGTCGTAAGAATTGTTTTTCAAGGATTATCTCCAGGCTTAAGTTTCCCGAGAGATCCCCGAATGGACTTAGTGGTTGGTAACGGCACCCAGCCACTTACCGCTAGAGTTCTCAGAACTGACAGCGCGAAACCGTGGAACTGCAAATCTGGTACATGACTATAACAATAGGTCAACAAACGTGTCGAGGAAGATGCACTGAGTGACCTGCCCTTTATAAGCAGGTACTTAGGCCACACCAAGGCATTCTGGATGGAGCACTGGCAGTGCGTGGATCACTTCAATCACCCAATAAATGCTGTGAAGCAACTTTGGCCTTTTATTTGGATCCTCCACCCACCCCTACGCAACAATATCATAATTATCTACATAAATTCGCCATCCACTGCTATATGAAGGACTCTCCAACAGGCTTCTATTTGTCTCTGTTTTTTGCAACTCTCATACATCTCACTCTACACATTTTCCTAATTTCATCTACCCATCTTCCGCGCAGTCTTCATTTTACCCTTTTGCATTCTCTCGGGTACCGTTCCAGCATTTCTTTTCTCAACCTATCGTCCATTCTTCTAGCCACGTGGCCGGCCCGTTGCCATTTAAATCTCTTCACTCTATCCACTATATCCGAAATCTTTATCATACTTCTCACCCACGTATTCCGTTTCCTGTATTTCCTCGTTATGCCAAGCATACAACGTTCCATACTTCTTTGAGTGCATTGGACTTTGTGTAGAAACTTGACGTTTAATGTCCAAGTTTCGCATCCATACGTCATCACTGGCAAAACACATTGATCGAAAATATTTTTCTTCAGGCAAAGTGGCATTTTTGAATTAAAGACCGCATTCATTCGTCAAAAATGCACTCCATCCTAGTTTCAAACGTCTCTTTATTTCTTCTTCTTAGCTTCCGGACATGTCAATTATTTGACCTAAATCTAAATAGTTATTTAGTACTTCTACTATTTTATAATGTAATGCAATGCACCTAAATCAGTGACCCAAATTTGAAAATTGTGCATTCGTATAACGAACAAACAAATATTAAAATATATAAAGTAATTCGTAAAATTAATCATTTATGTGTAATCATAAAAAAAAAAGTAACAATAGCAGATGAAGTAAAAATATCAAATAACAACATACTTATACAAAGTAGGGAATATCTACTTAGCCAGCACCAATATACATATAAGAACCAGCTGCAAATACAAAACATCCTTACGAAGCTGAAATTCCACCCATACATCACATTCAATTAAGAAAATAATAATGAGCGCAAACTACCAGAAAAAGATAGGTTAAAATAATCGCTCACATACATAAACATAGTATTGTTGCGTATAGGTGGGTTCAGGATCCAAATGAAAGGCCAAAGTCGTTTTATAGCATTTATTCGACGATTCAAGAGGTCCACATGGATCCACCGCTCACTACAGAATAATATGATCTACCGTGTGTACCTCCTTATAAATGACAAGTTGCCCACCACAGCTTCCCCGATCCATTTATGTATCTATTATCCAGGCACGTAAAGGTCTACCGTGGTGAGACTTTTTTTTTCTGTGAGAGCTCCAGCGTATCTTTTGTTCAGGCACTTACTGAGTCCCGTTCGCCTAATCCGGGGTATCTATTTTTCACCCGCGAATGCACTTAGACAGTGGACACTCTCTCTCATGTTCCCACGTTACATTATTGTATAAAATTTTGTAACTCTAATTTAAGTGAGCTTAATCTACTATAGTATTATATAATCTTCATTGCTCTGAAGCTCTAAAGTGCTCTAACTGTCCATCAATGTCCACTTCAGTTATCCATCTGCATATCTTCAATCTGAAAATACGTGTATGACATGAGTACATATCAAGTTTAGACATTTACGTGCACCTATGATTTTATGTATGTATGTACATATTATATATATAGGCATAAAAATTTGACGCTATCTGCTCTCACCTGTGTTTCTACAGGTAGATAAATTCTTTATCAACTTTAATTTATTACACAACTGTAACTTACTAACCCTAGCTTGACTTTCAAGCAACTTTTACGCTTGGTAACTTTGGCGACTTGTAACTTTTCTTCCGATACATTCTCGGCAACACGCATATTTTTTTTTATATTTCAACTCGTCTAAAGAACATACGAAACGTGTTTTCCAGCTTTAGTGTGTTTTAAGAACGTATGTATATATGTATGTTTAGATTGGGTTGACAGTGTTGTTTGATTTATGTCATATCAGTGATGAACAGTTGGGAATTTTTTGTCCCTAATAATTACGTGCGTGGTATACATCATCATTTGATGGTTGTACCTCCTGCCCGTACATTTCTTTATCGGATGGCTCCTATTCCAAGAGCTATCCGACTTCTTAATGAAATCGTTGCTGCTGTGTATCTGAATATGATATTTTCCACCCAAGTGAGCGTAGGTTATCGGAGATTATTTTAACATATGTATCTGTCTGTTAGTCTGCGCTCATCACTATTTTTATAATTGTATGTGATGTTTGAGTGGAATTTCGATCCTCTTTTTTCCCATTTGGGCCTCGCAGGGATGTTATATTTGGGTCAGGTTCTTATTAGTACTTGCTGTAGATACAAGATATTCCCTACTTTGTATTTTATTATTTGATATTTTTACTCTGTCTTCTATTATTTATAAATGTACTTTTGTCTATGAATATACGTATGTATTTATTTTAATTTTTCTCAAATCTTGTATTTTTTCGACCATTGTGGCATTACAGGGATTCATGTAATGCCATAATGGTCCAAACTTAAAAAAAAACTTTTTTGTCACAATGAAACTTTATCTTCTCCGGCAACGTCTTTAATATATTCTTGCAGAAAACCTTTGTACCTTATGTTGATACCAAAATCTGTCCCATACTATAGGTACAATATGTATATGTAATCTCAGCTGAAATCGAAAGCTTAACTTCCGAATCAGATCTTTTCAGGCAGACCAGTACTTTGTTTCTATCGAAACCTACTCCAACTACATATATCTTTCGCAGATCATCTTCTGAATCATTGTATCTTCTTCATACCTTTTTATAATATTGATTTTATAAGATCAAAATTTTAATAAAATCCTTTCAAAACAACTTTTCTACCAGAATCTGCTTCCACTCATATCTCAATCTCTCATAGATTGAAATTAAAATCTGATTTTCTCAACTTCCTCGATATTATTATAACAATTAATCTTCAAACATATCGAAAATGTACCCCAGCCAGTTCAATTGAAGCTTTCAATAGGGAATCGATATCTAGAGAACAATTACATAACAATATTTTCATTCTACATCATCTGCAATGAACTATGTATGTATGTAAATACGAAGTACATATGTGCTGGTAATTATGATAATTTATTTATTTATTTACATATTTGCCACAGTGACATTACAGAATATTCTAACGCGTCACTGTGACCAGACATATAAGTATTATACAAATACTATATGTATATAAGAAAATAAGCGATACATTTATGTGATAGGTAATTTTTTTTTGAAATCATATTCAAATAGTAGTGACATAGTTGGTAGGATGATTTTTTTTTTTTTAATTTGATGGAGGAACCGCTTCAACAATGAAATCAGATAAATTTGCAAACTCTTACAGGAAACAATCTACTTGGAGTCACAAATATCCAAGTCCGATCAGCAATATGACAGATAAAATAGTAGTAGATTATCTACAGATATTCACAATGCACTGCTGGATCAAGGCCTCTCCAATACGATTCCACTTTCCTCTGTTTTGCGCAATTCTCATATATCTCACACTACATATTTTCCTAATTTCATCTACCCATCTTCCCTGCAGTCTTCCTTTTACCATTATACATTCTTCAAGGTACCATTCTAGCACTTCTGTTGTCCATTCTTCTAGCCAAGTAGCCCGCCATATGTTAATAAATATTTGATACTGTTAATAAGCGCTTGAAAGTATGATAAAAATACGAGACAGAAATCTCGATAATGACAAATTTCACTAGCTAATTTGTTAAAACGATTACATAATGATACTACGAATGAGATGTTATCATCACTAATCATCATTCGCAGAATTTTTCAATCGCGCGCGAATATTAAACGCCACACTCGAAACGAGACGCGTCCATTAATAAATGGCGACATCTATTTTAAAAATTCATTCAAACTTTAATAAATCATGAGACGAGTCCGACGGGCACCTACCAATTTTCGTCATCATTTTTTTTGAATTTCATTTTATTTCATCCGTACTTAATCACGTAAAAAACCTTGCGGGGGGAAAAAAATGGTATAAATTCGAGTCTGGCGCAAAAATTTGATTGATTCCACAATAACGCGAGGTGCTTCATTTCCGACCGGTAGTGTGGCGGTTACAATAACCCTCCCAATATTATATTTAATAATGGCGATCAATCAAAACGGCCTTATTTTATTTTGAGTGCTTCGAAGGGTTGAACGAAACGCTCCAATGGGATGGGAGATAGATTGGGAGGGGGTGCGTAATTACGCTCTTCGACAGCATGTGGCGTTTGATTGGCGTAATTCGAATTTAAGCAATATGTCTAGTATATATGTTTACATGGTGGGTACTCAAAAGTAACCGGAATTTTGGCTTTAGAAATCATTTATTCTATAGAAACACTTTTATAATCTAACCATCCTCAAAAGAACAATGGTTTATTTCCAATTCAGATCTGGAACTCAAGCCTATGCCTTTTGTCGTTTCCTTCATTGTTTGTTTTACATATATATTATATTAACCAGCAGCATAAATCAGTGGAAAGTGTGCTTTGCTTTCGTTTTGAGATTGTCACAAATTCAATCCTTGGCTTTGTGCTGCTGGCCAGATCTTGGATATGTGACTCCAAGGTCAATCGTTTCCTATCAGAGTTTCCCAATATATCTGATTTCATTGCAACGGTTCAAAATTGTTGACAACCTTGTCCCTTTTTCTCGCGAAATTCAAGTTTAATAATATCTCTTTGATTTTAATTGATTAATGGCCCTATATCAACATACATATGTACATATATATGTACTATACTATACATCGATACATATGTATCGATGGTTGCGTTTATGTTTAGCACAAAGAGGTTACCGGGTTCGATCCCGTGCTAATCTTTGATACAGCTATTGGATATTTGTGACTCCAAGTCGATCGTTTCTTATCAAAGTTTACCAATTTATCTGATTTCATTGTTGAAACGGTTCCTCCATCAAATTGTTAATAATCATCCTACCCGCTGTCACAAATATCTGAATTTGATTTATATACAAAATGTAAAAATTTACGTACAAGTCTAAATCCGTAGGTGTCTCTATGGATTAATTTCACGTTCTTCAGCCTCTGGAAATACAGCGATTTATGTAATAAAAATGCTGCATTGTTTGTAATTAATTGTCTAGGTAGGCGCATTGGGATCTATGTAACTGTTAGGTCTTCCTGGTATACATATACATATCTATTTTTAAAAAAATAAATAAAAAATCATTCTAAGGACGAAAAATAATTTCTTTCCTTTTTTAAACTATGTATGTATTACTTATTTAACTCTATAATATTATTACAATATAACTCAATGCAAGGGATTTAATAATATTACTGTAAGTTTTGCTCTCAATAATATGACGTTGACGATTTCTTTTGTCGTCTAAAAATATAAATTTCCATTTATATAAAATATATACGTATTCCATAAATAAATTAATAATATCAACAACTTATTTTCTTATATTAAAATTTTATTAATGTAACTATATCAGAATACGAAATACGAACTCAAAACTAACAAAAAATAATAGTGATAATAATCGCGGGCTATTGGGTCACGCAGTCGCCTGTTGGCCTTGCCTATGTGCGTTTGCGTGTTGATGCTTGTCGTTATTTTTTAATACAAAAATAGTCAAAAACATGCTCTAGGACTAAAACTTTTTTATGTTGATGTATAAAATGATTAATAAGATATATATTGAACCCATTTGTAATGAGAAAAGCTGTATTTAGATTACAAAATACTGGGATCTTACTCGACCCCGGTTCGGGACACTCAAAGGTTAATAGGTAGTTGCCGTATTTGTTTGACTTTTCGCCACCCACTCGTCTTATTGGATTTGAATTGTATAAACGGTTCGGTGATTACTGGTCACAAAGCACTGGTCACAAAGTCATTAAAATCTCTATAACGGAACATCTGGCAGCCGAAAAGTCCATCATACTAACAATAACTATCATAATAACGAGAACTTGAGTGCCAAATATTGCGTATTCGCGATTTTAATGGCAAAAATTATCTTTGTGTCCACCGTAATGTGACTAATAATCCAATTACCTATTTAAACGCCCAACATTTTTAATTTTCACACTATATCTTATAAAATTTGCATTATAGGCTCTCATTATCTCTCATATATACATGTATATTTCACTAATAGATTATATAATGACTGATAAAATGTTTATACATATATGTATAATGCTGTTAAATATGTGTGTTACGGCCAAATACGTCACTCAACTGTCATTGTGACATTTGAGCTTGTATCTCGCTGTACGAATCGGTCGATCTTTTTGTTACAAAGCCCGTTTATATGTTTTTCACTTATTTTACATTGGGACATAAGTTTGAAATGTCTAAAACTACTTTGAGAAAACAAAATTTTAATATCGAAATTCCGTTTACTTGGGTGTACTCTTTTATGCTACATGCTGTGGGACTGAATGGGGGCATATAAATATATAATATGTACGTATGTATGAGTTGAGCCGTTCTCGAATCAATCTCATAAACATGCTGTACGTTTATCGGAAACACATTAATTCCCGATGATAAGGTTAAAACGGAGTGCTTTATGTGGGCCTCCATCCCCTCAAACTGTAAAAATTTTATTATTTCGAATTCCCAATGTGTAGTGACGTTTCTCTTTTTACTTTTTTTCTTTTGATTTTCAGTTTAATGGAAAGCGCTTTCGTTGTTGTTTTCGCGCGAAAATTTTCCATCCGAATGTGTTTTCTCAAGCCCGCTAATAGTGAATTATCAGATTAATATTATAAATTATTATTTTACGCCGTGTGTTTATATAAGTGGAGGTGTTTATGAAAAATTGTCAAACTTGGTGATAATTGGATGTTATGTGCGCCTCTGAAGTGCTACGATTGAATTTAATCTATTCATGGAAATATTTTTGAAATATGATATTCGCAGTTATATTTTATTTGAAACGTGTTTATTTAACTGTTCAAATACGGAATTTCCGATTTTATTATTTATTTTATATACCTACATGTATGTATGTAGCATTGAACGTATTTGATTTGTATTGGTCAAGTACGAATTCGTCAAAAAAAAAATATTATTCATTTTTTCTGTTTCTCATTTCAAGGCTTCGAGCATTAGCTTTTTTCCTTTGTATAATATATATATATATATATATATATATATATATATATATATATATATATATATATATATATATATATATATATATATATATATATATATATATATATATATATATATATATATATATATATATATATATATATATATATATATATATATATATATATATATATATATATATATATATATTGGAATAGTGCTTAACTTTGTATGTATGTAATTTAAAAAAGAGGGTTTAAATTGATCCAATTGCTTTTGATTTTGAAGCATCTGAGATCTGGGAGTAGGTTTATGGAAAATTTTATTGGAAATTAAAGGAAATATTAAAACTTTCGTGTTCAGTTAGTAAAAATATCTATTGTTAAAGTCAAACATTTCAAAAGTAGAAAAGCCTTTACAAAGTAATTACATACATGCATATATTGAATTATATAATATAAGATTGTCTGTAGAAAGATCAGACAATACACATACGTATATTATTAGAAAGATTTAGGTATGATAAAATGTTAGTTATATCATCGTTATGCAGAGAAAATCTGTTAACTGAATTACTCTGGAAATTTCGTAACGAAAGTCTATTTTCATAATGTATTTACATACATATACATATTTATGTATATGTATATACATGTATGAATACGCATATATATGTACATATATGTATGTACATTCGTTTAAAATTAATTTTCTTCCATTTAAATTGTATCAAAGGTATTGTCAAAATATAACTGTTTCACGTGCAATAAAAAACATTATGAAATTTTATAATATTATATAAGTATATTAACATAAATTAAATGTTTTTTTTTTGTAGCTGAGTGCAATTTAAACATCTGCCATTTGATTTACATTACATAATATAATGATGACCTTCAAATATGCAAAAAAAAATGGTCGAAAATTTCCCATAAATAAACATTACATACATACATAGATACTGATAATTTATTGTTATTTCCAAGCATATTTATAAAAGCATACTCATTATTTTCATTTTTTTACAAGGTTTTTATATGTTTCACTTCGCCAATGATTCAGGCGAAATTCCTACATTCTTCCAATCTTTTTGAATCTTTTACCATTTCGCACGGTTTCTTCACGATAGTTATTTAAATCAATTCCGCCAGTACGATGGTGAAAAATAATCGTAATAGACACGTTTAAAGCCTTACATATGTATATTTGACTTTCCCTTACCCACTCATTTTTACATACCTCCTTTACGTTTCACATGGCTGTCGTGTCAGTGGTCATTTTTATCTCTTATCCGATCGTTGTCATACTTTGCCATATTGCTCATTTTGGTCATCAATACACGTTAATGTATCGTCTCCCATAACGTTGGAGATAAAATATCGTATACAACGCGTTTTAAACACGTGGAAAGTAAATCTTCTTGACGTTTAATAAGCGTTCGTCCCGTATCTTCCAACCTGTTCGCCTTGATATGGCGATATAAAATTTTAATTGTTTAAACGCCTATAATTCACTCTATATTTTATGAAATTTGCTCTATTGGTTCTCGTTATCTCTAATATATAAATATTTATAGTTTTAACTTTCATATGTATATATAAATTTCAGTAGAAATCATAAACCTTGAAGATCAATGCACCTTTTCGTTTAAGCGATGCATTGCAACGCATTGACATTTTTTACCTTAGAAATGGCATCTTTCCATATGAAATATACATTGCAAATGAATAGAAATCATAAACCTTGAAGATCAATGCACCTTTTCGTTTAAGCGATGCATTGCAACGCATTGACATTTTTAACCTTAGAAATCGCATATTTTCATTTGAACTATGAATAGAAATAGTAAGCCCTAAAATCAATGTGCCTTTTCGATGTCCGAAATACCTAGTTTAGAAATTGCAACATTATACATTTTTTTCGTATGTAGATATCATTAGAATCAATAGAAGTATCATTTTTTCGGATCACTTACGGGATTTCATATACTCTGACGAAACGCTACAAACTGACTGCGAGTCACAAAGCCGACTGATTATTATCAAAACAAACCATCATTCTCGTTTTATTTAAATGTACAAGTGTACTTACGAGACATATAACGACCTTTAAAGTGACACATAATCACATCGACCCTACATGTAATAGATGAGAGATTAGATCCATTGCGTTAAGCCACTACAATACACAATGAAACCCCAATTTAACTATTGATTCGTGTTACCCAAGCCATACATAGAATGTAATCGAACTACAAACATCTCGCAAATCCTCGCACATCAACCACCGAGTAGTTTGATCCGAATTAAACACATATACTGATCCAGATTGCATTTCACGGAACGAATCTAAGGTCCAGACGAGTCCTTCAGGCTCTTTTCCGGATTTATGACGGGAACTTTTTTCACCGGAATAGATCTTTTTATTCACCCCCCCCCCCCCCTCCTCACCTGACCCTGGGCCGTGTATGTCTAATTTATGTGCTCGGAACGCAGCCTCACCAAGTTTCGAGAAAGCAGGAGAAAAGGGGGAGGTTTGCGGATGTTTATGCCCGGCCAAATGTTATTTATTATTGCTTTCGGAAAACGTCGGTGTTTCGTTGCGACTTCGACTCGGCAACTTCTTTGAAATTAGTGTTACACGTTCCCAACTTAATATTTCACAGTTGCTTGTATAATATATGTATGTGTTTACTTGCGCCAGGGGTGTGCAAACTTTTTGTCGCTCGTGCAGTTTCGTTGCCTTGGCAGTGGACAAGCTCTGTGTAGATCTCATTTTACTTTTATTTATTTACAAACTGAACCCGGCATGCGTTGCAACGCCACAATAACGCATTCAATTCCCGTTCCCGTTCCCGTTCCCATCCCAACTCATTTGAAATTATTTAAGTATATGTTTATTTAAGCCTAACAACGTAGGACGATGAAGAAAATAAATATATATATATATATATATATATATATATATATATATATATATATATATATATATATATATATATATATATATATATATGTAGATATACCTATAAAAAAATGTATATAAAAAACCGGTCTACGTGACGAGCCAGAATGTTAAATTACATAAAACACAAATATCGGAAGGATCGGAAACACAAATATTAATTTGCGCGAGCAGGTTACAACAGGAACAAGAGGAACAGGCTTTTCCTCCCGTATTCTGCGCGCGCACATTAATACGGGAGGAAAAGCCTGTTCCTCTTGTTCCTGTTGTACCCTGCTCGCGCAAATTAAGTGAGTATGTACGTGAGTATGTACCGTTTACCATGCACCCTTTTTTTTTGATCTTTCGACTTAGGATCTTTCGATTTTCGATCTTTGCCTTCCGATATTTGCGTTTTCTGTAATTTAACATTCTGGCTCGTCACAGAGACCGATAAAAAACCTACTAAAATTAGTAAATATAATATACATAACAAAAAAAAAAAATATATATATATATATATATATATATATATATATATATATATATATATATATATATATATATATATATCCAGCTATTGCGTGGTAATACGTCATGCCCGTTGTTGCTGGAACAGTTGGGACTTTATGTCCCTAATAATTATGTGCGTGGTAGACATCATCATTTGATGGTTGTACCTGCTGCTCGCACAGTTCTTTTTCGAATGGCTCCTATTCCAAGAGCTATTCGACTTCTCAATTAAATCGTTGCTGCTGACCCTGAATGTGATATTTTCCACCTTGGGGAGCGTAGATTATCGGATATTATCTTAACATATTTATCTGATAACCTGCGCTCATCATTACTTTCTTAATTTGAATGTGATGAATGAGTGGAATCTTAATCTACTCTCTTCCATTTGGGCCTCGCTGTGATTTTATTTTTTCTTTCTCCTTTGTACATTTTTATATACTATTTTAATTTTGTTCAGTGTAAACAAAGAATGGGATTTATGGATTTTATTTTTAATTTTTACACTTTTGTTATTTTTTTTTCTCTCTGAATGATGTATTATTTTCCTTTTGTTACTTTGTTTTTTTATTATTTTATTTTACCATGTTTTCTGCATTTGCTTTTTTCTTTTAGTTACAGTTTACTTGTTTTTATATCATGTTTTTATATCTTTTTCAAATGTAGGCCATTGTGGCGCATTAGGTTCTTCCTGTAATGCCACAATGGTCCAAAACTATTAAATAAATAAATAAATAAATATATAACATATACATATACTATATATAAATGTACATATATACATATATTAAATGTACTAAAATATTAAAAAATAATTATAAAATAAAATAAAAAGACAATTTAAACATTAATTCAATAACAAATGTACGACAATATAAACTATAAATATATAAAATATATGGGATTTCATGATTCGGGTTTCAATCAAAAATATGATCCCGGCTTAAACTAATGTAATAAAATATTTTACTTGAAGGTTTGGGCCGCCTAAGTATATACATATGTAATGATATAACGGCTCACAGGAATTACATTTTAATATAAACATTTTAACAGTCAATATATAATCTATGAGAGAAGTAAAAATATATATGAGAGCCTATAATGCAAATTTTATAAGATATACACTGAAAATGAAAAAGTAGGAAGACTAGGAATTTTAGTTCAATTTTTTGCGAAGTGAAACATATAAGAGGCTTGTAAAAAGATCTTCGATAAGCGTGTTTTGCCAGTGATAACGTATGGATGTGAAACTTAGACATTAAACGACAAGATGCTACACAGCATCGAATGAACTCCAAGAAGTATGGAACGCTGTATGCTCGGCATAACGAGGAAAGACAGGAGGTGGAATACGTGGGTGAGAAGTATGATAAGAGTAGTGGATATAGTGGATAGAGTGAAGAGATTGAAATGGCAATGGTTGGGCCACGTGACTAGAAAGATGGACGAAAGGTGGACAAAAGAAGTACAAATGTTTACAAATATATACATATCCAAACACATTATACAATCTTAGTATGAAAATATTTATTGTAGACCACAAGCACGTGTATGCCCGACCTACCTCTATATACATATGTAGGGAATGCTATTCGCATTGTGCTTGTTGTTTCGATTATTTTAATAATAGAAGGCGATTATACGCTTATATTATATGTATTATAGTTATTTTTTTGGTTTGTTTAGTGTGTGGTTGGCGTTGCCGCTGTGCACGACAGCTGATGAGGAAAAACGATTCTTCCCAACAAAAAGCTCAAAGCGTTTTTACATCATTGATAAAACGGGTTGAGCTTCAGTCTTTTATAACGTCGTTTATTTATTTTTTCATTCTTTTCACTGTCGCCAATTTAGAATAAATGCGAACCTTCCCATTGGCTATCTGATATGATATCAGTATAAAGAAACGGATTAATATATGTAGGTTTAATAGAAATTTTTAAAATAAATACGTATTATATAAATATATATAACATACATATCTATATATATAATAATAATAATAATAATAATAGTAAATAATAATAATAATAAATAATAATAATAATAAATAATAATAATAATAAATAATAATAATAATAAATAATAATAATAATAATTATAATAAATAAATAATAATAAATAAGTCTAATAATAATAAATAATAATAATTTTATGTCTATATGTATGTTATATTTTTTTATTTTTTTTATTTTTTTATTTTACATACATATGTATATACAAATATACCAGTAAGGTTTAACAGGTAAACCCCAAATGCGCCTTCCTGGTCTACATAATTATTACATAAATACATGTAAATCTAAATATCTGACATCTATGGTCAGTATACATATATTACAAACATCGTATTAATACGATAAATAACGATGAATAGCTTTCATGTAACAATACGAATTTTATATTCGATAAACAACCACAGAGACATCTATGGTGAGCAATATGGCGAAACCTATGATATAACAATAACTAAAGGTTCGCAACAGAAAATTGGGAAGGAAACGCCAATTTTACAGGAATCGTTTCAATGAAAATCAGAAAAAATGGCAAATTCTGATAAGAAACGATCGACCTAGACAAATCAAGGTCTGGCCAACAACGAGACTTAGCGGGGAATCGAACTTGTAACATCAAGTACGAAATAATTCAAAATTCAACACTAGAGCACGCTGCTGGTTATATAAAATTGAATATCTGTTTGATTGTCTGTCTGTCTCGTATAGGCTCCTAAACCATTCAATCGATTACGATAGAACTTTCAGGATATGTTGTATGTATGTATGTATGTCCGGGAAGCTTACTATGAAAAAAAACGGGAAAATACCTCTTAATAATAATATTCGAAATTAAGATTTCACCGACACGAAAGTTTGAAACGCCATTGTGTAGTCAAGGAAATGTGTTCGTTGGTAACCACTTTACCAGTTGGTTTTGGTCGTCACGGCGTTGAAGAGACGTTAGTTGAGGTCTAACCATAATTTGAAACGGGAACGGGAACGCAATGGGAACGGGTGGGAACGGGTGGGAACGGAAACGGGAACGGGAATTGTATGCCTTATTCTGGCATTGTAAAACATGCCGGGTTCAGCTAGTGTATGATAAAAAAAAAGTTTGGCATTGTTCAGAGATAGTCTAACTATTATTTTTTTATTTAACAGATATGTGTGGATTAGTGGTTAGTATATTATGCTTTCAAGCAGAATGAGTGGTCACGGGTTCGAGTCCCACTAGAGTCCCGCTGCTGGCCAGGCCTTGGTTTGTGGCTCCAGGTCGATCGCTTCTTCTCAGAATTTGCCAATTTTTCCGATTTTCAATGAAACGGTTCCTGTAAAAATTGGCGTCTCCTTTCCTATCTCTCTAGCTAATCTCAAGTTATTCAGCGTCTTGAGGTTTGTCAATTTGATTATAAAATGCTACAAAAAACTCCATATATGTCACTGTGAATGTTTTTATGAATTCGCAATGTATAAAATACTTATGTATGTACATATATTGATTGTATTGTATCTGTATATATGTATATGTGCACTTGTCACTTTGGAGTGATCTGTAAATGCGAGTGTTCATGTTAAAAAAAATGTCAAAATGTCAAATCATCGTGACCCAATTCTCATGTATTTAATGCGAATAAAACTATTTGTATTACAATTTTATTTTAAATTGTTTCATATATCAAAGCTTTTGCTTTATGTGCTTTGGTTCTGAGTTATCTGCAATTAAATATTTTGTGGGTTGTATTATTAAGTGACATTTAAAGTAATGATAGTCATTTTTGCAACCTCAAATGCCGATTATTTCTACTATCCATAATTTATTACAAGCTTAACCCGGCATGCGTTGCAATGCTACAATAACGCAAGCAATTCCCGTTCCCATTTCTCGATGTGTTTCGATAAGTGAATGCTTTAGTTTCAAATTAATACTTACAATTAACAATCAAATTAGAGTGATGATAATTTGTCAGAAAAACGCAGGCGGCAAATACATTTGAAAATATCCAATAGTTTGTTTATTTTACTCTAACATCGCAAGTGGCGACGCGAACACATTTGAAATTATTGCGTTGCAATGCCACTCATTCCTGTTTTTCCGTTCCCGTTCCCGATTTTGCAAAGTGGCACAGTTTCAAAGCGACCAGAAGAATATAGGAAGTTTTTTAGACTAATTGATGAAGTGAAACTAAAAAAAAAGAGTGCTTAATTCAATCGATGCAAGTTACTTGCATGCTTATATAGCTTTTTTGTAAACTGATCATGAACAAGCATTTTAAATATATGGAATATAACGTCTTAAATGTGCTTTAAGTATGATTATTAATGTCGACTGAGATTTCGTCAAAGCATAAAAGACTCGTTAAATTTTTATATCACAAATGAAATGTGTCATATTCATAGAATTTTCACTAGTATTTCAAGCTCCAATAACTTGGATTTGAATTATATTTTATTGACCAGAAAAAAACGTTTGTATGTTTTTTTCAATTAAGTGTTTTAGTCTGTTTTAGTTACAAAAAGCACACCTGTGTTGATAATGTATTCACGTTTATTTTTATAGTCGTTTTAATACTTCCTAATTTTAACATAGCAGCTTAAACAACTTATGTTTTTAATCCCAAAAAGCTTATCCGGCCTGTTTATATTCCAATGACGATATTTGCATAAAATAATATTCATGCTCAAAGTTTCTATACCGTTAAAATCACATTACGTCAATATATGTAGGTATATTGTACGTATTACTAATTTTTTATTTTTATTTTTAAAAGCTTTTTATTATTACTAATATCCAAGTCTGACCAGCAGCACTGCAGATATACTCTATAAATTCTTTTCAATCGAGGTCAACTCATGGGATCGAACCCGGCGCCTCTCGGTGTTAGGCATTAGCTTGTATAATTGTCATAAACCAAACTTTAATTCTTAATATATGTAGATTTCCAATGTTCATATTATTAAAATACACGTGTTTCAATTAAGAAAAATTTTCAGTATAACCGTTGAATCAACCGTTACATATACATATTATATCCCGACTTAAACTAATGTAATTAAATATTTTACATGAAGGTTTGGGTATATACATATGTAATGATATAAAGGCTCACAGGAATTATGTACATTTTAATATAAACATTTTAACAGTCAATATATAATCTGGATGCGGTGCATCCGCTCTAAAATCGCCAGACAAATTGAACGACAGATTAACGGACGACTGCTTTAAATGCAATTCTCGTCTTCTCGAATGATAGATTGCA
The DNA here is from genome assembly GCF_051622035.1 of Arctopsyche grandis. NCBI lineage: Eukaryota > Metazoa > Arthropoda > Insecta > Trichoptera > Hydropsychidae > Arctopsyche > Arctopsyche grandis. The sequence goes on from NC_135365.1 coordinate 5,489,676, forward strand.
CATCAGATGACGGGTAACCTTTCGATGTGCACAGATGCAATTATTAAAATTCAGTTGGATCTTTCAGGCGAGTTTAATAAGGCAAGATTCGATAAGTTTCCAAAAGGTTACTCGTCATCTGATGTGCAATCTATCATTCGAGAATACTCAGAAAAATTCTTTTCAATCGAGGTCAACTCATGGGATCGAACCCGGCGCCTCTCGGTGTTAGGCATAAGCTTGTATAATTGTCATAAACCAAACTTTAATTCTTAATATATGTAGATTTCCAATGTTCATATTATTAAAATACACGTGTTTCAATTAAGAAAAATTTTCAGTATAACCGTTGAATCAACCGTCACATATACATATTATATCATACTGTAATAGTAAGGATTCAAAAATAAAGAAATTTCATTTTCACAGAAAGTGCGATTAAACTTTACAATCGGCAGTATATTTACGCGAGATTCCACGAAAAAGGGAGAATCTCCCGTGGGATCTTTCTTCCCGTCTGATTTGCACTGGAGAACCTTCGTAATGAATACATTTAACCCGGCATTCTGATACCACGAAAACGTTGTGTAAAACGATTTTATAAGACCTGAGAGAATTGTTAAAAATAAAGCCGTATCTGAGCTACAGTATTTTATATAAATAGTATGTACGATTCACTAAAGAAACACTAAAATAAGTGAGTTGATTTAATAAGCAGGTTATTTATTCTAAATGTCCGAATAGTGGTCAGTTTGTCTTTTGTTATGAAGATTTTCTTTCTGTTCATATAGCATAATATGCTAGCCAGCAGCGTGGACTAGTGCTTTGCATATTATGCTTTCGAGTGGAGTGATCACGGCTCGATTCCCACAGGCCATGGTTTGTGACTTTAGGTCGATCGTTTCCTATCAGGTCGTTTCCTCAAATAGTGGTGATGGGTTTTTAGTAAATTTAATGGAGGAACCGTTTCAACAATGAAATCAGAAAAATTGGCAAACTCTGAAAGGAAACTTGGATCGACTTGGAGTCACAAATATCCAAGTCTGACCAGCAGGATTACAGATCCTTCAGAATAAATTATTATTAATCGAGGTCAAGTCACGGGATCAAACCCGGCGACCTCTTGGCGTTAGACAAAATCCCAACCACCGATCCATGCTGCTGGCGATTATGCTTTCGAGAAGAGTGGTCACGGGTTCAAGTACCACTAGAGTCCCGCTACTAGCCAGACCTTAATCGATCGTTTCTTATCGGAGTTTGCCAATTTTTCTGATTTTCATTGAAACGGTTCCTTCAAAATTGACATCCTTTCCAATCTCTCTTGAAAATCTGAAATTATTCAGCGTCTTGGAGTTCGCCAATTTCTATAATAAAAATTCTCTATATATGCCACTTTGGATGATGTTTGTATGAATTAGCATTGTATAAAAATTCTTGTATTGTAATTGTATTATTTTATTTTATCTGAATTAGTACACTCGTCGCTTTGGAGCGAACTGTAAAGGCGAGTGTACATGTTCGATTGAAATAAAAATAAAAATATGCTTCTCTTTGGAAAGTTGTGCGTCGATGAGTCGCTCGTGCTGATTTTGACTAATGCGGTTGTTTTATTTAAGTCGAAACGAGCTCATCTTATAATGATATTAATGAAGTTTTGTTATGGGATTGAGCTTTGAAGCGAAATATTTTGCTGCCTAACGAAACACCCACGTCTTTTCAGAAGCATTCTGATAAATAAATCCGTAAGGTTTTGTCTTCGGGCGATTCTCAAAATAGGTAATTTATTTTTCGACGAAAAATAATAAAAGAAAAATGAACATGATGTTTTTTTACATTTAAATTACATTACATTTAGATGGGATACGTATTATTGTTATGTTTATTAATATTTTATTACATGCATATGTACATATGTATGTAATAAAATATTAAGGAAGTACCCCAAGATGACATATAGGTTTATTTATATGCATAAGGGGTGGGTGGAGGACCCAAATAAAAGGCCAAAGTCGCTTCACAGCATTTATTGACGGTTTCAGGGGGTTTGGTGCATCCGCTCTAAAATCGCCAGACAAACGAACGACAGATTAACAGAACGGCAGCTTTAAACGTAATTCTCGTTTTCTCGAATGATAGATTGCACATCAGATGACGAGTAACCTTTCGATGTGCACAGATGCAATTATTAAAATTGAGTTGGATCTTTCTGGCGAGTTTAATAAGGCAAGATTCGGAACTTATCGAATCTTGCCCTATTAAACTCGCCTGAAAGATCCAACTCAATTTCAATAATTGCATCTGTGCACATCGAAAGGTTACCCGTCATCTGATGTGCAATCTATCATTCTAGAAGACGATCATTGGATTTAAAGCAGCCGTCCATTAATCTGTCGTTCAATTTGTCTGGCGATTTTAGAGCGGATGCACCGCATACGTTTCAGGAGGTCCATGCGCAGCCAACGCTCGTTCCAGAATGCCTTGATATGCAAGTCGCTCACTACAACTTCCCCGATCCGTTTGTTTCTCCATTGTCTAGGCACGTACAGTTTTAAGTGAGTCTCGCTCTCTCGCGGTCTCACGCTCTCTGGGTTCTATAAATTCTACCGACCACTTAGAATCCCGCTAGGCCAATTCGGGGGTCTCAATTTTTAGCCCCCGAATGTACTTTAGGTGGTGGATAATCCCCACAATGTTTCTACGTTACAGTACTAACTATTTTTCAAACATAACATGACAAACAATACAGTAAAATACAATATAGACATAAAAAATTTCATACAAATCAAATTTGCCATAAATACATTATGTAGGTGGCATTTTATAAGATTCATTTTCTAATTAATCGATTTTGCAGGAAACCGTTTTATTGGATCTGTCAGAACAATTAAGCTAAAAAATCGGAAAATTCTAACAGAGGACGGTCTATCAGTGTTTTAATAACCAGTAGATCTCGCCAGCAGCATATTTGATCAGGACTTGAACCCACGACCTCTTTGCTGGTATACAATAGCTCTAACAGTTGTATTACGCTATGACTAGTGTGCTGGTAGAGCTTATATATATTTTTATACATAATTGTTATATTTTTTATAGGTTATTGAGGGTTTTCGAAAGTATTGAAATTCATGTAACTTTTTAATTGTTCAATTTAAACTCTCAGTTTTGATTTTGATTTTTAAATGCTTTTTATTATTAGGAAATTATGTTCACAATACATCTTACATCTATTTTAATAGCTACTGATCTACTGATCATTTTCTATTTTACAATTTTAATTAAATTATGTTAGTAATCATAGTATTATATTATTCTAATGTTAATGTACAGCATAATAGGAAAAATAGCACAAAAACCCATTTACAATTCTTAAAATCTCAGTTAATAATTTGAAGACTATATAGAATATTTCCAAGAATTTCATCAATTTTGTTCTCAAACATATGTATGTACATAAGCAATCATAATAATAATAATCAATCGTATTCTTTTCTACATGCAGATGAATTCGATATGAAATTTTGTTTATTTTGAAGCGATTTATTATGTCGAATAAACCCCTTAGGGAAATTATGTATATAGAAATTCATACATAGATTTAAAAAATATTTTATTTTGTTAATATCTGTTAATGTAGTATAAATAAATCAATTTATTTTCGACAAAAACTGAAACCTTCGCTTCCACGTAATCCATCTTGTACTTTTTATTCAATTATACTAAAGTTATCAACTTATTCAAGTCGTTAAGAATAATAAAGTGACGCACAGGGAATTGACCAGCAAGCAGTTTCTATTTTGCGACAAAACTTTGCATTATTAGATTAAGCCAAAAATTCACAACTGACTCGAGAGAATAAAGAGAATTGCCCATTAATGTAAGAATAGAAGATTCTTGTAATATTCGAGTATAATATTCGTCAAAGCAACAGTTTAAAAATAATTATTTAGATAAAGACGAGTAATAATACCGTCTTCAATTTAATGTGCTTGTCATTTATAAGACTTAAACATTGCTTCAAAAACATAAATGAAAATATAGTCTGCATTCGTAGACAATACGTATTCTCTTCGCTATTACATATGTATGTACATAGCTTACAATGTGTTCGCATTTTTTCAATCAATATTTGCTCAGATTTCAAATATGCGTTTAATCTGACGTTAGTATGGTAGACGTAGTAATAAATACATATAATATTATATAACTGCGGTTGTTTCATAATCCACAAACTTTAACTGGAGACACGTCTTCTCCCCTATCATCCGTCTGCTCAGTTTCAATTTCTGAGCAGACTCTAAAGCATTATAACACGTATAAGAACACCCCTCTCCTCCCACCCCCCCTGAGTATCAATTTATTACATATATTGTTCAAACAGTCTAATCTGCCCAGGCGATACGAATCTGCTATCGACTTACAGTATGGATTATCATTATTTTACATTTTATGTGTCCCGTAAAAAATACGTAGTAACTCTGGTTTATACACTGAAAGGATGATCCCACGTTTGGAGGCTTTTCTTAATAAAACACATGCATGCATATTTGATGAGTCAACATCGAAAGTATTTATTTTATTTGAAATTTTCATTTGCATGCATCAAAATCTTCAATTACTTATTGGATTTAAGTGAATCAATAGCATTTATGGTGGTTTAAATGTGGTCTCACAGGCGGTGAAGTATTTGTAGATTATTGGTATTTTCTTTTCTTATTAAAATTCCATCAAAAATAGTTAAATCACATGATCTTGAAGCCTTGTTGGCCGCCATTTCTAGCAATAATGTAGTTTTTCAATTTTAAGCGTAATTTTAAGCCGATTTTTTGATGACTTGTATGGGTTGTGCTGTTTTATAATCTGAAACTAGAGCTTTTCTATATCCATTACATGGTGCTTCAGCTTGCTCTTTAGATCAATCTAAGGCCAAATAAATCGGGAAGTTTTAATTTTGAAACTGGACAAGGCAATATTTTTTTTAATTTATTTATTGAAAAATCAACAGAAAATAGATGTAGAAATATATAATCAACTGATAACTAAAAATAATTGTATGTGATGTATGTATTTAAGCTTATTGTAAAAAACTAAATGTATGTAAGCTTATTGTAAATCATATTAACAAATAGATACAACATAACTTATTATTGAATACTTATCTCGCAGATAAAACCCAGTGAAGTGATACTTTTAGCCGTGAAATGTCAAATCTGACATATTTGGCCAAAAATCAATATATATCGTGTATTACCCCACAAGAAGCTACACGCCAAATTTGAAATTTATATATACATATGAGAGTTAAAACTATAAATATTTATATATTAGAGATAACGAGAACCAATAGAGCAAATTTCATAAAATATAGAGTGAATTATAGGCGTTTAAACAATTAAAATCTGATAATGTCGTGTCATGGCGAACAATTTACGCCTTGTTAAACAACGCTTGTTAAACGTCAGGAAGATTTACTTTCTCCGTTTTAAAAACGCGTTGTATACGATATTTTATGTCCAACGTAATGGCAGACGATACATTAACGTGTATTGATGACCAAAATGAGCAATATGGCAAAGTATGAAAACGATCGGATAAGAGATAAAAATGACCACTGACACGAAAGCCATGTGAAACGTAAAGGTGGTATGTAAAAATAAAGAGATAAATGTAACAAAAAATAACATCTGAACCCCTATTAGAGATTTTTACAAATTAAATAATGTGAAGGTAAATAAAGAATAAAAACTAAGGAATTCGAGCAAATACAAAGTATGTTTGTGACTATAAAAAGAAGGATACATAAATATAAAAATAACAAATATACAATACAATGTTATCAATATTGTAAAAGAGAGAAAAAGAAGAGAATAATTATAATTATTATTATAGTCCAAGCTTATATGTATGTATGAAGATTCCATGGATTTCTATGATATGACTATATTGAACAGTTCATATAAATTCATAAATTTAGTTCATAAACATTTATAATTAATACATTTTTAGCATAGAAGAAGAATGAGCTGTATTAAATTTATTCATCGATCTTTTTAAAACTAACGCGAGTTTATCGATTTTAATTAAATATAATTAATAAGTCGCCTCTGATTTCAACATCTCTGATCACACACCGTCATCAAACAATCGCTTTATTGCACTCAAAATTGAATAATCAGATGATAAGAATGTTGATTATTATTAAATGATATATAATGCGTCTACTGTATGTATATGTATATATTTTTGATATAGATACATACGTCAAGTAGAAGATGCTCACAAATCGACTAAACTATTTGGAATCCAATTAAAAACATAACTGGTTCTTTGTTATTGTTATTAATTGTGTCAAGTTATCGGAAAACAAAGAAATATTCACTTTTTGAAAATGGAGCCGTTTAGAAAATTCACAAATATGAACAAAAAACCGTTGTCTAAAAATACATTTGTAAAATACCGTAAATATATAATAGAAAATCGATTAAAATGGATGTGAATCAGTTCTCATCAGTTCGGTCATTTGACACATCGATGGCTTAGTGCGTCCATTTTTTAATTTATATCGAATTTTAAGAGTGTAGATGCTGGAATAATTCAGGTTTTTCTTTTCAAGGTATCTACATACATCTACAAACTAAAAATTCAATACAAATTCAAAAATGGTCATACAATATCTGTGCACGAAGCCATCGACACACAAGTCGTCAAATGACCGCTATGTTTTGTTATAAAATCAATGATTGCATATTTTGAATTTTATGAATAATAAGCGTAGCAGTTGCATAATTGCATAATTGCCATAAAACAAACTGCAAACAAACCAATCTGCATCATTGTCATAAACCAAACTTTTATATACATTAAAAAATTCTCGAATGAAAATTTTACTCAAAAATAAGAACTTCAAAATTGAATCGCCCTTTAATTGGAATGGGGTATTGTAATTTTCGGGCAGGGTTAATGGTACGAGTCTTCATTCTGGGATTCGTTTAAACTGCATTAATAAATTGAATTTTACTCTACACACGCTCCCTGACCCCCTGACTCCGATGGACCGGTCGGTCTCGTTGGGTCGAATTAATTCCGAGCTAATGTCTTAACAGCTTCCGCCGCAATTAACGGAATTCGGCACTTCTTTGTTTTAATTACATTACGCAATTACAGGGAAGTGATTGTCGAGAGATTAACATTTCAGACCCCGATGAATTTTCAACGACCGTTTCATTACATTAGATGTCTGCGTGCTCGGGAGATGTAACCGATTATTTAATGTGGTGTAGGAGAATTCGAGATGTTGAATTTTTTATTCAAATCGTTGACGTGATCCGGTTGTATATGTATTTTGCTATTAGAACGTGCCAGTGGCTGATCATATGATTTAGATTTTACTACACGTATTCGTTGACTTTTTTTATGTAACTAGTGATGTGCCCGTTAATTTCAACGAGTGGTTTCGTAAAGTAATTGGTACACGAGCTAAAATAAAGTTATATGTTTTATATAATTAATTATAATTTTACTAATTCCCAAAAATATTTTTATCTGCAGCGCGTTTATCGTATGTTTAACGGAGAGCTGAATGAGGTTGATCTGTTTGGTATTTCCCTACATCAATTCAGGTCTAACATCAAGAGAATCTTGACCGATTGATTCATTTTTTCTCCTATTCTATTTTTTCAATATTTCCATTATTTTTATACTTTATTTTAGTTATGTAATGTGCTATTTAATCATATTATAGCTTTCATTCTTTTCCTTTTCATTTGTTTATTTTGTATTTACCTTTTTCATTTGTTTTTTATATTTGTAAATTTCAATTTCTTCTTATATTCTATCTTATAACCTTTTCCAAATATTTTATTACTATAGTTTAATTATGCAATGTACTACATATTTTGTCATGCCTTTATTCTTTACTTTTTAATTTGTTTTCCTTATATTTATCTTTTTCATTTTTGTAAAAATCTATTATTGGACTCGGATGTTACATATATTATTTATTTACTTTTTGTTTTTTTTATACCTATCTCTGTACATCCTGTCTGTTGATTTTTCAATTAATAAAATAAAATAAAATAAAATAAATATAAATGTTACAGTGTAAGCATGTTTCAAGTGAAAATATATTTAAACCAATTCAAGCAGTATATCAAAATGTATCGAACAATGAATTTACAACGTTTAACTCCCAATCTAAAATGAATAGGACCAACCCTTACTTAACCTAACCTATCCTAACCCTTAAATAATACTAACCCCAACAATCTAATCTTAAATTAATAAAACCAACCCTAAAAATGTAACTGGTTATAATTTCACAGAAACTGAACTGAAACCACTTGAAACGATTTTTCTTTTTAGAGTCTAAGAGAGTGACCTCTGAGGTGGGTGTTTTCGTTGATCGCAATAAGATTGGACATATTACATTAATAATGATTATTTAGTATTTTAAAGAATTCGATTAAGTCGCCTCTTATTCTTTTCATCTCCAGTGTAGTGAGATTCATTCTTTTTGATCTTTCGTTATAAGAAAGTGATTTAAGTTCAAAAGGAATCTTTGCAATTATCCTTTGTACCCTTTCGTTACATATTTTTTAAAATGAGGATTCCATATTCTAAAAGCGCATTCTAGTTTAGGTCTGATAAAAGTTTTGTATATTTTTGATAATATAGTTAAGTTAAGAAAATTGAATACACGTTATATTACATACAAAAATGAGTAACATTCGTTCACAATATGGTTAATATGAGAGTACCATTTTACATAGGTCGCAAGTGGTGATAATACCTACATCTAATTGGGGTTTGGTACAAACGATCGAAAAGCGCCAGACAGATTGAACCACAGATTAACTGGATGACTGCTTTAAACGCAATTCTCGACTTCACGAATGAAAAATTGCACATCAGATGACGAGTAATCTTTCGATGTGCACAGATGCAATTATTAAAATGGTAATTATTAAAATTGAGTTGGATCTTTCTGGCGAGTTTTTAATAATTTAATAAGGAAAAATTCGGAACTGAAGTATCAGAAGCACAGAACGTATAAAGGGTAGGTATGTCGGGACTTCGGGTAGATTTCGCTTAGTTTAAGTGCGAGCAGTGCGCACGCATAAGGTACACGTGTCGTTATTGATATTGGACGCAATTTATTTATTTATTTATTTATAGCAAATTGGTAATGAATATATAACAAAAGTAAAAAAAAGATTATAACTAAAAATAACATAATATAATTAACAAAAAAAACTATAATTAGTAACTAAAACATAAAATTATAATGCCAAACATTGCATTTATTAACTTATATAATTACATCCTCTTCCACAAAGGTATCCATTAGCACCCTTCAAGAAAGCACCAATGTTATTAGCACTTCTAATACTCTCAGGAAGGGCATTATAGATTTGAACACCTCTGTGAAAGACACCTCCTGCAGTTCTTGCTTTCTTAACACTGCCTATGATTAACTTATTCCTATTTCTAGTTTTATAATTATGTAAATCTCTATTCCTAACTATGTAATTATTAAAATATTTGGGTAATAGATTCTTATCTAGCTTATATACAAATTTTAAAGTGCTTAATTTAAGACTGTTTCTAATATCCAACCATTTCAATTCATCTAACATTCTCACGTTTCCTCACATTCAAAATTGCAATTGATGAAATGATTGTTTATTTTGTAGGAAAGACGGGTTATTTTTGCCTAGGTGTAGTACAGAGCATTTCTTAACATTTAAAGTTAGAAGCTTTTGACCACGTATCAATTTTATCCAAATCATTTTGTAGAGAGTTGTTACCTTCTGTATTGGCAGGACAATAAAGTTTAATTTCGTCGGCGAAAATAGAATATTTACAAGTGAGTTCCTTAGCTATAAGATTTCCTTGCAACAATTGAAATGACCTCGTTGCACTGTCAGCCAAAGTATCAGCAGATGCGTGTATTAATTTCGCCATGGATACTTTTAATTTCGACGATAAACTTGCAAGGGAAGCTGTTTGTATTCAGTACAGTGACTTTTATTACTGGGGAATAATGTATCGCCATAAATAATGAGGAGCGTCGGTTTATTATGTCGCTCGGTTGTGAGCTTTAACGACACGAGCGGGTATTGTATTCTAATTCGAGTGCCGAGTCTTGACTGTGAATTGATAACGGTCCAACCCAGCATCCAACTATTAGCGATGAAATACGCGGATATGTATGTATGTAATATAATCGGGTTGGCGTATCTGCATACATTTTGAATGGGAACTATCGGCGGATGCAACCGATTCGAGGAAATTCCGTCGAATATCGGAAAACTCCGACGTTCTGTGCCGTGGAGTTGTGTTTTATGATCGTAAACCTATTTTTTGAATGGCTGGATTTTTTTTATGAATTTTAAGGGTGAGGGAAAAGTTTTTGATTTCAAATGGGCTTGAAAAAATCGACAACTTTTCCATGTTGGAAAATATTATTTTTCCGAAACGGTTTTCATTTGTTCGCAAAATATTTTTCCAACCAATGATGCTATTTATTATAATATTTGATAAAATAATATTTGATAAAAGAGCTAGTGCATATCAGTAGAGAGGTCGTGGGCTCAAGTCCCGGCCAAATATGCTGCTGGCAAGATCTTGTGGTTATTACAACACAGATCTACTACTATAGATCTCCTGTTAGAATTTTCTGATTTTCCAGATTAATTGTTCTGACGGATCCAATAAATTGGTATACTACCCTTCAGTTTCTTGCGAAATCGAGTTATTGGCATCTTGAATGTGTTGAATCTTACAAAATGCTACCTACATAATGTGTATCAAAAAATTTGTTGATTTTCCAAAAATGTCTCTATTTTATTTTTCTGTCATGTTGTGTCTCTATTGTATGTCTTGTTATTTTTGAAAAATTGTTAGTACTTTTGTACAAAAATAGTCTAACCACATGTGTTGCCTTGGGGTAGCTCCTGTCCTGGCACTTATGATATATACACTTAGATATATGCATGTAACAAAAATAAAAATAAAATATGTCATACTTAAACTTAGTACTGGTTAATGAAATGCTGACCGTTATATTTAAATTAATATAAATAAATAAAATATAGTAAACTCAATTAAACAAATATGTGCGGAAATTTTCAATGCATTTGACATGTCGTTAATTGAAGTTTGATTGAAAATATAATTTTGAAGTAAATTCAATTAGATTGAAAAATATTGTAAGCGTATGATGCTCTTTTCAGACCCACTCCCACGTACACAGTTCGTTATGAAATTTAAAATTGAAATTCGGGTACGTGGAAACAACAATACATTATAACAAAAATTCGCAATTAAATTCGTTGCGCGAAAGCGAATAGCCGAAATTTTTCGTCAATACCGTATTTCGGATTCAATTTTTAAGCCAACGCTCAAAAAAGTTTAATTGTATCCACGCAGCTGCTCGCAGAAACGAATTGACTGTCTTCTGTGAAAATTTTCCGATTTTTCAATTTACTCAATTCCGTTCATTTCCATTCTTTGTTTTTCCGGTCCGTATACTTCGTCCTTGTTTGCGAATATATTATATTATATAATAACTTATTTAAAAAAATTTCATATTCAAATGAAATATGCATAGTTACTGGAAAATTAGGTTCATTTTCTATATTATATAGATATATGTACTATTTATGATACGCCGTTATATGCAAAAGTGGTGAAAGTCAATTTTTCATTTCCAAAAACACTATTTCTATCGCAAAGTTCTTAAAATATGGATCTCTACTAATAAAATAGTACAGGGATACAAATATGACCTGTACAAATTTAGAATCATCAGATTTGGTACTAAAAATGTTTCTATTTGAACCTGATCTTAAAATGTTTAGTAGCCCCTAATATATAAAGGATATGATAATAATATAAACTTTTATGTTTGAAAGTGCACTTTTCTTCATTTCGAGAAATATTTCGCAATAAATTAAATATGATGTTTTGCGTTTAACAATATTTAAAATACTGGTGGCTTGTAATACGCTAATTCTGCTTTTCCAAGATTCTTGATATATTTAATTAAAAGAAGTGACGGCAATTTGTGAATTAATTCAAAATGGAAATAGTATTTTTGTAACTGAAAATTGGACTTCCGCCACTTTTGAATATAACGGTTCAATTTACTAATTTAAAACTTAGATAACATTTTTTAAAAACATTTTTATATAACGCCTTTTCCAAATTATCTAAGCCCGTTAAGCAATAGATTACTAGTATTGCTTTTATATAATTTCAACAAATATGGGTCTATTCAATGAGAAAACTTTCACTCAAAAACCAATTGCCAACAAGTGATATCCGGAATAGCTAATGGAAGTCAATTAAATTCCCACTACCCTTTCGAGTGTTCCATGTAATATTTAAGTGAATTTGAGGGAATTTCTATCGAATTTGACCCCTACGTATAAAGTTTGCAATGTCAACGATATAGTACATACATATACATATAATGTCAAATTTGGCATACGTCATGTCGTATAGAAAACCCCACCTTCAATATTTTCATTTAAACTTTCGTTTGGTGTGTTTGTATGTATGTATGTATGTATATGTATTGAAAGGAAAAAGTGTATTTTAGTAAATCTGGCCCGAATACGCGTTCTATGTAAATATTTGTCAATACGCGCCCGCGCTTAAAGCGTTAACGTAAATTATTCTATACATTTCATTCGAAAATTAAACATTACGCCGTCATAATCAAACGAGCACACAATGTCGGTTATGTATTCAAATCGTTTGTAAATAGACTTCTTTGAAAATCACCATAATTTCAAACAGAAGATTCTTCGAAATGTCGGCTTCTACGAAGCAATAATACGAATGGTAATTGCACAGGTTGGAAAAAATCGTGTCGCTGAAGTAGAACACCTGTGTTTTTTTTTTCAAATTATATAATAGAAGGAATAATATTTGAAAAAATTAGACTGAGCAACAAAAAATAATACCGGAGCGTAAAAAAATCAATCTCCAAGTTTGACCCATTAAATTCGAATATGATATTAATTCATGCTGACTTCTTCTCATGTATGAGACATGAGCGTTTAAAAAATGTTTTTTAAAAACTAGCCTCTTTTATATTTTGTTTATAAAATTAAGACAATATTTAAAAAAACCTAATGTACTGAAATATAAAAAATAATTATAAAATAAAATAAAAATAAATTTTAACAATATTTCAATAACAAATGTACGACAATATAAACTATAAATATAAAAAATGTGTGGGATTTCATGATATATACATATTTCAATCATTGGGATTTCAATAAAAATTATGATCCCGGCTTAAACTAATGTTATTAAATATATTATTAAGAGGCTTGGACCGCGTAAGTACGTATGTAATGATATAAAGGCGGCCCAAATCTCTTATAATGCGCAATTTTTGGCTTCTGCAGTCTTTAACTCAAAATCTAGTATTTTTGTGACAAAAGTGAGTATTGGAATGCATAGTCAGATTTTTTTCATATTGATTATGTTTTTTATTGCTTTAAAATATTTATAATTAATTATCTAGAGAATTTTAAAAGACAAAAATCTACTTTTAAAATCTGACGCATTTCTTTCCCGCACTTTGTCACTTAATCACGTTTATAAGAATTGATTTTTTATCTAAATATTTTTCATATAATCTAAATGTACTTATTCAAGCGGTAAATGATTTTAAATTGAGCTAAAGAATAGATTATATGCGTATGTGAAGAGCGAGATAAATAAAGGAGAGCGCATCACTCCATCTCACTCGCTCACATTTTCATACCGAAACCTACGAGCGATGATCGCCCCCGTCTAGAATATTTCATATTTTACTATAAAATCATTTACCACTCAAATTAGTACGTTCAGATAAAATAAAAAAAATATTGAGATTTAAAATCAATCTTTGCAAACGTAGTGAAATTTAAAACTCGTCCAATAAAATCATGACAACTCGAGAAAAAAAATGTGTTAAAGAAATATAGGTATATTTTTAATTTTAAAACTCACTAAATAATTAATAACAAGTATTTTATTACAATTAAAAGTACAATCAATACAAAAAATATTTGACTTTGATTACAATACTCACTTTTTGGCACATCAATTTTAAATTTTGAGAAAAAAAACCGCAAAAGCCAAATATCTCATCTAATTGCGCTTTTTTTAACACTTATATTTCAGAAACAAGAAAAAGCCAACAAAAATCATTGCTATATTTGGATTTAATGGGTCAAATTTAATAATGATTGGTTAATTTCCGCTCTAGCAAGAAAAAAAGTGACTTTTGTTGCTCAGTGTTATTAATAGTGTAATTTTAATAACAATTTGTTTATTTCACAATTTTGTACTGATTTTTGTAAAACAAAATTTAAATTCATCTTAATGAAAAAAATTTAAATATTTTCATAATATACATCTTCAAATTAGTCTGCAAAAGTTTTTAAATTATATTCTAAAGATTAAATGTATTCATCCAACTCTAATATGAAAAGGTTTAAATTTTATTCATTATACAAATATTATCAGCCTTCATATGGCAATATTATTTAAATAGACGAAACTAAATATGAATCACATTAATTTGACTCGAGTGGAGTTTCCCAACTGTAAATAAGTATTTTTATATTATTACCGACAGTTGAAAGTTCGCACGAGAGAAATATACATACAATATTTACATATATCGTTAAAAGTTTGCCCAATCGTTAATCGTAGAACGTTCGCATTTTTTTTTCGCACATACATACATATACTCGTACTTTATTGGCGACGCATAAATCTATTCTTAATACATCGACGTCATTACGCATTACAAGTATCCTTGATGGTCGTGTGAGGGTTTGACAAGGATACGGGTTCGAAAAGCCATAAAATATATATCAAATGGATTCGGCGCAGCCGACGCTGAAATTCGAATTAAATTTTCCTTTTGACGTTCGGATGCGAAATCTAAAATCTTTGCAAAATTTATTCAATTTTGAATTTAGACACTATCAATTTTTTGGTTTGATTTCTCATGTGACGTGTCGTGTCGTTTTTTGAAACTTCAAAGACATTAGTCTACCCATAGAAAAAAATGTATGCATACATACTATATTTATATATGTACTACATACATATATGTACAAACGGGTATATAAATAGTGCTTAGAAATAAACATGAACTTCACCATTCGTTTAACACCTGCCACACTGTGATG
The DNA here is from genome assembly GCF_051622035.1 of Arctopsyche grandis. Lineage (NCBI taxonomy): Eukaryota > Metazoa > Arthropoda > Insecta > Trichoptera > Hydropsychidae > Arctopsyche > Arctopsyche grandis. Next base: position 5,504,858 of record NC_135365.1, read on the forward strand.
GATAGCGAGTGACCAGGACATACATATTTTATTTTATATCTCCAGATTTTCTGAAGGCAGAGTCTTCATATTTTATGTATAACACATCAAAATCTCTATGATTCGAATTATGTCATTACGAAATAAAACCATTGATCAATATCAACAGAAATGATTATTTTCGCGGAAACCACTTTGTACACTGCGCTCAACGATCAGTGTGAGAATAACGACTCTGCCTAAGTCGTTATTTTCTTCATTTGTTGCACTTATTTTATATTATTCGACGATTAATATACGATAAAATTGTTTTTAAAGCTAATTAAATTAATAAACCTCGCATATTTTGCATTATTTAAACTTAAACAGACACATTTTAAACTGGACGCTTCGCGTCTAGCACAGTGGCTAACGGATTTTTTAACACGGTTAGGCAAATTTTAAACACTGAAACAAAGACTTTAATTTAAAGTTTGATTTTATTAAATTGGTGTTCATTGTGCTATGTATATATATGTATATTGCGACAAGTGTTGTGCTCGAGGCTGTTATTGCTAGTAGTTTCAGCATGCATTATGGTTGATTTGCATTGCCCATATCTACTTACCGGATGTCCATGTTCAAATGAGCATACACGTATATATGTGTCTGTATCTGTGTAAGTACAAATCTTTTATTCAGTATTGAATGAGAACAATATGATGCCTTTGACGTTAGCAATACGATATCTCCGGCTTTAAAATAGTAATTTAAAATAGTAAGTTTTAAGTATAATGTACATACTACATATTATTTGATAATAAAATATTAATGATGAATTCTAGTTGTGTTGTTACAATGTAGGGGTCGTAAAGATCGGAAACGAGCGGCTTGTTAAAGCTCAGGTGGCCGTTTCCGGATTAGTTACCTCGTCCTTCTATATCCGATAGCACGATCGACAATAAAACAATACAACCTTTAGACGTTAATAGTTTTTTCAATCTAACAATTGAACAACTTTGTGATACCAGAATGTAAACATTCTAGGGCTTAAATTATACTTCAGTCTTTACATTTGTTTTTTTTCACTGTTTAAGATTAAATCTTGAACTAAGACTAAGCCTACTCATATGTACATTTATGTAAATGCTAGTAGTATCCGCGACATTGAAATGTGTCACATTTAAAAACACTTTAAATCAGAAATTATCCGTTACACAGCAAATCAATGTGGTCTAATTAAATAATAAAACAATGACACTTTTTAAAAATAGTAATTAGTTGAACTGGTGACTTATAGTCAGTTCGCAGTATTGCGTCAAAGTTATGCCCAAAATGTTTAAAATTATGTATGAAGTCCTACAAATTTCTATTAAAAATCAAACTAATGTTAATTCTAACTATGCTTAAGTGAAATATGTATCATTTAAAATAATAAAAATGTTCTATAATATGTAGAAATTTACTTTTCACTACATATTTATCGTGCAACATGTGAGCAAATAGCCGCGACACAAGTTGTCGTCTTTAAAATAGCCATAAACCCAAGATCGTCTTTTGCATGACAATATTTTTACAAGGCTCTTCTAAGGTTTACTTCGCAAACGATTCAGTATCTTTTTCTACAATCTTCCGATCGTGCAATGATGATTAAAATTTCAATCAAAATTATGATCCCGGCTTAAGTTAATGTAATTAAATAAATTACTTAAAGCCTCGGGTCGCCTTTATATCAGTTCATACGTAAATACATATATTACTTAAAGCGACCTATTTAATTACAATAACTTCAGCCGAGATCATAATCTTCATTGAAATCTTAATCATCATTGCATTACATCATTATAAGATATTCCACTAAGATTGTTATTAAGGGCGGGATTATAATTATGATTGAAATCTGAAACATTGATATATGTTTTAAATTTTCTTTTTATTATTTTATTTAATATATATTATATATTTTTTAATAGGACAGGATTTAAGCTTTGTAAAATTAGTAAATAATCTGTAACTAATAGTTGGTCTACAGTATTGTATCAAAGTTATGCTAAAAATGTACGAAGTCCTGTAAATGATCCTAGTAAACGAAACAATTACTAATTTCAATCAAGTGTATAGTAAAAATTGTGACCCAATTATATACGTATTATAAAAAATTAGATAAAAATGGCAATTCTGGTAAATGTTTTAATTTAATGATTTTGGTTTAAGAAATTTTATCACAATACAGCTCAAAGTTTCTTGACCCCGTTTTTAATTAGGAAAATATACATATTTGTGTGTAATTTATTCTCAGCTAGTATTTCATTTTTGTATACGAGCAAGTGTATGAAAATTGATTACTCTTTTCATTCTGTAAACTTTTGTAACCGCTCGTATAAGTTTGTTGTGATTGTTCAATGTGCGATCAACGCGTCGATTTGTAACGTAACGTCTTTTTTGTTTTTGTATTATTTTTATATTATAATTAAATTTTGAAAATATTTTCAATCGGTATAAACAGCGTTCAATCATCCACTACGTTTATAGGTCGGTCGGGTTGAATTTGTTGACAGTACGGTGATCGATCAATTTTGCAAAATTTTGCCTACCATTTTACTTATATTAAGTCGTAATATTTAATGGTAACTTTAGGCGTGTTTGTAAATATGAGATTCGTGTTTATTTTGTTGTGGATTTCTAGCGAAAACCTAACGGAATAATGTTTAAATGATAACACTGTTCGACACGAAAAATGGTTCAGAGACGAAATATGACTTTTATTATAGATCTATGCCCAGTAAACACGAATCTGGTATTTTATTTATTTCTCATATAAAGACAATTTAATATATTACCCCTATTAATTCAATTCAGATTCGTGTAAATACGAGTAAATACTAGTATGGGCTTTTAACTCTCAATTTTACTGATTTAAAATTCAGCACACTTCCAATTAACCCTTTTAAACTAAAACCAAAAATAATGTGACCAGAACACTATCCCAGTTAACATCTTTCAATGGAAAATACTCAATATAAAATAGTATTAACAGTGGGAAAAAATCCCAAATGAAAATACGTACTATTGACTTTTGTTTTGAACTGGATGACTACTTAGAGAGATTTCAAAGCTGAAAAGTACTACAAATAAAAGATAAAATACCTGACTATAGATTCCAATATTCATTTTGAACAGGAAATTGACAGATTTTGAGACATCGACCGAACAACATCAAGATATAGAAAAATCGCGCGATTTAAAAAACACATATATCTCCAAATCACGAGCCAATCAACATTTTTTATTACCAGATTCTTGTTTACTGGGCATAGATCTATAAGAAAAGTCATATCTCATGCCTGAACCAAAAAAAGTCGACATTTGTCGAACAGTGTAATTAATATATAAAGTAATGCTACCAAATTACTAAATATATTTTTAAGCAATACTAATCTGACTTAATTTTTATTTTTTTTTACAAATTTACTGTAAACTGATACACCGTATGCGTCTTATCAAACAAGATAAAGCTTTTTTTTTGTTTACGCCGAAACAAAAATAATATTATATGTATCCATTGAAATATGCTAGAAGAAATCTGTACGATGATAGGATCGTCTAAATAATTTAACTGCTTGCTTAATAGCAAGTTCCAGATTCAGATTTTGCTCATTTCTAAAGGTGTAGAAAATTGCCCGTTCTTCAATGATGTCAAATACATATTTTTCGAATGATATTTTTTCGCCGTTCTAAATTTACATATATAAAGAAATCATAGCGACAAATTAGGTTCAACAGATTTCAACCGTACAGGCTTAAAAATTCGGATGAAATCGCATAAAAAGGATCAAAGGATCAAACGAGAAATATCAAAGTGGCAAAATTCGTCGGTAAACCGGAAATAATAAAGTGTTCGTGATCAAAGTCTACGATATATTTATGTATTTCTATTTTTATTTGATATAATATTGTGTAATTTTCTGGATTGCTGAATATAAAAGGTTCATTTTTGTATAAAAATTGGCCCAATTGCCCCGAATTGCTCTGGCAGATTTCGAAAAGATCGAAACAAAACACAACTCTTCAGATTGTTTGATTGGGATATAAGAATAATGTATTGTATACCAATTTATTAAACGCCACATATTTGGTCAAACGATTAAAAGCCACAGAAACATCTAGAGACAAATTTTTGCAGCATTTTCTCAGCAGAACATCGAGATGCTGAATTACTCGAATTTTTTGTCAAAGTAATAAGACAGGGTTTCCAATTTATTGGAACCGTTTAAATGAAATCAGATAAATTGGCAAACTCTGATAGGAGTCACATATCTAAGTTCTGGCCAGCAACATACGGGATAGAACCCGTGATCACGCTATTAAAAGTATTACATGCTAACGATAAAAATATTCATATATACAAACATATTCAGTAGATTATCTGCCTTTACTTGAGCAGATGAAATTTAAAATAAACTTAAAAAATAAGAGTTCTAGGCCTGAACTCCATATGTATGCATACACAAGTTAGTTAAGAGTAATTTGAAATACATTCTGTAGCAGATGTACCGATTTTAAATGTATTTTAAGGTGTAGATTTTTGCAGTGGAACTTCGTTTGAATATGCATAAAAAATATTCATTGTACGGATTGAGGAAATAATAAATAAAAAAACATTTCGACGGATGCTCTTCTCCGAAATGATTCAACGTAATCAACGCTCCTATTCACCGAACGATCTATTGAATTTGAAATGTATAACATTCTGTGAAAAAAACGCACTATACGAGATTGCGACTTTCAATTCGACACATCTTAGAAAACATTTGACATTGGCAAAATATGATAATATCAACTGTTGCCGTGCCATATAAGGTAACGGAAAACCGCACACGTGTATAATAGTACCACTTACTAGCACTGTATCGGAACAATTTCATATAGAAAATACACCCCATTTTTCTTATCGCATTCTTCACTTCGGATTGTCTCGATTTATAAACGTGTGCGAGAGCGTTTTCCGATTTGCTCGTCGGTTTTTCCGTCGTCTCTCTATGAGAATTTTCCGCGTCTCGTTTTATCGCCGCATATACAATATACATATGTATGTACGGCTCAATGTACACTGGTATTATTATGTCCGTAACAAGTTTTACACCGTACACCGTAAAATACATACATTGTCGATGTGAAATATGCGCAGTGGTCGTTCGTTTTGCCTTCAGTGCCTATCTAAGTATTACAAAGGTACCTCTGGCTGTGTGCCTACGGAACGGTTAAAGCCTTTTGTGTGTTCTGTGTACTTTTTACAGACAAGGTAGTAATTTGTCGAGCCAAGCTGTGCCGAGAAGCGATTCGAATTTTGTGTTCGCGTTTTATACACCAGCCACTCGGTAATGGTTACTGAAAATGCGGAAAACACTCCGGAAAAATCGAGGTGTATCAAAAGCACTAAAACAGTCGTATGCAGAGTATTCTTGTATCGTTCACGTGAAGTCTGAATAAATTCTTGATAAAGCGAATGTTTATTGTTTTAGTTACATATATTAAATATATTCATACTTTCACGAATTGATAGAATAAATGTATGTAGAAATGGATAAGTCAAAATTCAGTTCAATTTATTTTTACAAGCTTCTTCTACATGTGTTTGCCTTCGCTCGTTCGTCTGACAAAATTTGGATTTGATATCATATATTCTTCCGATCGTTTACTTCGGTTTCGATTTTTGTGTCTGACGAAATTTGGTTTCTTATCCGATCGTTTTCGAACTATGCTATTTTGCTCGGTTTGGTCATTGATATATGGATAAATATGGCAAATAGACGTCACCGAGAACGATAATGGAGTATTTTCAAACGTGTCTACAACGTTTATTTTTCACCATCGTATTTGATTTGAATATATATTGTTGACCAAAGCGCGCAAAATGGCAAAGTTTCAAATCAATTGGAAGAATGTAAGATATCAAATCCAAATGTTGCCAGACGAACGAGCGAAGGCAAACATAGAAGAAGCTTGTAAAAACAAATTGAACTGAATTTTAACTTATCTATTTTTATTACTAGCCTCTTCTTACTTCGCTTTTGATTTTTTGTCTGATTTCATCTGACGAAATTTGGGAAATTACCAAACCGAGCAAAAAGCAACGTTTGAAAACGATCAGATAAGAACCCAAATTTCGTCAAACAAAATCATACGAAAAATCGAAAGCGAAGTAAGAAGAGGCTATTAATAATAATTTGTATATAAAATTATTATTTTGAATAAAAACACCAATATTTTTTTTTACTATCGCCATCTATGTTTAAAACTAACAAAAAAACGTCAACCGTAAACGTCAAATAGAATGTCGGCGGGCAAATTACAAACGCGTCTTACACGATATATTTGCACCATCGTAATGGCGGAGGCTCCATTTACTTATATTGATGACCAAAATGAGCAATATGGCAAAGTATGAAAACGATCGGATAAGAGATAAAAATGACCACTAACACGAAAGCCATGTGAAACGTAAAGGAGGTATGTAAAAATAAATAAGTCAAAATTCAGTTCGATTTGTTTTTACAAGCTTCTTTACAAGGTTTACAAACTTTCTAACATATTGGTCACGAGTTTGAGTGCCACTGCTTGCTGCTGGCCATACCTTGGTTTGTGACTCCAGGTCGATCGTTTCCTATCAGAGTTTGCCAATTTTTCTGATTATCATTGAAACGGTTCTTTCCTTTCCTATTTCTCTTGCTAATCTCAAGCTATTCAGCGTCTTGAGGTTCGCCAATTTGATTACAAAATGCTGCAAAAATTTCTCTATCGATGTCACTGTTGAATGATTTTATAAATTCGCAGTGTATAAAACGCTTATGTATGTGTGTATATTGATTGTATTGTATCTGTATAAGTGTACTCGTCACAAACTATTCGGGAAATCCTGCAAGTTCTACCCAATGATTCTTACTCAAATAAAAACCTTGTTAAAATTATAAAATGTGATAATAATAAACAATAATAGACATACTTTGGCTTTTTTGGTTTAAGTTTATATTTAAAATGCAAAAAGATTATTTAAAAAATTATAGATTTCAAAAAAATTACTCATGCATACATTTCTGATAGTTTTGCATATGTCCATCCATATGTTTTAATAATAGCTGCACATATTATTTTACACAAAATGCATTAAAATTTCAGCCATAATCATCCCTTAATGCGACTAATGAAGTATGTACACAATCATTTCATGAATTCAATAATTTATATATGTACAAACTAACGAATTTATTTATTTATTTATTTATTTTAATATACAAGTATACCACAGAGTCTTTACAGGTCACCCCAATATGACACTGTGGCCAGACAATACATAAAAGATCAAATACATAAGAAAAAATAAAACAACAATAATAGAAAAACAAATAAAATAAAACATTTAAAAAATTGTACATAAAAATTAAAAATTGAAAAATTGAGAATTAATAAATTGAAAAATCAAAAATGAAAATAATACACAAAAAAAAAAAACACATATATAAATAGTTTAAATTGAATTAAAAGTAAAAAACAGTAAAAATACGGATAGATTATCCGGTGAAATATTGAAAATATCAATGTGATTGCTGACCAAATTCAAGCAGCGTAAGACTCGAGCGATTGGTGAAAAAGCAAGAACATTAGTTCTTGCTTTAATAGTTTGGAACAATGGACGCAATCGATAATCAATGAGGCGAGATGGAACCCAAAATTTCATTTCTTCCAATATAGTTGGGTTGTAAATATCACCTCTTAATAATTTGAAGAAATGACACACAAGATGCATATCCCGCCGATGAGATAGGGAAGTATAGCCAACAGAACCTTGCACAAAAGCACTAGGAAACAGTTGAGGGTAGTATCCAAACTCCCTCATATATAGATAGCGGAGGAACTTCCTTTGAACTCTTTCAATTTTTAGAGAGTGAGTTAATTCACTGGGACTCCATATAATGGCATCAGATTCCAAAATGCTTCGGACCAATGCGTTATAAAGAAGACGCAAAACTCTTAAATTATTGAAATTGTGAGCATTACGTAAAACGAAACCCAGCATCTTTGAAGCTTTATTGCACATATTGGAAATATGGATACCAAACTTCCATCTGCTCTCAAACGTAACGCCAAGGTCTTTTTTGGATAATGTTCTACACAGTGGAGTTCCACCAAGATTATACTGATATAAGGTGGGGTTAGAAGACCGAGAAAAAGACATAATATTGCATTTACTAACGCTAAGAGGTAAATGATTATTAGTCGCCCAGCACCATAAAGAGTTCAAATTACTCTGAAGGACCTCACAGTCAGAAACACTATCAATTTTCATGAATAACTTGAGGTCATCAGCATATAGTAAAAAATTTGAATCTGAAAGTACCGAGCCAATATCATTCACATATATTAGAAACAGTAAAGGTCCCAAATTAGAGCCTTGGGGCACGCCAGAAGATGTGAGGTATACATCAGAGAAATGGCCATCAAAACGAACAAACTGACGACGATTACTTAAATAAGAAGTAAAAAAATCAGTAAGATTATCCGATAGACCAAAATTGGCCAATTTCTTAATAAGTATTGAATGATCAACCTTATCAAAAGCTTTAGCAAAATCGGTATAGATCACATCAACTTGATGCCCTGCATCTAGCGATTTAGTAATGAAGTTTGTGAAAGACAAAAGATTAGTAGTCGTAGAGCGTGCTGAACGAAAACCATGCTGTTGGTCTATGATAAACCGACTGCAATGGTTATAAAGTAATCTCTGCAAAATTATTTCGAATAATTTGGCTGGAGCCGAAACAATGGCTATTGGTCTGTAATTATTAATAAAAGATTTATCGTCATTTTTGTGAATTGGAGTGACTTTGGTGCATTTCCAAGAGTCAGGGAACAGAGAATATTTCAGTGATAAATTATAGATATGAAGCAAGGGATATAACAAACTGGACTTGCATCCCTTTAAAACAAAATCGGGAATAAAGTCAGGACCAAAAGATCTATTAGGTTTCAGCTTCTGGAACCCATACTCCATATCACTGATATTAAATTCAAATACTGACAGAATGAAGGAATGACTTATTTGAAACTTATTATTTGAAGATTGAGTGAATGAGTCTACAAATGCAGATTTAAAATGCTCAGCAAAACCCTTAGCGATATCTTTCGAACCTGAGAACGACTCATCACCATTGAACATCATTGTCAAATTCGAATTGTTATTATGTTTAGAATTTATAAAGTTCCAAAATAATTTTGGGTTTATGGAAATGGAATCTTCACATTTCTTAATGAAGTCAGCGTGACAAATTGAGATCAATTTTTTGGAATGAGAACGCAACTGACAGAATTCAACGTAATCATGTGAGTCCTTAGTGAACTTCCAGCGTTTGTGCAAGTAACATTTACGACTGATGACTACGATTAATTCAGCTGAGAACCAACTAGGAAAAATTCTTCTGGATTTAGGAAATTTTTTGTTAAAGCATTTGTTAAAAGAAGAATGCACAATCCTATTAAATATCTCGACAGCAGCATTCACATCCAAGCACTCGAAAAGATCAATCCACTCCGATTCCAACAAAACAGAATTCAGGCCAGCAAAGTCAACATTATTAAATTTCCAACCATAAAAATCATGATTAACAGAATTACAATTACGATTACTATTGTGCCCAGAATCATTTAACATTAAATGGGAACATGTAGCATCAAAATCAATACTGAGCGTAGGGTGAAACTTATCCTCAGGAACAATAAAACAGGGACTTCTACTGGAATTGCAAATAATATTGGACAACACCAAGTCAAGTTTTCCGCCATAAACATTGCATACATTATTCAAATCTGATAAATTAAAAAGATTGCACATATGCGACAGTTCCATGCTTACATTCTTCAAAGTAACAGTGTTAAAGTCCCCTACAATCAAAATATTTTTACTCTTTAGAAAGTTAAATTCCTCTTGTAATTTATTAAAAAAAACTTCAGAGATCTTATCGTTTTGATTTGGAGGAAAATATACTACACAAATATAGATGGAACACCGCGGAAGATCAACTCGAACCCAAAGATGTTCACCAACTGATTGAAGACGGTGAATTTGTTGAGCAGACCGCACACGATCGGCACGAACAGCCAGTAAAACACCACCTCCTCTGCTGGCCCTATCTCTTCTGAAAACTAAGTATCTATCATCGAATATCTCGAAGTCGCAAACAGATTCATTTAGCCAAGTCTCCGTAAGTGCAATGAAGTCATGATGCTGTACCAGAACAGAAGAAAGGCAATCAACAGTTTTGGAGTTAAGACCCCTAACATTCTGGTACAGCATCGTCATCTTGCGAATCTTGCGCACCCTATTTGTTATAGGGTGCCGGGCTCCGACGAAATTTCCATGGGTTGAAAGCTATACCAGCGGGCCAAAAGTCCGGATTCAAAACACTAGTATAGACAGCTTCGATGACAGATAATTTGAAAGAAGAGTAAGCTTTAGGACCCTTCGAGTTTAATTTTACAGCTATAGCATCACTGGATGGCAATTTCATCTTAACATAATTAGTTAATGAGTCAATGGTGGTGTCCTTGTGAAGATAAAGAACATGAACAAACTTCCTATGTTGTGCTGGCAATAATAGGTTGCTAGTAGAACCGGTACCAGTAAAGAATTGTCGAAAAGGAAGAGATGATGTTCCTGGAGACGAAGATAGTGCGGTGTTCTGTAGAATATTATCAGGTGTAGAAGCAGAAGCAGGAGCACAATAAACAGGAACACAAGCAGATGCTGGAGCAGAAGCTGATGTAAGTGTAGCTGAAGCTGAAGATGGCAGATGTGAAGAAGAAGAAGATAGCGCTGCGACTTGACTGTAAGATTTCGTGGGTTTTATAGGAGAAGGAGGAGAAGCAGAAACAGAAACAGGAGAAGCAGAAACAGTAGCACAACCAGGAGTAGATGCTGAAGCTGAAGCAGATGCAAGTGAAGTTGAAGCTGAAGAATGCGGAGGTGAAGCGGCAGAGGATACCGCTGAAACGTCGTACTGGCCACTGACAGGTGTTTGTTTACACACAGTGGTATTGTTGCATTCCGTGTGTGTTGTCGAAGTGGAGAGTACATGTAATGTTACCTCACCCGATTGCAGAGTCGTAGGTACGCCAGAAACAGCTGGAGCCAGGATTGCCGCCGGAGAAGGACAACACATCATCCTCCTAATTTCGCCGATATCTGAGTGGACAGTCTGGAGGAACTCCACAGACTGTTTCAGCGAGGCCAGACTGTCAAAAGCGACGCGTGCGATAGATACTATACTGTTAATGGAGGCGCTGATAAATTGCACCCTGTCCCTGGTAAGGACATTGGCACCAGAACCCTTCTTTGAAAGGTCAGCAAGTATCGTCCGGCTCAAAGATATAATATCCTCCATGGTAGAAGTAGTTGTAATTTTGTTCAAAACACAGCACAGTGCGACGTGCGACTCGAGCGAACGCCGAACGCCGAATTGAAAAATATAAGCTGTTTTTCCTTAAAATCAAATTTCACAGGTTTTATTTTATATCACGTTAATTACCTATATATATATATATATATATATATATATATATATATATATATATATATATATATATATATATATATATATATATATATATATATATATATATATATATATATATATATATATATATATGACTGCTTTAAATTAATGGTAAGCATTAAGTGTATGTTTTCTCGAAATGATAACGCCGAGGAAAACTGGAATATTATATCTGTTTGACTTGGAATTTTTTTTCAACATTACGTTTTTAAATAGAGAAAGTTCTCGCGGAGACGTAAATCTCGATTAAAGGCAAACAAACAAGTTATAAAAAAAGCGTCACACGATCAAAACGTCACAACTTGGAAAATAGTGTTTTAGTAAAGTTTTGTCGTCTAGCAAATCACGTACAATGTCGTACAACACGTAAATTCTACGGAGAGACTTCAATAGTGAACTAAGGCATTATTATCCGTTGACGATATTTTTTTGGTTCAGAGACGAGGTATGACTTTTCTTATAGATGCCCAGTGAACATGAATCTGGTAATAAAAAATGTTGATTGGCTCGAGATTCGGCGATATATGTGTTTTTTAAATCGCGCGATTTTTCTATATCTTGGTGTTGTTCGGTCGATGTCTCAAAATCTGTCAATTTTCTGTTCAAAATGAATATTGGAATCTATAGTGAGGTATTTTATCTTTCATTTGTTGTACTTTTCGGCTTAAGTACAACAAATGAAAGTAGTCGTCCAGTTCAAATCAAAAGTCAAAAGTACGTATTTTCACTTGGGATTTTTTCCCACTGTTAATACTATTGTATATTGAGTATTTTCTTTTGAAACATGTTTATTGGGATAGTGTTCTGGCCATTATTTTTTATTCTATTTTTTATTTTTGTTTAAAAGGGTTATTGGAATTGTGCTGAATTTTAAATCGTTAAAATTGTGAGCTATAAATTCGCTACTATTATTTACTCGTATTTACACGAATCTGAATTGAATTAATAGGGATAATATATTAAATTGTTTTTATATGAGAATTAAATAAAATTTCACTTAGAAAAATCATATTTCGACTAATCTTGTGGATTAATACAAAAATTTGTTTATTTTATCGAGGTAAGCCAGATATCAATAGAATTTTTGGGGCGATCTGTAAGACGAGCGTACATGATTGATTGAATAAATAAAAATAAACAATAATAAAATAAAATAATTTAACTGAATTTTTCTTAAAAATTCATTAACTTGGTAATGTACATACAATGTAATTTTTCACTTTCATTCCAATATTTCCCGGTACAAAATATGATCAAAATTTCATTTGAAACATAATCAGTGCTGAAATTTTCCTCAGATATTTTTCTCAATGTTTATTTTAAATTGAATTTTTTTTTGGCAGTATATTTTGCTGTTTGTTTGACACATAAATTTTAACTAGATTGAGTCTTTCTATTGATCCTTGCAGAAATCCGGATTTAAAAATATATTAAGTACCACCGACATAGTATTTACAGCTACACAAATGAAAGCTTTTCCAACACACATACATTATTTTCTATCCTCAAAGCTCATCCATCAAAACCCACACTTTTCCTTTACTTAATGCAACCTTTTGTGCATTCTTTTACCCTTTTGTGGGTCCTATTCGAGCGCTTGCTTATCTATGTTCATAAGTTTTAATATTCTCGCCACGATTTCTTACCTTTTTTATTATTAATATAAATTGAGATATGCTGGATTCTCCAGCCATTTGTCTCCTCGCTTGCTTGCAACTCACTTGTGAGAAGCAAGCTTATGTGCTTAATAGACATCATCATTTGATGGCTATACTTCCTTCTCGTACAGTCTTTTATCGAATGGCTTCAATTCCAAGAGCTATCCGACTTGTCAATAAAATTGTTGCTGCTGAGCCTGAATGTGATATTTTACCTGTTTGTCTGGTAGCCTTCGCTCATCATTATCTTCATTATTTAATGTAATATATGAATGAAATTTTGATGTTTTCTCTTCCATTTAGACCTCGCAGGGGTGTTTTATATTTGCGGCCGCTTCTTCTATATTGGTGCTGGCTATATGTGCAAGACATTCTCTATTTTGTATTTTATTATTTGATGTATTTACTTTATCTGTTATATTATTTATTTTATTTTTCTCATCTCTTGTATTAGGGACTCATGTTAGGTCACAATAAATATGTATAAACATATGTGTATTCAATCCACTAGTGTATATCGTATATTTTATATTTGTCGTCAACATGGCATCAAATTTTGGAATTAACGGCTTATTTTTTTTTTATTTAATGCAAATTGTAGGGCTTAGCTCACTCTCACGATGGGGAATGGTCTTTGTAATTAATTCTCGTTAGAAAGTCGTTAATCGAGTTATCTGCGAGTCGCCCGCAGCTCACACTCCACGTCAACCGCCAAGTTGAGGCTCGTGGAAAAAGTTCGCGAAGGCTTTCGCCGATGTTTACGAGCCTGGCGTGGACTATTTAAAGGCAAAAGACCGCAAAGGGTTGAGTTTCCACACATAGCTAAGCATACGTATGTAGATACATATGTGTGTTGTGAAAGGCGAAGACTTATTAGCCGCAGACGTGCTTACATACCGGCTCACGTCTCATTTGATTATGTGAAATGGCACACAGCGCGTTGCGAACATCAACTTTCGGCTAATTAGAGACGCTTTCTCGTATTTTCCGACCGCTAAAGATAATGTCCTCCGGTTTAAGTGTCGCGTAAATTTTTTCAGGGGGAAAAATTTCGGAATGAAAACCTCAGCAGTCGAGTCGGTTGAACCCTTTTGGGCTTGGCTCGAGGCTAATTGCGCGCGAGTCCGGATAAAGTTCGTCATAATTAAAATTATCACACATGCATATACATATGTATGTCTGTAACTTGTGGGCTTTTCGGAATGTGCAGCTATTTTTATCTTTAAAATTCGCATAACAATTTTGATTAATTTTTCTTACTCTCGCTATTTCTGGCTTACAAAATTTATTTCATCACACCTATTAGTGAAGTAAAACTATATATGTGAGAGATAATGAGAACCTATAATGCAAATTTTGTAGGATATAGTGTGAAAAAGATGGCTGTTTAAACAATTAAAATCTGACAAAACGAGAGGGTTTCGGAAAGTCAAACATATAAGGTTACTGACCGCTAAACGTCAAGATGTTCAAGACGTCCAAAATGTTTGCATTTTTAAACGTGTCTATTACGATTACTTTTCACCATCAAACTATCAGAATCGATTTAAATTTCGTAGACCAAACCGCGCAAAAAGGCAAAGAGTAGATACTGAATCGTTAGCGAAGTGAAACATAGAAAAGTCTAGTAAAAAGGTATCCACTTAAGAAAAACATATTCGTTGGATTAAATCGCCCAAATTCAACCATTTAGAAACTTGTATCTGTAGCTTGGATGAATAATCTCACGAATGCATACAAAATACTAACCACTTGTTGTAATGGAAAGATTCAAATTTTTTTAAACTTATTTGCCTGGTAGCCTGCACTTTATTTTCGTGATAACATGTGATTTATGAGTGAAATTTGATCTTATTTCTTCCATTCGGGCCTTACGTAGATGTTTTTTTTTATTTATTTACGGTTGGTTCTTGGTCCTAACTGTTAATGCAAAATATTCCCATTTTTTCTCTTGAAATGAAAATGAGCAGACCGCGTGGCTAGAATAATTGACGAAAGGTGGACAAAAGAAGTGCTAGAATGATACCCAAGAGAATGCAAAAGGGTAAAACGAAGACCGCGGGGAAGATGGGCAGACAAAATTAGGAAAATATGTGTGATAAGATGGATGAGAGTTGCGTAAAACAAAAGACGAGTAGAAACGTGTTGGAGAGGCCTTCATACAGCAGTGGATGGTGAATGGCTGTGGATGGTAAATGGCTGTGGATGGTGAATGGCTGTGGATGGTAAATGGCTGTGGATGGTGAATGGCTGTGGATGATAATGATGATGATTTAACTATTATTTAGATATTGAAATAGCAATGGGCGGGCTACGTGGCTAGAAGAATTGATGAAAGGTGGACAAAAGAAGTGCTAAAATGGTACCCAAGAGAATGCAATACCGCAGGGAAGACGGGTAGACGAAATTAGGAAAATGTGTGGGGTGAGATGGATGAGAGTTACGCAAAACAGAGACGAGTGGAAGCGTATTAGAGAGGTCTTTATCCAGCTGTGGATGGTGAATGGTGGTAGATGATTAAACTAATATTATACAATGTTTTATGACTACTTCTGTTATGTTTTTAGCTTTTGCTGCTATTGTTTTTGTTTATTTCTATATTTTTTCTGTTATATTTTCACCCATTGTAGTGCATTAAGAATTCCTGTAATGCCAAAATGGTCCACACTTTAAATAATTAAAATAATATAGTCTTCATATGAGATAAATTCAAGTAAAGTGTATATGAGATAGTGTGAAAAAAGTTACTGATATAACTGTTAAATTATGTAACCTGTGGAGTTAAATAAGATTGCTGAGTAGGCGTATCTGATAGCCAGCTGTCATCAGGTCGATCTGACAGTCAAATCTGATGATTTTATTAATAATTAAATTTATCTAGTATTTATTTAAGAAATCAATCATGAGGTATAGAGGGTTAAGGGTTAAGAAACATTATTAGAAAAATAATGTAATGCTTTGAAAATTTTCAAGTTTTGAAATTGCGTTGAAGTATTTTTTTTTTATATTTTGGATTACAGTTTGCAAGTTTAAAAAGGTTGTTCAATTCAGGGTCGAATACTTTCTTATATAACGTACAAATAACATAAAGGCTTTTCTCAAAACTCGATATCGTCCGTCGTATCTCTTTGCGAGTTTCCAAGAAGGTATGAAGAGTTGTCAGATATCTCAAGTACTGGACTCTTTAAAAAGTACTTAGATATGTGTTTGTTTTTTTTTTATTACGTGTATGCAAGCTGAAATTTATTACATAACTTCGAATGATGTTCCACCAGAACTTTTAAGATCAAAAGCTAACATTAGCTTGCAACGTAAAAATCAGACCATTTTATAAAATACGATGCTTAAATACATACATATGTGTTATATACTTATTATATACAATAAAAAAACACTGTCTGATATGATTTATCATGATTATGTGTGATCTAATGTGTACTGATATGTACTATATTGTTGCGTAGGGGTGGGTGGAGGATCCAAGTAAAAGGCCAACAGTCGTTTCACAGCATTTATTGATGATTAAGGAGATACACGCACTGCCAGTGCTCAGTCCAGAATGACCTGATATCGCCTAAGTATCGCCTTATTTTTATTTTATTTTTTATTTTATTTTATTTTAAAAAATCAATACCACAGAGACTTGACAGGTTGCCCCAAAGCGTCAATGTGATTTTAATACAAATAATAAAAATCATAAAAATTACTCACTAAATTCACTAACAGTACTAAAAATATAAAATTGGTGCATCCGTGTGAAATCCAAAATATAATACGTAATTTAAAAAATAAAAAGGCACCTGGGCGAGATTCAATAGATAACATCACAATCAAACAACTTCCATTTAAAGCTTTAGTCTCACTATCTAAAATATTCAACGCATGTTTACTCACCGGGTATTTCCCAGAATACTGGAAAACAGCCAACGTAATTCCCATACTTAAGCCCGATAAAAGCTCAAAAAACCCGGCCAATTATCGACCCATTAGCTTACTTTGCACGCTTTCAAAAATTCTGGAAAAAATAATCTACACACGTTTACTTAAAGTCGTAAATAAGAAATTAATAAATGAACAATTTGGATTTCGCACTGGACATTCCACGACCCAACAACTAACAAGACTAACTGAACACGTGACGAGGAACTTTAATATGAAGAGAAGTACCGGAATGGTATGTCTCGACATAGAAAAGGCCTTCGACACGGTTTGGCACGATGGACTCATTCATAAGCTCCTTATTAACAAAATACCAAACTACCTAATTCTCATCATCAAATCGTACTTAACTCGTAGAAAGCTAGTGGTTAGCGTAAATAATGAATTATCGTCTCCAAAAGTTATCGCAGCTGGCGTTCCGCAGGGGAGCTTGCTTGGCCCACTCTTGTTCTCCATATATATAAATGACATACCTATTCCAAAAAACTGTCACATAGCCCTATATGCAGATGATACAGCTTGCTTCACAAGTAGCAAAAAACCAGACACTATTCTTAAAAATCTTGAATTTGCAATTAAAACAATGACTGAACACTTCACTAAGTGGAAAATTCAAATTAATCAAACCAAAACAGACGCCATATTCTTTAGTGTTAGAAAACATAAGCCAAGTTCAGATCTGAAAATCCCCTCTGGAGAAAGTCTGAAATGGCAGTCAGTAATAAAATATTTAGGAGTAACGTTTGATAAAAGAATGAGATGGGCACCTCACATTGAGGCAGCGAAATGCAAGGCGATGCGGGGTATATCCTCAATATATCCAATATTTAATCGCCATAGTTATTTATCAACGCTAAATAAAATAAAATTATATCGCGCGCTCATATTACCATTATTAACCTATGCTTCACCTGTATGGAATAACGCCTCGAATACTAACCTTTCCAAGCTCCAAGTAATACAAAATAAATCCCTTAAAATAATTTATAATACACCCATATATACTAACCTGAAAAAACTGCATGCTATATATAATATTCCGTTTGTTACAGACATTACTAACAAACTAACCAGTAGATTCTATGAAAGAATCACTAATAACCATACTAACACACTTGTGAAGAGTCTCGGTGATTACAACAAAATGTCTATACCCTTCAGGTATAAACACAGATTACCTAAACACAATCTGCTTTAGGTCATCGACTTTAGATAGTCTTTAATTAATATTATGTATTAGATGTATTATGAACATTTATAAGGATTGTAAATAGGTTTTTGAGCTCTTTTTCCTATTATGCTTTAGATTAACATTAGAATAATATAATACAGTGATTACTAACCAAATTAAATTAAAATTGTAAAATAGAAAATGATCAGTAGATCAGTAGCTATTAAAATAGATATAAGATGTATTGTGAACATAATTTCGTAATAATAAAAAGCATTTAAAAATCAAAATCAATAAAAATTACAAAAAAAACATCATAAAAAAAATAATAAAAATCATAAATAAAAAAAAACATAAGAAAATAATAAAAATCATAAATAAAAAAAAAACATCATAAAAAAATAATAAAAATCAAGTAAAAAATATGTACACAAAATAAAAACAAAGAAATAAGATTGAAAAATTTATATCGTGCTATTTAGGATGTGTTCCACCAACTCAACATAACTGGCATCGAATAGGTCCAAGTAATGTGCCAGTAAGTTAAGGAGTCGAACAGCTCTCGAGAGGGGGGAGTTCATGAGCACGTTTGATTTAGCCCTAATTGGTAAAAATATATCATGTTTTCTTAAAACTCTACGATTTTCCGGGGCCCAGAATTTTAGTTTCTCCAGGATAGTGGGATTGTGAATCTCTCCTCTAAGTAATTTTACGAAATGTTTCCCAAGAAATAAGAAATAAGTTTCCAAGTCGATCGTTTCTTATCAAATTTTGCCAATTTATCTGATTTCATTGTTGAAACGGTTCCTCCATCAAATTGGCAAAAAACATCCTACCCGCTGTCACCAATATCTAAAATTGATTTATATACAATATGTAAAAATTTATGTACAAGTCTAAATCCATAGATGTCTCTATGGATTCATTAATTACTTAATTCATTTTTAATTTTGTGTTCTTCAGCCTCTCGAAATACAGCAATTTATGTTAGCGACTTGACCTTGATTGAAAATAATTTATTTTTAGTTATCTGTAATGCTGCTGGTCAGGCTTGGATATTTGTGACTCCAAGTCGATCGTTTCCTTTCACAGTTTGCCAATTTTTCTGATTTCATTGTTGAAACAGTTTCTCCATTAAATTGGCTATAAACACCTCCCACCCACTATGTGACCGCTATTTGAGTATGATTTATGTACAATAAAATTTATGTACACAATTAATAGACTTCAGCGACTTATATAATAAAAATGCTGCATTATTTGTAATTGTGTAGGAAGGCGCATTGGAGTCTACCTGTTAGGTTTTCCTAGTAAATATCTATGTAAAATAAAATATAAATAAAAATAAAAATACAACAAATGTACGAAATAAATTAATCAAAACCTGGACTTTGCCGGATTTTGCTGTATATTTTTAAACAATTATCTATGTATATAATTTCAGTTTTAGGACTTGGGGCTAAACATCATTTATGTAGTAATGTATTAAAATAGTCATTAGTATTCTGAATCGAATTCACAAAATGGAACGTATAGTTGCGGTTTAATTCCAATTTGAAATTGCCGTGCGATAAGCCACTATTTAGCAGTATCGCATTTTGTCGACAAATGAACGTTATTTACCAATTAATCAATTCGTTTACATGTTAAGTATTTCAATGATGCGGGAACTGCATTTTAGTGTGAAATTTCAGCATTTAAAATTGGTCATTCGTAATGAAGAATGATCCGATAAACCTGATCCGATCCTTTTTTATTAAATATAATGCATATTTTATGAATTAACATCGGATATCTTTATTGTATCTAAAAGTTTAATTTAGTCTAACTGTATGATGAACTCAAAATAGTTCATGTATTCATCATTTATTGACAACTATGATAGTTGATGTTTTTAATAACCATTTTGAAAATAGTATCATAATTGAAATTATAATTATAGGTATAAAAATCGCCAAAGATGATGAAAAACTCAATTTTTTTGCATATTATATGAATCAGTGTAATGCGAGGTGCTGAAAACTCAAAAATTGCAAGAAATGGGTAAAGGTTGCTAATTCGTTGGAACCGCTTGAATGAAAATCGGAAATCGATCTGGAGTCACAAATCAATATCTGGCCAGCGGCGGCACTCTAGTGGGATTCGAGCCCGTTACCACTCTGTTCGAAAGCATATATGCTAACCATTAGCCCACGCTGCTGGTTAATTATGGTTATTATTCAAAATATTCAATGAAATTTATAAAATACATATAAATGGTTTGACCAACATCATTTAAAAGTTATTTTGATGACTTAAAACAAATATTTCATATAAAAAATAAGACCCGTCTCAACTTAAATAATAGGAAAGGAAAGTACCATTTCAATGAAAATCCAAAAAAATTGGCAATATCTGATAAGAAACGATCGATCTGGAGTCATAAAGCAAGGTCTGGCCAGCAGCGGGATATTAGTGGGATTCGAATCTGTGACCATTCTGCTCGAAAGCATAATATGCTAACCACTAGTTTACGCCACTGGTTGATGTAAATGTGTCCATATACATACATATAGATTGTACTTTAGAATATTTTTCGTGCCATTTTAAAAAAATGAAAATTTATTTAAAATTCAATCGAATTTTTGACTGAATATCAAATCTTCTTACAAAATGCCGAATCTGTCATTTTTTACCAACAATAAGCGAGTATAAACGTCGGTGTAAAACCTTTGGTAAAATAACCAATATAAAATTTTATTGATATTCCACGTCGAGTTTCCGGATGAGGTATGCGACATTTTCCATTTATTCTTATTACTTTTCCGGTGGGACAAAAGTGAGAGAATTTTTCCCGCGTGAATAAAAGCATTGAAGAGTTTCATTTCGCACGCCATATGTCATACACTGTTTTCATTCAAGTGGGTTATATTTCAAGTTTATGACTCAATAGGCTCACAAACTGCACGTCGAAATCCTTCAATATACAAAACATAAACATTCACGTATCAGAGCGAACAAAAAAATGCCAAGAGTTATATGTAATATAATATAAGCGTGTATCGACGTAGTAATTTATGGGCGTTTTGCATAAGCGGTTTATGATACTTGGAAGTTATTTATAGCAATCCGTTTCACTGTGAAATGGACTATATAATCCTCCAGGCCGTATATCAAAGCTCAAATCTACGGTTTTAAAGTGTGTATAAGCGTTTATTCGTCGATTCATTCCCGTGTGGATTTCGAAGAAGCCATATCGATTAAAAAGACGAATCTTAAGCTCCAACAAGGCGGTAGTTAAAAACCGTAAAGACTTTATCGCATTCGGGGTTTCAGTTGGGGAGAAAAAGCTAGTGAAACTCGAAGATTTACGAGATTTTCGATCTGATGCTTTGTAAAACTTCTCGGCTCTATCTGAAATAAAAATAAAGACGTATAATACATTCTATGTACATATACAGATGTTTGTGATGAATTGAGATACAAAATGCAACAAATAAATACTTTCTCAAGTGGATTACGATTCTTTATAAGTTAGGGTTTCCAAGCCGGCTATAACCGAAACCGAAAACCGGCTTTTTGACATTTTGCTAAGAACGCACACTGCGATTGTAACAAGAAGTAAAACTTTCTTACGACGACGACTGAAAGACCTTACAGGTAAACCCAATGCGCCTTCCTGGCCAATTACAAACATTGCAGCATTTTTTTTATTATACAAGTCGCTGAATTACGAGACACTGAAAAACTTGCAAATTAAAGAGACATCTATGAATTGTACATGAATTTTATTATACATAAATCAATCTCAAATAGCGGTGACATAGTAGGTAGGAAGGATATTTAGCCAATTTTACCAGGAACCGTTTCAATTAAATCAGAGAAAATTGGCAAACTCTGATAGGAAACGATTGACCTCAAATATCCAGGTCTGACCAGCAGACATACATACAATAAATCCTGAAAGTTCCATAAAAAATTATAACTTTCTGAAGCCGATGAAATCCGGTTTTGATTAGTAAAAAGACCGAAAATTCGCTTTTTCAGGCAGTTTAAGCAGCCCCTAGCTTAAAGAAAACGTATTTACAGTTTGGACCATCGATAAGTAATTACGGCTATGAATAAATCTTCAATTTTTTCAAATCGCCTCCTCACGCGAAATCAGCCATGGAAAGAGATAAATTTTGACGAATCAAATCTTTAAAATTCAACGTGCGAGCTTATCTGTGCGAAGTCAACCCTTCTGGCTCGAATTAGCATATTTCAATAATTCATGAACATCGGACTGAGGACGTCTTGTAGTAGAAATTGGCGAAAATTATTTTTCATAATGCTCTCTCTCTCTCTCTCTCTTCTCGTTCTCTAGTGCAGGTTTTTTCAACATTAATTTAACTTTTTCGCTATCCATCTCTCGAACGAGATTAAATCTGAAGAATTGATACAATCTAACTAGCTAATTTTTCACTGCATTCGTTTGCAAAAGTTTCAACGTTCAACTAATTTGCAATTTACTTTATTTGAATTATATATACATACATACGTACGTATGTATGTATATATATATATAAAATCATCAATCTGTATCCCGGTTAAGCCGGAGAGAATGATCGTGACGTTAACATGCGGTTAGTAGAGATCAAATCGCGGTTAGTAACCGCTAATTCGATTTCGTGTTAACTGTCGTGTAATATTTGAAACGACACGTTTGCAACATTTTTATTTGGCTTCAACACAAGTATATAAAATAAGACTAATAATTAAAAGCTTTTTTTAATTTTGAATAATTTTATATCCTTTTCAATTCACCTAAAGCACTGTTATTGTACATATGATGTTTTGACACCTAAATTAAGGCATTCTAATTCTTCAATACACAGTCCATCTAGTAGTCTTACGCCGCTAAAGCTTTCCCGACTGCAAAGAGATCCTAATATTATATTTTTTTTATTAGAGCTTAAAAGCTTCCGTTTTACATACGAGAATAGATGAATATATTATAATTAATTATTATAACTTCGCATCCTTTTAATTCCACCACCATACACCAGGCACGAGAACTTAAAACTTTTGATAATACAATAATAAATGCCCTGCCCTGCATTTTAACATTTCAAATTAATATATTTTAAATTATTTTATGCTCAATAAGAGGCTTTTAATATTACATATATTCCAGGCTTGACAGGTAAACCGAAATGCGCGTTCTTGGCCAATTATAAACATCGATGAACAATACATTTATTAATACAGTAACTTTTAAGCAAATTCGAGATTATGAAAAACTTGAAATTTGCGATTGTTGGAACCGTTTCAATGAAAATCACATTAATTGACAAAAACACTTAGAAAAAACGTAATTGGCAAAAACACTTATAAGAAACGATCGAACTGGAGTTAAATATCCAATTAAACCTGTGAAAACTCAGTTTGAAAGCATTACATGCCAACCACTAATTGATGCTGCTGATTTAATTATTTACATTATCTATTAGTCAATTAAAATCTATACGAGAAAGTGTGAAAGCTTGTAATATTAATTTTATATGATATAAGTGAAAAAAGTAACTGTTTAGCTTGTGACTTGCACAGGAGTGGTAAAAAGGCGTGTTTAGAGTGCTGTCATCACGTCAATCTGACAGATGATTCCGATGTAATATTTAATGATTAAATGTATCTGCATTGAAAAGCCTAGAACGTCTTTTTGGTAGCATTGCCTAAGGGCGCCCGTCAAGACATTTGGTTTTTTATATGTTGTTTTAATTTTTGATACAAAATATAGAAGAGGCTTGTTTTTAAAAAACTTTATTTTTATTTAAGTTGAGATGCATCTTATTTTTTAAATGTAATATTTGTTTTAAGTCATCAAAATAACTTTTTAATGATGATTGTATTTTATAACTTTTATTGAATATTTCAAATAATAACCATAATTTACCAGCAGTGTGGACTAGTGTGGTTAGCATATATGCTTTCGAACAAAGTGGTCACGAGTTTGAGTCCCACTGGTTGCGGCTGAGCAGACCTTGGTTTGTGACTCCATTTCGATCGTTTCCTATCAGAGTTTGCCAATTTTTCTGATTTTCATTGAAATGGTTCATTCCTTTCCTATTTTTCTTGCTAATCTCTAAGTATCCAGCGTCTTGAGGTTCGCCAATTAGATTATAAAATGCTGCAAACATTTCTCCATCGATGTTAATGTGAATGTTTTTATAAAGTCACTTTGGAGTAATGTATAAAGGCGAGTGTTTATGTTCTTTAAAATAAAAATGAAAATATATATAATGCTAAAAACTGAGGTGTGACGGGTTCAAGCCCTACCCGGTGCTACTAACCTGACCTCGGATATGTGAATCAAGATCGATTTCTATCGGAGTTTGCCAATTTATCTGATTTAATTGTTGAAACTGTTCCTACAAATTAATACCAAAAATCCTACATATACATATACAAAGCTGGCCATTGGTGTATATTTAAAAAGTCAAAAAATACTGTTGAAAATTGTCACAATAAAAATTAAACATATTTTAATTATAAAAGTTATTTTCAATAAATGAAATTGTATTTCAATTTGGTTGCATTCGTTTTTCAGAAGTAAACAAAAGCGTAAATTTAATAATTCGAGTGTCCTACTTTTAATTTTTATCTCTCGGCGTTGTTGGCGCGACGCGGATTCTTGACAATTTTCTTATTTGAGAAAATTTGTGTTTTCATTTTCCGAGACAAGCGTCCGGTGTTATGTACTTTTTTTTTCAGCTTCAGCCATTAAAAAGATGGTCGAGCGAGATAAAATTAATGAAAAGCATTTCCTGCCACTTAATTACTCACGTTATCGCGCGCACACTCGCGAACGTGAAATTTTTCGCACACTTTTGATTTTCCGCGAGTTTTCCCCGCTGCCATAAATAACGTTCGCAAACGTGGTCTCACGACTATATTATAAACACGGCGATTCGGTCACCTTCTGGCCGTTTTTATTTCGTTACTCAAAATCGCAACGGCCTTTGTGGCTTGTGGAAATTTCGAATTTCCATCTACGGATCGGAAAAGCGACGGAGGCGCAAAAAGAGAGCACGTACTTTTTGCCCCCGTCTTCGTGGCAGCAAATTTAAATTGGTTTTCGCGAATTTCTCATCAAACCGATAATGTTGGCCGGGCCGGTCTTGTTTCCGAAAAAAAGGTGTTCGCTTATAGTTGACCGAGCGTTGAATAAATAATGAAAATTGAATATTCAACTCTAAGTAGGTTCTTAAATACATTTATTCCGCTTTAAATGACACGTCTCGCTTTAACGTTTTCGTCCTTTACCTTTGTGGAATACGTTATTGTCTGCTATTGTAAATAAACAATACTCTACAGTGATTTCACACACCCTTATCAATTTGTTGAGATATGGAAATTGAATTATCATACAGGAAATATCAAAAAGCTAATGATTCAGTAATTATATACTGACCAATTCCTTACGAAGTTTCTTACTCTTTATACTATTTAATATTGATACTGATCATGTCTTATGATTATGACTATATTTAAAGCTTCTTATCATTTAAAAAGGAGACTATAACCATATTCCAAAAGTGATTAAATTTACGTTTCAACGTCTGATGTTTTGTGATTATGCAAAAATTTGAACTCGAGATTTTGAACCCTAAATCGATCACTGATTACGTTTTCGTGATCTAGAAAAATGTGTGTGTTTCTGTGTCTGTGTGTGTTGACTGGAAATGGTACATCCCCTTATTTTTTTTAGTTTTTGAATTCAATTATCCTAATTATCCTAAACCACTAATCAAATCAGATGTTATAGAAATTATAAATTTTATACCGTTATATGTTTTTAATATTTTTACCTCAACCCGAAGTAGTACTTTTACTCTAAATAATCAAGATTTTTTATGTCTTTCTCAGAAACCTTTTGATTTATTGAACTAAAATTTCATATCTAGAAGTTTAATACCAAGCTACTACCTATATACAAAATTTGATGGCAGTTTACTCTTGTTCGATTTTTTTCGACCCCTTTTGACATGTGTTCCCTTCACTAGAAAATTCAATTATAATCGTTTATCAATGTGATGAAAATAAAAAAAAACATTAAATTTAATAAACCGGAATTGGGATTTTTTCCTCTTAGAAAATTCAAAAATGTTGTTTCACTCCCCTGAACGTATCAAGATGAAATTTTATATTTGTATTCTTTATATACTAACTTAGTTAAGAGTTAATAAGGTTTTGATCGGAATTCTTAAGCGGGAAGTAGTAATTTTTTTAAAACAATATTATATTATTTTATTTTGACCTTTTAAATAATTTATATATTCTTGATCATTAACATGTATAATAAATATAGTGATTTTAAGTAATAAAAAAATTTTAAACATAATCGGAAGAAGAACTTTTGTCTTGTGTAACTTCCCTACATTTGCGCTCAATTTGTATCGAAAATGCTTTTATACATAGCTGGTTATGTTTGAACGTGTACATATGTATGTTTCATTGAATTTTGTTGTTTATCCTTCTTATATTCCTCAAATACATAGATAAAGACTAATTTTCTATATTTTATATGCATATATTTGTAAAATTCTCTTGAAAGTAAAAGCCTCACATTCCAACTTAATTTAAGTATACAAATATATACATATATGTAATAAGCATTTTTCATATGTAAATACATACATACATATGTATGTGAAGGAACACGTTTATGTATTTTTGGGCAATTGAATAAATACTGTAATTATACATTTGCATAGATAATGTTTTAAGAGGCAAATTTTCAACATAATAATTTATACATTAATTTCTTTGAAACGTATTTGAACTCGTTCATTGAAAATGGTCAATATTTGAGCCATTAGTTTGCGGTTTTAATCTCAAACTTCACTATTACATATTTGAAGTACCGTTTTGAGTACTCTCGATTGCCTAAATATGGTCTAATCTAATTTAGATCTCGAATTCAAGCACTCTCTCAATTATTTAACTTTGGTGCGGCTCTTTTTTAGCATTCGCATTACATTTTAGCATATCACCCGTTTTGTATATGATATTTTGCGCATCAACATATTTTCTTTTTCGGTTCAATTTATATGCGGATGGAATTCCCAACGTTTCCCTCTCATAGGTGAGAGCTAACTAAATTCCATATTTATTAGACCGGAAATGTTATGAATGACGGGGGTGTCTGAAAACAACTTCCTCTCCCTTCTGGAACGTTTCTTCTTTTTTTTAAGTATGAGAACTTGTCGATCCGGCCACTCCAGGGACTCGAATGTAATAATACCCTGGAGGATATTGCATTGTCGGTTGCCAGAGACTCGCCAAAGAAAATACAAGTATAAAACACGCTTCGAATAATTTTTCAATTGGTTTACAGATCAAAAAAAAAAGAGACTGTATAAAATTGAATTCTCATCGACTCACCAAAGAACACTTTCACCGAAATTTTTTCGTATTTATTTAACACTTGTATATACATATATATTTCTAAGTAAACCTACGTCTATTCGTAAGGGTATATATTACGTATTAGATATGTATGTATATATAAACGGAAGACATGATACCTATATGTGATGATACATTTGGAAAGTTTTCGATGAAATATTCGGTGAAATCTTTTAACGTATGCAAAACGACAGAAATACGTGTCACCTCTAAATTCATTATAAATTACAGATAACTCATTTCAGATAGTAAAACTTACATAATAACGGGTCACCTAGTAACTTATGTACATTTAATCTGAAGTGTTTCTTTAAATAATTTTGTCCTATAAATGGCCGCAATATACGAAACACTTGTTAACTGTAATGTTTTCCACAAAGCCAACGGACAAAAGTGGAGAATCCAGTTCAATTTTTGTTTTTGTGATTTGGTCAGATCCTCTCGTATTACTCTTGGGCTTATGGAGTTGTTTCATACGTCAGTGATTTTGTAAAGTTGGACGCAATCTAAACTTTTGTATGATGGCTGCGACCGTACAAAGTATATGGAAACCGCTTCATTACTCTGAGGTTTCCATATTTGGTACCAGAGACCATATTCTCTGCATTTCTGTGTAATTTCGCACAATTAAAAGTAGTCGGATGCTACGGGACTCAAACGAAAACTGGCTCAACGTTTGTACTTGCTTATAATACTACCTACGAAATGCTAGCTGGATTTTTCTTTATAACATATACAAAAACCTTTATATGTTATATGTGTATACTAGTGTTGTGCTCGATGTACATAATATCATTGCATGGGTTTTGGCATATTAAGTTCTTCAACAAAATTAAAAAAATACTACTTCCGGTTTACGAGTTCTGATCACATAAAGAATACAAATATAAAGTAAGTACATGAAGAATACAAATATAAAGTTTCAGATTGATACGTTCAGGGGTGTGGACAGAGTAGTGGCGACAACATTTTTGACCTTTCTAAGAGGAAAAAATCCCACTTCCGGTTTATAAAGTTTAATTATTTTATTTTATTTTCATCACATTAGTAAAATAATTACACTTGAATTTTTATCGTGAAGATCACACATGTTTAAGAGGTCGAAAAAAATTTAAAGAAATGTCTTTCCTGTGTTCGATCTGCATTGCGGTCGTATTTTTACTTACCTCCTTTACGTTTCACATGGCTTTCGTGTCAGTGGTCATTTTTATCTCTTATCCGATCGTTTTCATACTTGCCATATTGCTCATTTTGGTCATCAATACAAGTTAATGTATCGTCTGCCATTACGTTGGAGATAAAATATCGTATACAACGCGTTTTAAAAACGGGGAAAGTAAATCTTCCTGACGTTTAACAAGCGTTGTTTAATAAGGCGTAAACTGTTCGCCATGACACGGCCTTATCAATTTTAAGTGTTTATACGCCTATAATTCACTCTATATTTTTATTAAATTTGCTCTATTGGTTCTCGTTATCTATAATATATAAATATTTATAGTTTTAACTCTCATATGTATATATAAATTTCAAATTTGGCGTGTAGCTTCTTGTAGGGTAATACACGATATATATTGATTTATGGCCAAAGATATCAAATCTGACATCTCACGGCTAAAAGTATATCTCTTCACGGAGTTTTATCTGCGAGATAAGTATTCAATAAGAAGTTATGTTGTATCTAATTGTTAATATGATTTACAATAAGCTTACATACATTTAGTTTTTTACAATAAGCTTACATACATACAATTAGTTCAACAGCTACCCATAACCTCAAATTGCATTGTTTATTTCTCCAAAAAAAACTTTCTAACCAATACAAGCTACACGTGTACACAAATCAAACAGTGATAGTTTTATTTTTAGTTATCAGCTGATTGATTTCAAATACCTTTTAAATATAATTAATATAATATTTATATTTAATTGTTTAATATAAAAAAATGGTAAGACATACACAATATAAAACAGCAATAGAAAAATTAAATAATTAATTAATTAAATTAATTTTCAATAGATGGCGCTAAATGATTGAAAATACTATAGACAATAGACTATTTTCCTAGAGGAAACATTGGAAGTGTTGCATAAGGGTGGATGTAGGATCCAAATAAAAGGCCAAAGTCGCTTCACAGTATTTATTGGGTGATTAAGGAGATCCACGCACAGCCAGTGCTCCGTCCAGAATGCCTTATGATGGCTTAAGTACCTGCTTATAAAGGGCAGGTCGCTCAGTGCATCTTCCTCGACACATTTGTTTACCTATTGTTAAAGTCACGTACCAGATATACAGTCCCATGGTCTCGGCACGCAGTCCCACGCTTTCGCGCTGTCAGTTCTGAGAACTCTAGCGGGAGTGCTGTTACCGACCACTAAGTCAATTCGGGGATCTCCATTGTTAGCCGACTACACTTAAGCCTGGAGACAATCCTCGAAAACCAATTATAACAGTGGCTCCTTTTCGCATATACTACAGTATATATAGAGGCTTTTTCTTGATTCGTTATTATATTCGTACATGTTGTTAGCAGTTTTAAATGTGACGTACATATGTATGTATGTTGAATCGAAACGACTATTATACTACGGCGAGCGTTATCGCAGTCACACACACAAACACATAGAATATCACTATTATATGTATGATGTTTACACATATGTATCTATTATATAAGAGAGTTTTATTTTTATAAAGTTGATATTACGATAGTAAGGATCTTTGTTGCCACTTCGTTTGTATTACTTCTAATAGTCACATTTCCATTTTATAACAACTCACGTTAAAAGTAAATATTTTTAGTGTACACGCATATCTGAATTGAAATGTATTTATTACGAAAGTTTATTGTCTTGTATCTACTTCGTCTTGTAAGGACTTACACTTCAAGTATATAAAAAAAAAGTTTTAAGATATACTCCTCGGTTCTCTGAAATGCTTAGAAAAAAGCTGCCTTTTTACGTGGTCAATATAAAAATTTATCCCCAAAAATGTTTCGTCAAGTTTTACTGTCGTATTTTTTATGCGTATGATGCAATACATCTCTGAATATTATCAATCTATTCTGACCTCCAATTCTGTTTGTTATACATCCGATCCTAATATGCAAAAAAAAAGTGCACAAATAAAAATTTTTGATATGTTTCATTACTTACAATTGAATATAGGAAGTTCTTGTACTCAAAATAAATCTAATTTATATGAAAATATTACGTATATTCCGTAAATTTGTTACTTATTTTCAATTTAAATATAATTTAAAATTTACAAATGAATTCATCCAAAGTCGCCACTTTTTTTTTTAAATAAATGCACTCATTGGTTTTTTAAGCCACAAAAAATCAGTGTTTTTTACATTCACTTTACATTTTTTTCAACCGTGCTATTTCACAGAAGTGCAAAAATAGAATCAGTATACATTTATGCAATGCAATGCAAATGCAATTTTCCATTCGAATATGTGATTTTTTGCATAAAAAGACAAATCTTAGATTTTTGCTGATGGACTTTTTTGCCGAAAACTTTCATCTAAAAAGTGGGTATTTTTACAAACCTTTCCATTACGTTTCACTTACGATTAAAATTCAGGAACAAATTTGCCTCTTATCCGATCGTTTTCATACTTAGTCATATTGCTCATTTTGGTCATCAATATAAGTAAATGGATCCTCCGCCATTACGATAGAGATAAAATATCGTTTAAGACACGTTTAAAGTTTGCAAATTTGAAATCTGGGTGACGTCTATGTATTCTTTAGTTTTATACATACATAGATGGCGGTAGTAAAATAAAATTATTGGTATTTTTATTCAAAATAATAATTCATATATCTCTTTTTACATACCTCCTTTACGTTTCACATGGCTTTCGTGTTAGTGGTCATTTTTATCTCCTATCCGATCGTTTTCATACTTTGCCATATTGCTCATTTTGGTCATCAATACACGTTAATGTATCGTCTGCCATTACGTTGGAGATAAAATATCGTATACAACGCGTTTTAAAAACGGGGAAAGTAAATCTTCCTGACGTTAAACAAGCGTTGTTTAATAAGGCGTAAACTGTTCGCCATGACACGGCCTTATCAGATTTTAATTGTTTAAACGCCTATAATTCACTCTATATTTTATGAAATTTGCTCTATAGGTTCTCGTTATCTCTAATATATAAATATTTATAGTTTGAACTCTCATATGTATATAAATTTGGAGTGTAGCTTCTTGTAGGGTATTACACGATATATATTGATTTTTGGCCAAATATGTCAGATTTGACATTTCACGGCTAAAAGTATATCTCTTCACTGGGTTTTATCTGCGAGATAAGTATTCAATAATAAGTTATGTTGTATATAATTTTTAATATGATTAACAATAAGCTTACATACATTTAGTTTTATAAAATAAACTTATTCAAGTATAGCTTCGATTTTTTTACTATTTAAAAAATAAATAAAAACTTTTATATTCTCCTACTAAGTTTATTTCGGCCAATTATGATCAGTTTGTACTGATAAACGAGACTTCAAAGTCAGTTTTTCTATCTAAATTCCCCATACAAAGTGTACCGCGCGAGAAACATTCATTTTTATTATATGTATACAGAGAAATACATAATATTTCATTCGCTTGGTTCAAACACAAATATACATTTAGTCCAAAACTTCAAACTAAAAAAGCTTTGAAACGATTCAAAGCTTGAAAGTCATAACTTAAAGGTTGATTTTATGAATTTTCACAAGGTTGTTAAATTTCATCTCCAGTTTTAGCTTTGAGGGCAACGTTTTCGTTCGCTGAAACTATCCTGATATTTTTTACGGCGAAATTTAACGTAAACATTGCCGCCGATAGAATTGGTCAATAAAATCTTATCTGGTCCGTTTTTCTCGAAATAATTTTCCAAATCGAAACTACTATCGCGGTCGAGATTCGTCCAAAGTTCTCGGCTATATCGGAAAGTGACACGCACGAATGCGACCCCTTTCCCTGAAAGTTTTTATCGTCTAGAACCCGTTTCAGCAGCACAGAGAGTGACTGAAATAAATACTAAATGAGCACTGAAACTACTAAAGCATGGCCATTTCGTCCGGACATTGAGGGCGTTATCGAAGCCGAAACGCGACAGGCGCAAACAAACGTCGCAAATTGTCGTATATGTTTGTACAGCGCGGTTCAAAAGTCATCGCCGACTTGTGCTTGATTTTGACTTGGTTTTTTTAACTGCAAAAATGTTTAAAGCTACAATGAATCAATGGAAAGTTGAGTGAAAATCAAAGACAATTTTATATGTATTGTTATGTACCCCGCTTATCACTCTAGTTCCCACAATATCAAATGTACTTTTCACACGCTCATATACGTGAATAACAAAACTATAAAAATTCCTGTAATAGGATATTCAGATAACACAGGAATGTGCTCAGCCCATAAGATAACAAATCATTTATATAGATCGCCATTCGATCGCATTAGTCAGTCGTCATCATCGACTCCGAGAGTGACAGTCATCATCATCGACTCTGAGAGTGACAGTCGTCATCATAAAAACTCCGAGAACGCGTCCGCAAATAACGGTCAGCACAGCAGCAGAATAAAGTGAACGAAAGTTAAAGTTATAGTGAAATAGTTCTACGTGTCTCCTATTATAAAAGTCATCGTTCTATAATCTATCGTTTTTCGAATATATCTATAATATAAGATAAATGTAACATTTTAATAATAATAAAGAAACTTGGTTGGTTAACCAAGTAGTAAATAAAAATTAAATAAATATTTTCCTGGAACGTCACAGTATGCAGCTAGTAAAAGTTGTTCGATTTGATGTTTAGAACACATTTTTTTTATTAAACACATTATACATATACATATATCAAGGCGATGCAGGGTATATCTTCAATATACCAAATATTTAATCAACATAGTTCTTTATCAACTCAAAATGAATTAAAATTATATATTATTATAAAATTATAAATTATATTATGTATATATAAAAAATTATGTACAAATCTAAATCCATAGATGTCTCTTTGGATAAATTAATTAATTAATTATTTTTTAATTTCGTGTTCTTCAGCCTCTCGAAATACAGCGATTTATGAAATAAAAAATGCTGCAATCTTTGTAATTAATTGTCTAGGCGCATTGGGGTTAACCTGTTAGGTCTTTCTAGTGGGTCTACGTGACGAGCCAGAATGTTAAATTACAGAAAACACAAATATCAGAAGGCAAAGATCGAAAATCGAAAGATCTTAAGTCGAGAGATCAAAAAAAAGAGTGCATGGTAAACGGTATATACTCACGTACATTCTCATTTAATTTGCGCGAGCAGGGTACAACAGGAACAAGAGGAACAGGCTTTTCCTCCCGTATGCCTGTTCCTGTTGTATCCTGCTCGCGCAAATTAAATGAGTATGTACCGTTTACCATGCACCCTTTTTTTATCTTTCGACTTAAGATCTTTCGATTTTCGATCTTTGCCTTCCGATATTTTCGTTTTCTGTAATTTAACATTCTGGCTTTCTAGTATATATCTATGTAAAATAAAATAAAATATGTATGTATGTAGCTTACGTTTAAGAATAGAGTTTATATGCATACATCTTTCTTTGACATCCTTTGGCAGGTTTTAATATTATATTTTAAGGTTTCATCTAATTGGCTTTAAATACTTTAAATACTTTTGGACAATTATAACATACTTTTGGATTATTATTAATTTAAAATTAAACTGTGTCTATATAAATGATCGATGACATAAATGATCTCTAAATATAATAACAAGGCCCTATTACCCTAGCTTTAGTAGGCATAAAGACAGTTAAAAAAAATGAAATACGTATATATTAGTTACGATAAACGTATGTACATATATATTAGTTAGATTAGTACCTTAATTAAATGGACAGTTTGTTTTTAATTTGATTCATTTAAGCTTTATTCTGCCATTGTTCAATATAAAATACTATTTTTGTCGATAAAATGTGAACTATTTTCTCTTTAACAATATGGTATTCGTTTTAATTTATCCAATAAAAATATTTACTGACCAAATTGATGAATTTATTGAACGAATTTGTATATAGAATTTATATTTATTTAACAGCTTATCAAAAATTTTGTGCCTTCAGTTGAATATAACCTGGAATTTAGCACTAATCAAATCTAAGCTATTATTTACAATCAAGTTCAAATAAAAATTTCCAATATATTCGAAAATAAATGAATATATTTTTGAATTTTGCTTTCAGTTTATATGTCATATGCGATGATAATATAATATTTGCACTTAAATATGTAATATGATATATTTTAAAATTAAGACGATATATTATATTATGATAACAACAGCTATATTATTGCAGAATTACTAGGTAGTAACTGTAGTCTTGCTGTAATCATGTTTTTGTTACATAAATTATGTTTTGAAAATCTATTATAGATTTCGGGAGTATTGAGAGTATGGATTCAGTTCAATTTTTATATTAAAAATTAAATTAAATACTTTTTCTTTGCTGATGATTCATATTTTTTGACCATTGTGGCGCTTTAGGAATTCCTGTTATGCCACAATGGTCTGTTTAGAATAAAATAAATAAATAAATATTGATACATTTTACAAATACATATTTCGGATATTGACTGTAACTGAAAAATCTAATTGGATATTTTGAAGAATAAAATATTTATACTTGAAACAATTCCTTCACTCATTTTAGGGTCGCCTTGTATGGTATATTACATTCTCTTACATACATACATACATATATCGTATATGAAACTTTTCTTATTGTTTTTTACGGTGGCGGTAAAAATAAGACCACTGATTTTCGTCCACAATCGTTCAAAATTTATTATGGATATATTTTGAGGTATAAATAAGGATAAAATCTATGACTTTTGTCGCTCGGCTAGGAAATCGGACGCTTGGGAATGGTAGGAAGAAAAATCGCTTTTCAAATTGTATTTTTTCAACGCGCACTATGAGAATTTGTACATTTCGAATGGACCATTCGAAACGTTAACATTTCTTCAAGTAATATTATGGAAAAATCCATAGATAATATCCTCCCACTGACCGCATTTTAATAAATCAAACAAAGCAATATTTCTCTCGCTGAAGTTTATCTCATCGTCTGTCGTTAGCGTCATAATATTTTTTATGGTTGTTTATCTATGCTTTGAAACTCGATCTTTGACGTTTCCTATAACTATCCAGAAATGATCTTTATCATTTGTAAGAGAAAAAAATGGGAATTTCCGCAAATTATATCCGGTTCAATCTTACTGAATCGCAATCATCGAAGTCGAATATGTGCTGATAGTATTTTCGACCTGTTCTCATCATAATGATACCCTCCACTCTCAAAGAGGAAAGAGTCGGCATTTTCATCTCGAATTATTTCCGCATAAAAGTACGCCGTATATAAGATGACATACTTATTTCAAAAATTATTAAATTTCGTCTGTTTTAATGTAAAAAAAAATACATTCTGGAATTTAATTTAAAAAATAAGTACAGCACTCAAATTTGCATCGGATTACAAACGAGCAAAGCCTTGACTTTGTTTTCGCATTAACCTGTCCCCTAAAGATTATACATATATACATATAAACGTAAATATAAGTTCATATTTTTATATACATTTTAAATATGGTGCTTTTAGAGTGAAGTTCTTTGTGAAAACTTGCGTGGAAAACATACGCGTGTCAGAATTTCACATGGAAAGTTCGAAAGCTTGCTTCCTCATAAGCAATAAACTTTGATATTTATATTGCGATTTTGATAAGGCAAAACTTTTTGTAAACATTTGATTAAAGTATATACGTTGCTGTGAATGAAGAAAAATATATAATAAATTGTCACAATAAGAGAATTGCGAAGAAAAACCTCTTCGTTTCACTTTTGTTTCCGAAAGCTCGAGGCGAGTATACTTTTGATGTACTTATTACTCAATTGTTTCATGAAGTATCTGAAAGGGGATACCCTTAAAGTTGAGCCGTATTGTTTAGAATTTTTCATTTATTATAAGGGAGATGTTCAAATTTAACTTTCGTGCTAGACACCTTTCTCAACTGTAAAGCTTTTTTTTTGTTAGCAAAAGCCTTTTTATATATTCAAAATAATATAAGATATGTTGGTATTAATAATCTGAAATCAAATGGTGTATTTAATTAGTATAATTTAAAAAGTACACATTAGTTTTTTTACACCTAAAACGTATTATAAACTATTATATTATATCGGAAACTTCAGTCTATAATAGATACGTATGTACATACATATATCGGAAGATGATTTAAAGTATATTATTTTAAATACATTATCTGCTTAAAATGCTTTTAATTACAGACAAATGTCTCATAGTCTCAAACTATGTGCATATGTAAATTAATCTGTTTGTCTGACTCATTTAGGCTACCAAACCACTCAACCGATTACTATGGAACTTTCAGGATTTGTTGTATGCATGTCCAGGAAGATTACTGTGAAAAAAAAACGGGAAAAAACCTCATAATAATATTCGTGACGACTATTTTACCGACGCGAAAGTTTGAAGCGCCATTGTGTAGTCAAGGAAATGTGTTCGTTAGTTACCACGTTACCAGTTGGTTTATGACGACACGGCTTTGAAGAGACGATAGTTGAGCTGAAAACATCACTTGAAACGAGAACGGGAACGGGACTGGGAAAGGGAACGGGAACGGGAACGGGAATGGGAACGGGAAATGCATGCGTATTTGTGGTATTGAAACGCATGCCGGGTTCAGCTAGTATAATATAAAAAAAGTCAATGTTTGAACGTACATATGTATTTATATATAATTGTTATATATATATATATATATATATATATATATATATATATATATATATATATATATATATATATATATATATATATATATATATATATATATATATATATATATATATATATATATATATATATATATATATATATATATATATATATATATATATATATATATATGTAACGTGGGGTGAAGTGGGTGGCTTTGACTGAACAGGGAAAGACCAGCAGAGATGGGAGTCTAAAGGAAACGACAGTTCTCAGAGAAAGCTGTGGTCCGACTCGACTTCCGAAGGAAAGGGCGCTTCTTTTATAGCTGAGAAAGTAGCGGTACTTTCTCCCACTCCCCAGCATCCGAGGGCGGGGGTAGTTTCCCCCCCACTCCTTCGGCTGCGGGGGCGTACGTTACACTGCCCTCTCCTTCAGGATCGGTCGTCTCGAGCGATTTATTAATGTACAAAAGCATATACAAACAAATACAAGGAAATACAATAAATAAACAAATACAAGGAAATACAATACGGGGTTTTAATTTTAGATCGGATCCGGTGTTGCGAGGTATCGCGCTAATCTGTTGACGTGCACCACCAGATACCGGGAGTTCCCTGTTTCCCGGCGGATCCGATAGACCACGTCGCTGATCCTCTTAATAATCCGGAACGGACCTTCCCAAGGGGGCTGGAGTTTAAGGGTGCGACCGGGCTTCTTGGCTGGGTTGTGCAACCAAACGCGATCGCCCTCTTCGTATCGTGGTTCCCAGATCCTCCCGTCGTAAGCCGCTTTCATTCTTTTATGCGTCTTCTGGAGGTGTTTCCGAGCGAATTTGTGCGTTTCCGCCATCCCTTCTATGAGATTTTGGACGTATTTGTGGGCTGATTGCTCGGGTATACTGTCCGGGGGTCCGCCGTAAATAAGTTGGGGCGGAAGGCGCATTTCCCTGCCGAACATCATCAGGGCTGGCGACTCTCCTGTCGCGTCGTGTGGGGTTGAGCGGTAAGCCATGAGGAACGGGGACAGCATCGTGTCCCAGTCTCGTTCTGCCTCCTCGTCGTAGTAGGACAGGAATTTCCGGAGGTATCCAAGTAGAGTGCGGTTTAACCTCTCGATCATCCCGTCCGACTGAGGGTGGTAAGGGGTCGTCCGAGTTTTGCAGATGCCCAATTTATCCAGCGTTTCGGCAAAGACTCGGGCTTCAAAATTACGGCCTTGATCGGAGTGCAGTTCTCGAGGTGTGCCCAGTTTGGCGAAGACATGGGTTACTAGGGCTTCCGCTACCGTTTCCGCCTCTTGGTCCGGTAAGGGAATGGCTTCTGGCCACTTTGTGAAGTAATCAGCGGCCACTAGCACGTAACGGTTCCCCCTATTGGTAACCGGTAGTGGTCCCAATATGTCGATCGCCATTCGGTCCATCGGTGCCCCTGACACGTATTGCCGCATGGCCGCCCTGTTCCTCGTATGTGGTCCGTTTTGCGCTGCACACCTGGGGCATTTTTCGCACCATTTTATAACGTCGGGGCGGCATGTTGGCCAGTAGTATCGGCGGCGGACATTCTTTAGCGTTTTATTGACGCCGAAGTGTCCGCCAGTCGGGGAACTGTGCATCTCCCATAGGATTTCATTTGTGTGGCTCTCGGGAATGACCAATTGCAGGATCTGACGCTCGCCGTTTGGGCTTTCCCATCGCCGGAAGAGCTGACCCTGGTCGACAGTTAGTGCGTCCCACTGGGCCCATAGAATCCGAACTTCGGGTTCTTCTGCCGAAACTTCTTCCCACAGTGGTCGTCTCCCGGACTCTTTCCAGGCGATGAAGCGTGAGATTGTGGAGTCGGTGGCCTGAAGACTTTGTGGGTTCCCTAGAGTGACGAGTTTAGCTTCGGGTGCTATTTGCTCACTCTCTATTTTCGCGCATTTCGGGCAGTCTGGGTCACATGGACGTCTAGAGAGGGCGTCGGCGTTGCCGTGTTTCTTCCCTGCTCGATGCTGTACGTCCATGTGGTACTGTCCCAGTCGTTGCAACCAGCGGGCCCATTGACCTTCAGGTTTTCTGAAGCTGCGGAGCCACGTCAGTGCGGCGTGATCGGTTCGGAGTGTGAAGGGGCTTCCGTACAGGTAGTGGTGGAAGTGCTCTACTGCGTCGACGATGGCGAGCAGCTCTTTCCGGGTGACGCAGTAGTTCCGTTCCGGTACCTTCAAGGTGCGACTATAGTACCCGATCACCTTCTCCTCGCCGTCTTGAACTTGGGAGAGCACGGCTCCGATGGCATGTTGACTGGCATCCGCGTCCAGAATATAGATTCCCTCGGGTCGGGGGAATGCCATTGTTTCCGCATTTGTCAGAGCGTTTTTGAGGGCATTGAAGGCATGCTCGCAGTCTTGGTCCCACGTGAAGACTGTTTTCTCCTCCGTGAGACGATGCAGTGGTTTCGCCGTTTGCGCAAACCCTTGCACAAACCTCCGGTAATAGGTGCAGAGGCCTAAGAAGCTGCGGAGTTGTGCCTTCGATTTGGGGGTGGGCCACTCTCTCACGGCTTTTGTCTTCTCTGGATCCGTGCAGACGCCGTGGGAGCTGATTTTATGGCCAAGGAAGCAGACCTCATTCCTAAACAGCTGGCACTTCCGCGTATTTACTTTGAGTCCGACCGCAAGTAGGCGTTTGAGGACCGTCTGGATGTGTTCCAAGTGGGCCTCCGGGGTCGGACTAAATATTATGATGTCGTCGAGGTATACCAAGGTTGATCCGGTCAGGTCGCCGAGAATGTCTTCCATTAGCCGGGAGAATGTGGCAGGCGCGTTGCAGAGGCCGAAAGGCATAACACGGAATTGGAACAGACCAAATTCAGTGGTAAAGGCGGTTTTTGGTCGGTCTTTCTCTTCGACTGGGACTTGCCAAAAACCACTCTGCAGGTCCAACGTCGAGAAGAATTTGGCGCCCGCGAGTCTGTCCAGGACGTCGTCCATTCGTGGCATCGGGAACGAGTCTTTCGTTGTCACGGCGTTTAACCGACGATAGTCAACGCAGAGGCGCAACTCGCCGGTCTTTTTCGTGACCAATACGATGGGGGAGGCCCAGGGACCGGCTGCTGGTTCGATTATTTGTCTTGTCAACAAGTCGTTGATGAGGGACCGTACCTCTGTCTTCTTGTGCAGCGGTATTCTGCGAGGGGCCTGTTTGATGGGGGCGGCGTCGCCGCTATTTATTCGATGGCTCCCTTTATGGACTTGGCTTAAGTCCCGTTCGCTTTGGGCGAAGGCTTGTCGATGCTGGAGGAGGGAGTTGACGATCGTCGACCGTTTTCCAGGTGGTAGGTCGATGATAGCAGCGTCCAGTTGGCGGGGCAGGTCGTCTTGTCGCTTTCCGTTCAGTTCGTGTCTTTTTATTTCCTGACACGAATGGACTGAACTTACTGGTCGATGGGGCGCAATGTCGTTCCGGAAAGTGACCCTTGTCGTGGTTCCTCCCAGTTCGACGATCGTATTGAGGTGGCGCAGGAGATCCATCCCCATGATGACCTCTGAGGAGAAATCAGTGACGGCAAATTTCCATCTCGCTTGTGTGCCTTTAATTGCCAACGTAGTCTCGGCCCATACGTAGATCGCTACGTGTCGACCGTCTGCGACTCGTATTCTTTCCCTTTTGTCGTTCACCCTTTTTCTATGTTCGCGGGGAATTTTGGCGAACAGTTTGCTGGAGATAACGGAGACGCTTGCCCCGGTATCCAACAGTACCCTACATGGTACTCCTCCGATCTCGCCTTCGGTGTCTAATACGAAAGGTGAGTCGCCGACGCTCCCTAACACTGGGACGGGCTTTTCTTCGTCTTCGATGATCAGTCCTGCCCGTGTGGAACTGACCATTATTCTTTTCCCGACTGGGATCGCACCTCTTCCTCGTCGGAGGCGTTCTCGACTGCCCGTACCTTCGGACAGTTCCGCCCGCGACATTGTGGGCTTCCGCAGTTTCGGCAGTTCCTTTGCCCTTGCCAGGGCGGTCTGTTGCCGTTACGGCCCTCCGCTTGCCAGGGAGGTCTGTGACCGTTACGGCCCTCTGCTTGCCAGGGAGGTCTGCTGGCGTTTCGAGCTGCGGTATTGAAGTGAGGCTGGTGGTCTTGGGCTGGTCTGTTGGCCGCCCCCCTCCCTTGACTCCTCAGCCGTTTCGCATCCCTCGCGTGTTTTGCGAGCCGTAACAGCTCCTGCAGTGGGGTCTTCGGATCTGCGGTGAAGACGGCAGCGCGGATATCCTCGTCGTGAAACGACAATATGAGGAGTATCTTGTCTAGGACGTCCAACGGGATAGGCTCTGGAAAGGCCTCCATCCTTTTTCGACGGATGTCCGCGAACCGAGCTTCTATATCGTCGTTGTTGCGGATCGACGGGGAAATTAGGTCACGGAATGCGTCGTACGGGTGTGGCGAAGATTTGAAACGCTTCACCAGCCTCTCCCTCAGCTCCTCGTACGCTTCGTACGCTTCTTTCGGTACTTCGTCGATGAGGAATATTCTCGCTTGACCTCGTAGAGCGAGAATGAGTGA
The DNA here is from genome assembly GCF_051622035.1 of Arctopsyche grandis. Lineage (NCBI taxonomy): Eukaryota > Metazoa > Arthropoda > Insecta > Trichoptera > Hydropsychidae > Arctopsyche > Arctopsyche grandis. The sequence continues at coordinate 5,546,964 of NC_135365.1, forward strand.
GTTTGCCGTCGGTTCGCAGCGTAGGGCTCGTGACACGATTTCAAATTCGCGGATGAATCGTTCTACGTCGCCCGTTCCGTCGAAAACAGGAAGCTCGGTCGGTTGCTTGTGGATGGTGCTTCCTAGCATGGGGTCGGTGACAGGTCGTGGAGTAGCGTCGTTTCTGCATACTGATGACGAGGGACTCAGTGTGCTCGCCGGAACCGCTGGGACCCTCGTTGAAGGGCTTGCCGGAATCGCTGGCGTGCGTGTTGTGGTGTCCCTCTCGAGAAGCGCGACGAGTCGCGCCATCTGCTCCTCCAGACGTTCCACACGTGACGGTTCGTCCAACTGGTGAGGAGATGCCTGTCTCCTTTTTGGGGGCATCTTTGCTTGGTGTATTCCTTTTGCGGCTCAGGTCAAACACTTCTGACACCAGTGTAACGTGGGGTGAAGTGGGTGGCTTTGACTGAACAGGGAAAGACCAGCAGAGATGGGAGTCTAAAGGAAACGACAGTTCTCAGAGAAAGCTGTGGTCCGACTCGACTTCCGAAGGAAAGGGCGCTTCTTTTATAGCTGAGAAAGTAGCGGTACTTTCTCCCACTCCCCAGCATCCGAGGGCGGGGGTAGTTTCCCCCCCACTCCTTCGGCTGCGGGGGCGTACGTTACATATATATATATATATATGTATATATATGTATAATAGATAACTTTTCACATACTCGAAGTTCTCTTTGCGGACTTCTCGAATCGACTGTAAGACTTCATACATAAGATAAATATATTACGTGTGTGTGTGTTTTTTTAAGCTGTATTAGAGAATAGGAAAAGTTTTCGTTTTCGGGACGTATTCTTCACTCGAAAGAAACGCAAGGCAAATAGAGCGAGTGCTCGGCGAATTTTCGAGGAAAAACCAAACAGCGTGTCTCGTATGGAAATTTAAAAAGATGGATGTTCAAGTGACTGCTGACGAGTTGAGTGAGTTTCCAAAAAACGACACCAAACCCCCACTTGCTTTCGCCTCTTTCTATGTTTCGCCCTAATTTACATGTGACTTTTATTTACCGAGCTATGGAAATGTCGAGGGGGTCCTCGCGCCAAAAGGGCACGCACGGAAAAATGCAATATATTCAAACTAAATATAGATACTTTCAAAGTTGCTGAAACGCTTTGAAAGGATTATACATGTGAAAACGATTTCGAGATGCAAACACAATCTCTCTTTTATAAAATTTCATCCTTAGCAGTTATGTTAATAATGTGACTCAAGCCTGAAAGACTCTCTCATATATGTACATACGCTCAGTATATTCAGCTCAGTATAAAAACGACCATTGATTAAAATAAATAGTTGGCTACTTACATATAAAAAAAAAAATGAATGCTTAAACTTTGCTCAAAACTGTTTAAAAGTAAGCCCATCCTTCCTAGAACATTATTGTATTGTCCAATACTTTTAAAAATATGATATGTATACTTATTTATTCATTTACATATTAGCCAAAGTGACATTACAGAATACTGTAACGCGTCACTGTGACCAGACATACATATAAGCATAATACAAATACTATATATATAAGAAAATTAGCGAGACATCTATGGCATAGCATCGTAACCTGTGCACCGCGGTAACATGTGTTCCCCGAACAGCACTTCGGCCTAATGCGTGTGAGTGAGATCGCGCGTGAGGGAGAAAGCCGATGTTAGTTAGTGTTTTTTCCCTATGCAAATACGGAATAACTAGCAACTGCCGATGAAGTACATACATATGTATGTATGTACGTAGCTGAAAAACTCTACAAGTCGGAAACAATGTGTGCCGCGAATATCCAGAGGTTACGGTGCTCTGATATATGGTATAGATAATCAATTTTTGAAATCATATTCAAATAGTGGTGACATAGTGGGTAGGATGTTTTTGCCAATTTGATGGCGGAACGGCTTCAAAAATGAAATCAGATAAATTTCCAAACTCTGATAGGAAATGATCGACTTGGAATAACAAATATCCAAGTCTGACCAGCAGCATTAAGATTATACTCAGAATAAATTCATTTCCAGCGAGGTCATCTCACGGGATCGAACCCGGTGACCTCTCGCTGCTTAATATCTACGCAACCACCGAGCCATGCTGCTGGCTAATTTATCAAACGGTCAGTATTTTACATTCGATGTTCAGTAATTTAATTTAACGGCCAGATTATTCAAACTGTTGGATAGAATTTGACGCATTGAGCTATCTTCATAGATCTACATATAATATGTTAGAATGTATTGTTGCGTAGGGGTGGGTGGAGGATCCAAGTAAAAGGCCAACAGTCGTTTCACAGCATTTATTGATGATTAAGGAGATACACGCACTGACAGTGCTCAGTCCAGAATGACATGATATCGCCTAAGTATCGCCTTATAAGAGATAGATCTCTCAGGACATCTTCGACGTCTAATTTGTTACCTATTGTTATGGTCACGTACGGATATGTCTTCCCCTGACATTCGCTCCCACGGTACAGGTCAATTCTGCGAAAGAACCAATACCAGCCAACTCGGTCGCCATTGTTTAGCCTACATGCACTTAGCTTGTCGCTAATCCTTAAAACCACTTACACCGGTCACACGGTCTCTCAGGACGCTACCCGGCCTAATCCGATCGCAATTACTTGGCGGCTCTTTTTAGTATACGTAACAGTATTATACATCAATGGTTATGTTGTAAGATTATGCAAAATTAAATGACTTTCTCATGTTATATCCAATACATTTTAGCAAAATCAAATACTTACTGACCAAATGCATGTATTTAATTGACCGTTTCATTTAAAAAAATTTGACCAACTAATTAATAACTAATCAAAAATTCAGCTTATAGGAATTTCGCGACTTTCGTAATGAATTGTTATGATTGTGTTTATATTTTGTTATGTTATATATTATAAAAGTTGTTATTGCAATGTTCTTTTTTTGATTTTTAAAAGTTAAATTTACCTACAAACGATGCTTAAATCATAAAAAGTATGTATATAAATACATAGCTTGCTGAACATACATATGTACGTTGAAAGACTGGATTATTTTAATAATTCAGTGTCCAAGGCTTAAAAAAAGATACCATTTTTTGCCGTTGTATAAGTGAATGATATTTGTTTTCAGATATTTTATTTTACTTGTGTATATTTTTATGTATATACATACATTTGTGTGTATTATAGGAAAAATTTTCTATCAAAAGATTTCATTTTCCGCTTCCAAGCCACACTCGTTCAAAAGACAGTGTGATAATAATTTCGATGAAAATATTATCTTCTTTCATATTTATATTATTTTTTCAGCAAAAAATTAACGTTTATCTTACGGCTTGTTTACTGCTAGCGTGAAATTTAATACCGATGGTGTTTTTATTATATTTCTTTTCGTTTCAATAAATGGCCAAAAATTTACTGAGCTAACACGACCAAAAAAAAAAAAAAAACATTATCATTCTGTTTACATTTTCCGGCGAGAAATATTGTGTTGTTTTTTTATGTATATTCTCAACTGTCTTAAAACAAATTAAAACACGATTGTTTTTCCCACAAAAACACCATTGTCCTTGCCTTAAATTAATAGTACGATTGTGTTCTTATATTGCTTTAGGTAAAATGAAGACAAAATATTTACGTAATCGGTGACATTTCATATTCAAATTTTAATTAGTAATACTTCAACTTTTTAATTAGTCGTTGTTTCAAAATTGATATGCTTAAAATAACATTATTTATTTACACCAGAAAGTTGCTCTAAAGATCCTCTCATTTCTTCCTACCCGCATTTGAACTTTCATCTCAGACATTCACAGCTTTGAGCATGTCTTGAAATCTCAAGATTAAATTGTATACACAGAGTAATTGTTAACATTAAAAAAAATAGACATTGATGAGGAAAACCTTGTCGATCGTATAATAATGAAACACTTACACATAGAGAGCATTTTAATTAAATTTATGAGATATTATCGACATGTGAAATAGGCAGAGAGACCAACTTTGAATGTCTTCAAATCCGTACGTGAAATGTGGCACAATCCCGGATTTAGATTTCCCGAAAGGATTCCATATTTGCAATTGAATCTCGGTTTTCATTTCGAGTCGAACCTATTTATTGTGCCGTGTTATATGGAAATTTTATATTGGAAACATGGAATTTCGAGCATACGTCAACGTTAATGATGTTTGTGTTACATCTGAAATTGACTATTTCGCACGTTGTACTGTTTGCTTATTTATTGTTTGTTAATTATCTAAAGAGACAAATACCGTTCTGAATTGTAAAGCAAATATATCAAACAATATGTACTTAATATTTTGTACTTACACTGAAATTTAAGACTGATTACTTCACAATACAAAATGTTCGTACCGTCTTGAGAAATTTAAGTTTCAATAGTTTCTTTTGTCTCGTGAAACGAAATGAATGGGAATAGATAATTCGATTGAATAATTTTCATATGACAGCTTCTGAAAGAAAAGAAAGAGAAAAAGAACAGTTTAGTAACAGAATACTGTTTGCCTTCTAAATGTCTATACTTGTGTCGTTGCAGATCCATGAAAATACTTTCTTATTGTACCATTGTTGCGGAAAACTACCTGCATTCTTTATTAAATTTACATAGTCTAAAATAAGGTAAAATTGAAAAGTGTAGCATGATTTAATTCAATTTTATTATCAACAATAAACAATCACTTACGGTAGATTGTGTGAGAGACCTTGGCCTTTTACTTAATAGTAAATTATCCTTCCGTTTTCATATCGATTTTATAATAAACAAGGCATATTGGAATTAGGGTTTAATATTAGACTATTCAAGCCCTTTAAATCCCAAAGTAATGTTGCCTTGCTTTTCAATTCATTGTTACAAAGTCATCTGGAATTTGCTAGAACTGTTTGGAATCCTTTCTAACGCGTATATGTTTATAATTTAAACGGATAAATGAAAAATTACATTCCTCATGCAATTCCAGATTTTTTCAAAATGATCTATGTATGTTAACAGAAAAAATACTAGAGTGATGATAAGTTGATTGTATTTCTTTTTATTTTAATAAAAAAAACATTAGAAAAACAAAAAAAAACAGTAATCTTTTGACATACCATTTTTAACTTGGGTAGTATTAGCAATTAACTGTGAGATTTTGGTATTTTTTCTAAAAATATGAGGTATAGAGGTATGTGTGGCTCAAAATGTTCCAAATGATATGAGTTATCATCTCCTTAAGACCTTGCATTTAACTTCCTTTTATTTAACATTTAACATTAGACAGTCCTTATTTATTATATAAATACTATTCCAATGTCCAATAAAATCACTCCGTAATTCTTCATTATTTCACATTAATCCCTGTTCTACCAACTAATCCTGTAATTCCCTTTTATATAGATTTTACTCTTCTTTTAACAATATCCCCCCTCATATTGATCCTTTTCGTTGTTAATTTTCTTGCTTTAAATTTCTATTGTTGATCATTTTTTTGTTAATATACATACATACATACATATAGGTTTTTGAGCTCTTTTTCCTATTATGATGTACATTAACATTAGAATAATATAATATTATGATTACTAACAAATTTAATTAAAATTGTCAAATAGAAAATGATCAGTAGAACAGTAGCTGTTAAAATAGATACAAGATGTATTGTGAACATAATTTAGTAACAATAAAAAGCATTTAAAAATCAAAAAAATATATATATCCGATATCTACCGTTATTCAACGCTTTTCTTCTTTATTTTTTTTTTCATTGTTACCATTTATCTTTAGAAACTTTTTTTGTGACAGTGTTATATACGTTGTAATTATGTTTGTTTCTGTTTTTTTAATAAAATAAAACAAAATACCTATCATAATCACAAGCTTTTGCTTCAGAGCTTCAACACCTCATTACAATACTCGGCCTTTCAAAGACATGTTTATGAAATTTACTTGCATACTTAATTTGAATTTGAACAACATGAATATAGCCTCAATTGAATATGCAAAAAATGTTAAATCCATATACGCAGTTATAAATATTGATCGATTTCTCAAAAGGGGATTCTCAATGGGGGACTCTCAAGATGAGATTCAACTAACGCCAACTGCAATCTGTAGCAGATTGCTTCCGAAAAATGCCCTCTCGATAGCAGATTTATCAGTCAGGTATTCTGAAACTGTGGTGCGCGGTTCGCTAATTGGTACCAGTCGAGTTAACCTCCACTAACGATCTCCGCACTAACGAACTGGGACTCTCTTCATTAGTCGCCAACATCGGTTGGTTCAACTTCACCGGAAGATAAATCGGTGCATTTTCTTTTTTTTCTTTAAATTTTCCTATTTTCCGATAGCGACAGATTCGCGTCCACTATTTTTGTTATTGTTTGAGCGGGAAATGTATCGAGTGGTTCCAGACTTATCTGCGGTCGACAGAATGCTTAAGATCACAATTAATAACGTATACACGATAGCAGGTATCCAAAAGTAAATGGAATATCTATTTTGAAAATTGTGTCGCAATACTTAAAGTAGCTTATCAAGATGATGCTTGTTTGTTCCTTTTAAGTGAAAAGATCTGTGCACTCTGAATTTTGTTATTTCCTAGAAAAAGAGTCAATAGTCTTGAAGTTTTGAAGCAGTTGCACTACTTTGTTCGAAAAAAAGTCTTAAATCGTAGTAAACAGTTGATTGGTGAAACGCAAAGTTAGTAAATTTGAAAGGTTCTTTGGAAGTGAATGAAATATTTATAATTTTTACGATCTTTCAACTAAAATTCTAGTTACTTTTGGGTACCTTCTCGTATTTTGGAGTATTTGATTTGAATAGTCATAATTGAAATCTATAGATAGCATATGTAAATGATGTCAAATATCATTCAAATATGTACATATGTATTATGCTAGTAATTAAATACTACATAGTGTAAATTAATTAGGATTTGCTCGTATACTTTTCAATGCTTACATCCTTTGTCAGCGGCTTAATTATTGTAGGTGATTGAATTGCACGGCGTTGCTTAATATCCTGTCGAAATGATTTTAATTCCCATATACGTATACTCGAATTGATGACGAATTTAATAATATGAGCTACAGTTTATTCAATCGTGTTTCCATTGTCTGGTTTCCTTTATAATATTACATTTTGTAATAAGCATACGACTACATACATATATATTTGAGAGCATTCGAAAGATTTTGATATTAAAACGAAGCTCTTCAAAGTTCGCTCTTTGTGAAATCTTATACTGATTCTCGAAAAGTGGACCAGTTTCCATATTGTATTATTTTTCAATGGAATTTTTGATGCGTCGCACGTAAATAGACGGGTTTTTGCAAGTTTCTCGTGTATTCTCAAATAAGTAACGGGGTTTCGCATTCAAATTACAGGCTTGAAAGCTTCGTTTAATTTAAAGGACCTGAACCAATTGCATAGACGCTCGTTACAATGCTACATTGTGTAATGGAACAACGCGAGTACTCGAAAACTTCCAACGACAGAAGTGTTGAACCTTTTGATGCTATGCAATTTGAAACTTGACTTTATGGAATAGGATTTTACTTTTAGCAAAGACGCGATTTTTCAAATTATACTTTCCTCCTCTGTAATAATCTCTGGGTTGTACTTTATTCTCCTCTATTCTTCTCTTATTCTCACCTTTCTCTTACTTTTCTCTTCTTTTATCACCTTCCAATAAAATTATATCGCGCGCTCATATTACCATTATTAACCTATGCTTCACCTGTATGGAATAACGCCTCGAATACTAACCTTTCCAAGCTGCAAGTAATACAAAATAAATCCCTAAATATAGTTTATAATACACCCATCACTAATCACTAATCACGACAGAATCACTAATAACCATAATAACACACTTGTGAAGAGTCTCAGTGATTACAAAAAAATGTCTATACCCTTCAGGTATAAACGCAGAACCTAAACACAATCTGCTTTAGGTCATCGACTTTAGTGAGTCTTTAATTAATATTTTGTATTAGATGTATTATGAGCATTTATAAGGATTGTAAATAGGTTTTTGAGCTCTTTTTCCTATTATGCTGTAAATTAACATTAAAATAATATAATACTATGATTATTAACCAAATTCAATTAAATTGTAAAATAGAAAATGATCAGTAGATCAGTAGCTATTAAAATAGATATAAGATGTATTGTGAACATAATTTCGTAATAATAAAAAGCATTTAAAAATCAAAAAAAATCACCTTCCTTTTTACTCTATTTCCTACCACTATCCTCTGTCTCCCTTGTTCTCTTTTCTCTCTTTTCTCCCTTTACTCTATTTTTCATCTCTTTGCTCTCTTTCCTCTCTTTCTTACCTTTCGACTTTTTCTTCCCTAACCTCTCTTTCCTCTCTATATTCTCACTACCTTCTCTCTTACTATCATCTCCATTATTCTATTTCCTCTCACAATCCTCTCTCTTCTCTTCTTTACTTCTCTTTTCTACTAGTGTATTTTTACTCCACCTCTTTCAATCGTCCTCTTTTCCTCTCATCTTCTTATTTTGCTCATATTCACATTTTAAATTCTACGTTTGTGTTAAACCTAGCCTTCTTCACGTTTATCTCTTCTTCTCCACACTCTTTCTCGATATTTTTTCATCTCTCTTTTTCTGTTTGAATATATCCTGTAATATTATTCTACTGTGTATTAATCTCCTCCTCTCCACTTTTTTCACTTCTTTAACACTTTTCTTTCCTCGTCTCCTTCCTTTCTTTTTTTCTATCCTCTCCTTCGTTCCTATTCTTACATATTTTTTTACTTGCATCCTATCTTCTTCTGTCTTTTTATATCCATATATTATTTCACGACAATAAACTGATATATTGGTATTAATAAAAACATGCAATCATCCAATAGACAATCATACATATAAACCAGCAGTTTGGCTTAGTGGTAGCGTATATATTTAGCACAACTGAGGTCAAAGGTTCGAGTCCTCGCCATCTGCTGGTTAGATTTGGGGGTTTTGTGACTCCAAATCGATCGTTTCTCCATCAGAGTTTGCCAATTTTATCTGATCATTGCTGAAACGGTTCCTGAAAATTGGTATTAGATCTATTCCTGTTGTCACAAAAATCTGCCTGTGTATAATTTGTAATAACTATACACAGTAATCTGAAATCTATAGATACCTCTATAGACATCTCTATAATTTCGTATTTATTATATGTATAAAAATTGTACACAAAAAACATCTAAAAATAATCCATAGATGTCTCTATGATTATTATTTATGATTAATTGTTATATGCTATATATTCTGATTCTATATGTATTACTGTATTTCTGATTTCTGATTGTTTATGTATTCTGTATTTCATTAACGTTCACCCGTCGCATTGGAGCAAAGCTGTAATGACGAGTGTATATTGATTTGTTACAATAAAAATAAAATAAAAATAAAATATCTTCCGATACAACACATTTGCTAAAGCGTATCATACGAATAGTTTCATCTATGCATAATCTCGTATGTTCTAAAATTATTTATGAAGGACCCAATTTACAGGCTGACACTTTTTATGTTGATTGATGACCGTTCGGTTAAAACGTTTCTGTGAAAGTACATATAAACTTTATTTTCTTTAATTCTTAACATTCAATATTTACTAGACCCAAATAACTTGATTTGCCTTAATTATGTGTACTATATAGAAAACTTATATCCCAAATTTCAACTCTACGTGTTATATACGTATGAACGCGTCCGTAGACAATGTGCTAAAGAATATTAGTCACCGTCTAGCACGTCACACGTCTGCAGACATTTGTTGTTCTCACATGCATGGTAAAGGACATACATACGTTCATACATATTATATGTATGTACTTTCTTCATCAAAAATGCCTAATTTCAGTTTTAATCACCCATTTTCCGCTGAAATTGCAAAAATGATTAAAAGTGACACGTAAATTAAATCTTGGTGGCTCTTATGCAATATTGGTGTCGATCGTAACTTCATAGACCCCCATAAACTGGATGGTGGTTCAAGACGACCGCAACCGCTCGATTTGCAACCCCTGCTAACCGGTAATTGATTAACGCGATATTAATTAGAGAAGACGTCAACGCGTCAACTGGGGCGGGAATATAGCACTGGCCCCAGGGCGGCAATTTGAGACAGGAGAACCACCCCGTTCCCACCCCCTCTTCTCAACCACCCTCGAAACGATTAAAAGCCCCGAAACACCGACAAATTGAACGACTCTCTCCTCCCCTCCCACTGACATCTACAACAGCCTCACTTAGTATCGCTTGTATTTACGAGACTTTCGGAAGCAAAGTGGACTAACGGTTATAAATAAATACACTTGATAGTTATTAGCAAAAGGCTACATGCTTAGCTCGACGTAATTATATTGATGCTAGAACATTCGAGCTCAAATAGCACAAATTTTCATATTATGTGCATAGGTGGGTAGCATATTTATACAGTCAACAAAATAGAAATGCTATAAGCTAAAAATTTTGAAAACTGGAATAGATTGCCAATTTGGTGGAAACGTTTTAACAATGAAATAAGATTTAACCAGCAGTATATGTAGATCAATGATAATCATGTAATGCTTTAAATTGTGTGGTCACGAGTTCTATCCCGTATGCTGCTGTCCATACCTTAGATATGTGACTCCAAGGTCGGTCTTTTTCTATCAGAGTTTGCCAATTTATCTGATTTCGTTGAAATGGTTCCAGAAAATTGACAACTCTGTCCCATCCCTTTCGCAAAAATTTGAGTTATTCAATTCCAATTTACGCTGAGAAGAAAATGCTGCAAAATGTGTTCATAGATGTCTCTGTGGCTGTCGTTTTGACCATATAATAAATAGGTTTATACTCGTTTAAATAATTAATAAATAATTCTTAGTCTGTTAGCACACTCGTCGATTTGGAGCAATCTTTTAGACGAGTGTGCATAATTGATTTATTGAATAATAAAAAATAAAATAAAAATTGGCAAACTCTGGTGGGAAGCGATCGACTTGGAGACATACATATATCGAAGGTCTGGCCAGCAACACCAGGCCAGGGAATGAATCCATGATCCCTCAGTTGAAAGTATTATTCGTTAGCCACTGAGCTACACATGCAGCTGGTTGATTTGAATTGAATTGATTTAATAAAATTTTAAAACAACATATCAGCCACTATATTTGAAAATGGCGTAAGTCCTATTTTCTTTTTACGAGAAATATCTCGCAAAACATTTAATATAATGTTTGACATTTTACAATATTTAAAAAAATGGTGGCCTGTTATATGTTTATTATGCTTTTTCGAGATTGACATATTTAATTGAAATGATTGATAACACTTTGTGAATTAAGTTAAACAGAAATAGTGTTTTTAGATTTGAAAATAAAATTTCCACCACTTTCAAATATAACGGCTCATATGTACATAAGTCTGTGCTTAAAAATGTATGGAAGAGAAAGTTTAATATAGCCCAAAGCTTGTATTGTATTGTATCATATCATCATATCATATATAGTACATATATAGGTATAATAGCACTGTGGATTGACCCTTTTTCATTACAAATTCAACCTTTATTAGTTCAAATTTACCCTTTTTCATTTCAAAATAAACCTTTATTAAATACTAAAAGATTCTGAATATTTTAGTATTTGAGTAAACTTTGAAATAAGCAAGATTTTTAGAATGCCAAATAACTTGATAATAGTTGATTTTAATAATTTGAGTTTAGTATGTATAACACATTAGAATGATTCTGACTTTTCTAATAATTACATCTCTCTTAAGCTTGAAAGTATGAAATATTATAAATCAGCTGTTAAAGGACAATAATAACTATAAGGAGATTATTGTGCTATTTCAAAATATATTAATATGCATTTAATGTCAATTTTTGACTTTGAAATTCTTTTTATTATTACTAAATTAGCATTTTCCATTTTACAATTTTTATTTTATTTTATTAGTAATCATAGTATTACATTATTCCAATGTTAATGTACAGCATAATAGGAAAAAGAGCTCAAAAACCTATTTACAATTCTTATAAATGCTCATAATACGTATAATACATAATGTTAATTAAACACTCTCTAAAGTCGACGATCTAAATCGGATTGTGTTTAGGTAATCTGTGTTTATACCTGAAGGGTATAGACATTTTTTTGTAATCACCGCGACTCTTCACAAGTGTGTTACTATGGCTATTAATGATTATGTTATAGAATCTACTGGTTAGTTTGTTAGTAATGTCTGTAACAAACGGAATATTATATATGACATGCAGTTTTTTCAAGTTAGTATATATGGGTGTGCTATAAATTATTTTTAGATGCTTTTAATGTCTATACTTATTGATATACCAACAATGATGTAATTTTTCCATAACCAATTTGCCCAAAATTTAAAAAATAACAAAATTTGAACAAAAATTCGATACGTGCAAGTAAAATGCGCGAGATCTGATCTCAATTTTTCGACGTAATGACATTTTCACTTTTCCAGTGACACCGCTCATCATTGGCCTGCTCATACATTATTCATGCGATGAGCGTCCTCGTTTTTCATTGTTCCACTACTTCTCCGGCTCGTTTCAATGTCTTCACTAGATAATTTACACCACTTTTGTGGCCATTCAGGCGCTTATGTATCTTTAATATTGCTCCGTATGTGCTCCGCGTCCGTTTTTCCATTTAACGACCGGGAAATTTCCTTTATTTGTGGCTCTCAATGTGTTCCCACGACGTTTGCACCCCAGTGAAGAATGCTTTCTGGAAGAAACTATGTACCAACATACATGTTCCACGTGTGAACTTCTTTCTATAACTATGTAAGTATACATAGATATGTGTGCACGTTTCACTTTATTTAATTTTATTTTTCCAGAACACTATTTGTATACATGTCTATTATAAAATAGTAAGACTCTCCTACTATTCGCCCTGTATCGATTTTTTTCAAATTTTGATCTTTTAACAAGTTTTTCATTAGTTTCGCTTTTCCGATCGCTTTGAAACCATTTTGCAAGGTTTGGCCACCGATAGAGATTTCAATTGGGTCCGCTCAAAGTCAATGGTGAAATATAATCGTAATAAAAACGTTAAAGCATACAAAAATTTTAGAGATGGTGACAGCTAACCCAATACCTTGTTTGTTTGACTTTCCATCACCCACTCGTATTGTCAGATTTTAATTGTTTAAACACCTATAACTTTATCATTTTCACACTATATCGTATAAAATTTTAATTCTAGGCTCTCATTATCTCTCATATATGTATGTTTTACTACACTAATATGAGGAAATATGAATATTACCCTTATTTATTTCCCACTGCCTTTTTACAAGGTATGCTAGGCTTCGACTCACTATCTTCGAGAAGAATTATTGCCATTTCTAAACATTTATTTGGAGTATTAAAAGGAAAATTTACAGCCCTTCGATTTTATTGGAATTTAAATTTTCGGCGGCTGAATGTGGTAGAGCTTTGCGTCACTATTTACTTATCCAACCTATTCCTGCGAAAACGTCTACTTTCAATAACTCGTCTCTTGTAAAAGCTTTCCGGTTCCTTAATGTGATAGATGAGCATTTGGATCTGTTCAATTGTCGTGTTGATGAGCTGGTCAGTTTTATGAGATTCGACACGAGTCTATTTGAATGAGATGAATGAATGGTAATTTTAATTGTTATTTTCTTTTATGTAAGACTGGTGTGACACTTCGGGGCAACTTGTCAGGTGACATTGGTCATATTATTGTTATAACAATAATAAATATAATGAATGATAAAAACATGTTTTTATAAAAATGAAATGGCTGATGCGGTGTTCGTTCTTTGGCCATGGCGTTCTCGCCGCTTGCTTTTGACGTCTCTCTTTTCGATCTCATCTATACATACATACATATATATATATATATATATATATATATATATATATATATATATATATATATATATATATATATATATATATATATATATATATATATATATATATATATATATATATATATCTTTGTTTTCAACTTTTTGCATTGATTTTGGACTGAGAGCGTCTCTTCCGAACTGCGGTATTTTACGAAACTTTTTTCATACTAGATTTTATAAGGCATTTTTTACAAGGTTTTTATTAGTTTCGCCAAATATGTACGTAAGCAATACTCGAACATCATATGTATAAAGACGGTAATCTGTGTGTGTGTGTGTGTGTGTGGATGTGTGTGTGTGTGTGGGTGTGTGTGTGTGTGTGTGTCCTAACTCTCGCCGAACATAATGAATGAATCGATAAAAATCGATAAGTTCATTTTTCGACGAGACGACTTTGTCGCGACTCGAACCGATCACCCCAAATAGCCTGAATATGGGTCTAAATTGAACTAATGGTCACGTGCATCACGCCAAATCCAATTCTTCATTTCGCCTTTTTTTTTCAAACATTAATTGAAATATTCCTTCTCGCCATATAAAAATACGTAATTATAATAATTTTATTTAGCGAGGTTTTGAACCATTTTTTTTTCTTTTCATATAAAACAATAAAATATATATTTTTAATTGAAATTATTAAAATTAATTTATATTTTAGCGATATTTGAAAAATAAAATTAATTCCAAATCGCGGGATCGAGCTGGAGTCCTTGCGATCAGAACGTTCACGCTAACCATTAGACTACGGTCTCAATAGAAGAAATGCTCTAAATTACGTACATAATATTCGATTACCCTTTACAAGTATGGGGAACCAATCATTCGCGTATCTTCGGCTTTCGTCGACAATCAACTTTCGACCAGTATGGAGAACAAATTTTTTTTTTTTAATTTTTTTATAAAAAATACGAATCTGGTAATAATAAATGTTGATTGGCTTGAAATTCGGAGATATACATATATGTTTTTTAAATCACGCAATTTTTCTTTATCTTGGTGTTGTTCGGTCGATGTCTCAAAATATGTCAATTTTCTGTTAAAAATGAATATTGTAATCTATATTCGGGTATTTTATCTATCATTTGTAGTACTTTTTAGCTTTCAAATCTAAATCAAAAGTCAAAATTACGTATTTTCACATTGGATTTTTTTCCACTGTTAATACTATTTTATATTGAGTATTTTCTATTGAAACATGATTATTGGGATAGTTTTCTAGCCACACTATTTTTTTTTTCGTTTAAAAGGGCTAACTATAAGTGCGCTGAATTTTAAATCGGTAAAATTGTGAGCTATAAATTCGCTACTATTATTTACTAGTATTTACACGAATCTGAATTGAATTAATAGGGATAATATATTTAATTGTCTGTATATGAGAATTAAATAAAATTCTACTTAGAAAAATCATATTTCGACTATTCTTGTGGATTAATAACAAAAATTCTATTGATAACTGGCTTACCTCGATAAAATATACCAATTTTTGTTACAACACCAAGTTATAGAAAAATCGCACGATTCAAAAAACACATATGGATATCTCCGAATCTCGAGCCAATCAACATTTTTTATTACCAGATTCGTGTTCACTGGGCATAGATCTATAAGAAAAGTCATATCTTGTCTCTGAACCAAAAAAAAAGTCGTCATTTGTCGAACAGTGTTATTTTATATTAAAAGAGCTTTAATTAGAGCAAAATAATGTTACAGTATACAAAAATTAAACGCCATTATTTAATTTTATATAAACAAATTAAATTAGATTGATGACATTCAAATGTATGCAACAGATGGGTACGTGTTCAAAATACTTTCAAGCCATATTTACACTTCGAAAATCACATTTATGAATGTAAATTTTATATTTTACCAAAATACAAATATTTGAGCTTACATTTCGAGGGCGTTGCGAATTTGTGAACGAGTGATATGAAAATAAAAAATATCAATCATTTCCTTTTTGGCGGATACGTTCGACCGGTCCCCGATTTATGCTCGTAAATAGGTCGATATCAGATGTACACTTTTTTCCTTTTCTCTTTTAAGAAATACGAAAAAAAAGATGTGAAAGATGGCGTTGAATTCAAAATGAACGATAAGGCGAAATCTTTCCCGACACAGATTCGCTTTCATACAGCAACGAAAAGCTCTCACGCAATGAAAGATTTCCGATAGAGCGAAAAAAAAAAGAAGACACACCAGTAATAAATTATTTAATTTATTTTAATATTATTCTTGTATTATTGGCTGGATGGATGGGCAAAATGCGATCTCGGATGTACATAATGTAATGTATGCGGTTATTTACGTTTCATTTGGCTCGTTCGCGGTACTAGACGAGCGAACGAAAATTACTTAAGCCTAGCCCTGGGCAAAGAGAGCTTTCACTCGGCTTCGTCAGGCTTTTCAATTTCCCAATATCTCGCCTCCTCGTTTAAAACTTTGCAAATAAGGAAAAACCCTTTCATGTAAAGTAGTGCAATAATCATTTCAACGTAAAAGAGCGCCGTTCGCGAAATGGCACTTTTTTTTCTACACACGGATTGTGTTTTCTTTTCAATGTTTGCATTTCCACCTCAAACTATTTTTGTATATATGAACATATGTATATACATGTGTAACGTGAGGGTTTCTCTGCGCTTTGTTTTTCTATTTTTCACATTTCATTTGGTCGAATATTGCTATCAAAGTGAAATTGCCAATCGAAAAATTATAGGGGATCACGATTCGTTCCCAGGCCAGTTGAAAAAAATTAATAAAAACAAAAAAAAAACATCGGAATATCATATCGGATGAAAACAATTGACTTTTCCAAATTTATAAAAAATACGCAATTCAATCCTTTAATAATTTTATAAAAAAAAATTATAGAAAATCCATCTATAAACGTATTCTAGCAGGATACAACAGGAACAAGAGGAAAAGCCTGTTCCTCTTGTTCCTGTTGTATCCTGCTCGCGCAAATTAAGTGAGTATGTACGTGAGTATGTACCGTTTACCATGCACCATTTTTTTTTTGATCTTTCTACTTAAGATCTTTCGATTTTCGATCTTTGCCTTCGATGCCGATATTTGCGTTTTCTGTCATTTAACATTCTGTCTCGTCACGGAGACCGATATATACATATGTATATGTATATATATATAATTTTTTACACATTATTTCGCCAGTTTTTCATTTGACCGTGATTATATGAAATGGTTTTCTATTGCAATATATTTTTATATAAACCTACTACTAATTCAAGCGGTAAATGATTTTCGTCACACAAAAATTCAATCAATCGACACCAAAGCTCTTTCGAAACAACCTGTACGAACACATTTTTATAAGAAATCGTTGAAATTCCACCGCAAATACTTTCCACCGCCAACATTTCACATTTCAACCGAACCAAACTAACGCACAATACGATAAAAACATTTTTTCAAAATTTAAAACTGAAAATTCAACCCGATCCGGGCTCAAGATCCGTCATAGCTGATTAGCATGCGCTGCTGGACAAATTGTCCAAATATTGAACCGAAATTAACGACAGGCCAACAACCAGAGAGGACCGACAAAATCAATATCCGACTGGTTATTTAACCCTTAAGCTGCTTGATCCAAGGCTTTCCGAACTCGACCGCAAGCTCAGTGGTTTCTACATGTATGCAGTTATGACATTGTGATTACTGAATGATGTAACCTACATATATATGTATATGCTTTAAAAGCAGTGGATTGTTTCATTTTGCACTTCTACATAATGCATATAGTCTGTTCACATTTTACATTCTTAGTATAGATCACTTCCATAAAAAAAAAAATCATTCGATAACATTTCGGTATTCCTTCTTAGATGAAAACTTTACCAAACATTTCCTATTCAAGTATTTCTTGTCCAGCTATCGTGTACTGTATTTTCATTGTATTTCATACAATTTTTTGACTATACCCGTTGAACTTATATTCATTCTTTCTTTTCAATTCTCTCCATCCTATTTAGTATGTAGTACAATGTTTTATCATTTAATATTCCTATCTATTTTTCAAGCATATTTATTACATATTTTCTTCCTTATTTCAATTGTAATATATTCTAACTGGCGTTTTAGGTCATTCATATTCGAATACAATTCAACTAGTAAATTATATATCTCTACAAGCGCAGATACATTTTCAACAATGTGCGCCAGTTGTAGTATATACATAGTTGCATTTTGACAGCTCTGATGTTTTTACTAATGCTATAGAATTCAATAATGCGTTAATACTTGCTTGGTATTACGAATAAAGGTAATTAGTAGCGTATTACGATAGCTCTACGAATGTGTTCAAAGCAAAAATGTGACTTTCCAACTCAATTTACTAGTCGAATGACGTTTTCAAGAAATCTAGACCTCTCCATCTTACCTGGTACCAACTTTTAGTTGAACTGTATTTTCATATTTTGACCAGTTGGAATGTAATTCGCCATATGAATCAACTTACGTGAGTTAGAAGGAATATATTCCAACTACTCGATATATCACAACTGAAAATACGCTTCAACTATAACGGTAGTTGGTACCAGGTTAGATGATATATATTGATGACCAATCCAAGCAAAATGGAAAATTTTGAAAACGATCGGAAGAGAGTGGAGAAGAACCCAAATTTATTCAGACGAAGAAATCGTAAGTGAAGTAATAAGAGGCTAGTAACTAGTAAAAATACATTACAGACGGTCATGATTTGATGATGCAATCAATGGCGCACAGCATGACGACCACTGTCTAATTGCATCCAGTATATTCCGTGCAATATTGCAAATATCTCCTATTGAATGCAAATTCCAATCAAGCCACGGTCATCGTCACGGCACGGACGTACATTATATTATACAAGTCGTATTTTATATTTATACACATAATGTAAGCAGTGTTGACGCAACGTGTTTTTCCGAATGGATGAGTTTTTCATGTCGGTCGTTTGTCGCTTTGACAGATGTCTTTTTATATCTCCTTGGCGTGAAGTGATGATGTAAAGTCGACTCAACTTACAAAACTGGTCCATTCAAGATATGCAAATAGAATAATGGCGACCGTGAAAGTGGTATCGGTGCAGTCGCGCGAAAACGGCGCGGCATGCATAAACAATTCTCAAATTTTACTTGCAGAATATACAATACGACGATTTTATCAATTAAAATCCAGTGAACATACTTTAAGATTTATTAAAATTTTAAATTCTTTTGAAATATCTCGTTTATTTATCACGCAATTGATAGTATTAGCATCGCCCGTTTCTTTGCCGCGCTCATTCACTGTTGTATGCAAATCGAATTATCTCCACTTATCTGTGTCTAGCTTTTTATATTTTCCACTACATAATGCATACTAATGCTATAGTTGGAATAATTGATAGATAAGATACCCAAATTCACGGATAATATCTTATCTGTTAACTACAAATAATAGGGTTTGCTTGCACTTACATATTTATTTACATTAATCTTATAAAATATGAACATATGTGCATATATACAAATGAAAAAGCTTTTAGTAGCGTACCAGCTATTTTTTCGCTATTACTTAAAAGCAGTCAAACGTCCATTTTTCACATTCTATTTTTATAAATAGAAAATGAAAATACACGTCAAAATAGCTCACATATGTTTGTATATATGCACTTATGTAAAAACTCTTGAATGAATTTTAACTATGTTGTCTTATTTATATGTACTGATAAATGACAGGAAAATTCAATGTGCTCTTTGTTTTAAAATAACTTGTCATTTGTATATAAAAATGTCAAGAAATATACATAGCATTTAACTATTTATACGAAGGGGTTTCGTATCTGAAGCATCTGAAAATTGGATTTAATTTTCATACTGCATACATTTCTTAATTGGTCAATAAAATTTTCCAGTTACATTCATTTTTAATAGAACAATTATATACCCTTCACTATTGTTTTGCTTTTATTTTCACCTACACGTTTCTATTTCGGTTCCTTCCTTTAACTCTACAAAAACAATCAATGTTTTTCCTTTCCTTTTATCCAATTTTTATTTTATCTATGTACATATGTATGTAGTAACAATAGATGAAGTTTTGTTCAATCTATTGTTCCAATTGTAAAATTCCAATTTTGAATTTATAACCAGGGAATTTACACGAAAGAATTTTATCCACTGAAAGAATCCCGTTCGATTATCTTTCTCCAGGTATTTTGAAGTTGTACCCAGTCTACCTATACTATAAAATTGTGTTCGGATTATTATAAAGCAAAAAAAAATCAAGCTTTCAAAATATATGTATACATACCTGTGCATATAGTTTGTGATCAGGCATGAGAGTAAAATGTTCATGCTATCGCATTCACCCCCCACTCAACCCGCGATGGCTAATTACATTTCGTTTCAGTTTCGCATTGCATTTTGTACAACATTGTATTAATTTTTATTTTTAGTTTATTTTATTTTACGGTCAAGAAATTATCTCGCAGATAAAACTCCGTGAAGAGATATACTTTTAGCCGTGAAATGTCAGATCTGACATATTTGGCCATAAATCAATATATATCGTGTATTACATTACATAAAGCTAGACGCCAAATTTGAAATTTATATATATATATATATGAGAGTTAAAACTATAAATATTTAAATATTAGAGATAACGAGAACCTATAGAGCAAATTTTATAAAATATAGAGTGAATTGTAGGCGTTTAAACAATTAAAATCTGATATCGCCATATCAAGGCGAAAAGGTTGAAGATAGATTATGGTAGCTTGCCGTACCGTCATAGACGTCACCGTACCCGAAATTCTGGATATTTGATACGCATTGTATACGATATTTTATCTCCAACGTAATGGCAGACGATACATTAACGTATATTGATGACCAAAATGAGCAATATGGCAAAGTATGAAAACGATCGGATAAGAGATAAGAGATATAAAAAATGACCACTAACACGAAAACCATGTGAACTTAATAAGAGGTAAGTAAACATTGAGCATTTTACATAATGGAAATGGAGAAAGAAAAAAAATATAAAATAAATTACAAATTGCATTTTGCATTTTGATCAATAAATACAACATTTGCGCTCAATTTGTATTGAAAATGCTGTCATAGCTATTAGTATTTAATAATTATTTTTATTTTCTTGATATATTTTAATGTTTTTTAATAATTAAAATGATTTTTATTAATAAAAAAAATCAAACAAAAACTAACCACTGCAAGTAGAACTTTTGTCTCGTGTAAGTTTCCCTACATTTGCGCTCAATTTGTCTCGAAAACGCTCTCATAACCTGTATGTGTGAACGTGTATCGAATTTTGTTATGTGACCTTCTCATTTTCCTCAAATACTTAGATAAAGTCATGGGTTTGGTCACATCCGATTTTTTTATAATTTTCAATCTCATGCAAAACTTCGAGAAATATTATTTAAGATCTTACATTGAATAATATTGTAATAATATTTCAGAAATAATTTAATGAAAATAAGGATTTTATTTTACGTCCTTACAATGTAACAATACATTGCACGAATGCGAAAGCATGCTTGATTCTCACGTTACATGGTATCGACTATACATATGTATGTACATACGTCAAATTGTCAAAGGAGATAAATTCTAAATCATTGGGTATTAAATAGTTCGGCAGAGTCGGTTCTGCCAAGGGACGCTCAAATGCAATTTCGACTGCAATATCAAATGCAAATCAATGTACATATTATCATGCCACAGCTCGTATATGTACATATGTACGATCTAGCTAGACGGTGTAATATTCCAAATTCCCTAATGGAAGCATAGAAATGGCTTTCGTTTGATTAAAATGCTCAATTCGATATTCCGAATGGGATATACATATGTAACCATTGTGCAAGCCATAAAACAAATGACGTGCATTTCTTTTTCAACTTCTATACACATCATAGCCAGCAATATGGCTTGGTGGTTGCGTTTATGTTTAGCACTGAGACGTTAGCGGGTTCGATCCCGTGCTAATATTTAATAATGCTGGTCAGACTTGGATATTTGTGACTCCAAGTCGATCGTTTCTTATCAGAGTTATCAAAATTATCTGATTTCATTAAATTTATAATTTTATGAAATACGGTGCTTAAATACATATGTGTTGAATACATACTTATATATACATATATATATATACAATAAAAAAATACTCAAGAACGCAATATGATTTGTCATGATTATGTGTAATCTACCTACATACATATGTATGTATGTACTATGTACCTACATATGTATTATGTAGCCAGTAGTATGACTCGGTGGTTGCATTTATGTTTAGTACCAAGAGGTTACCGGGTTCGATCCCGTGCTAATCTTTAATATTGCTGGTCAGACTTGGATATCTGTGACTCCAAGTCGGTCGTTTCTTATCAAAGTTTGCCAATTTATCTGATTTCATCTTACCCGCTGTGACAAATATCTGTTTTTTATTTATATACAATACTGACTGATACTGTCATGCGTTGCAATAAGAATAAGGCATGCGATTCCCGTTCCCGTTCCCGTTCTTGTTTCAAGTGAAAGTTGGAGCTCTACTAACGTCTCTTCAACGCCGTGTTGTCATAAACCAACTGGTAACGTGGTTACCAACGAACATATTTCCTTGACTACACGATGGCGCTTCAAACTTTCGCGTCGGAAAAATCCTAATTCCGAATTTTATTATTAAGAGGTTTTTTCCCGTTTTTTTTTCACAGTAAGCTTCCTGGACATGCATACAATAAATCGTGAAAGTTCCATCGTAATCGGTAAATTGGTTTAGCAGCCTTTACGATACAGACAGACAGACAAACAGGCATTCAATTTTATACATATGTATGTATACATAGAATTAAAAATGTATGTACAAGTCTAAATCCAAAGATATCTCTATGGATTAATTAATTGTTAATTTCGTGTTCTCCAGCCTCTCAAAATATAGTGATTTATGTAATAAAAATATAGAGTGAAAAAAGAAAAAGTTATAAAAAGTTTAAACAATTAAAATCTGACATAGCGAGATGGTGGCGAAAAGGGATATAAAGTAAGAAGAGGCTAGTAACGATCAATGTGGACGATCAGTGTGAACGAACAATGTGGACGATATACGTCATCGAGAAATATGGCTATCGGGATATATGAGTTATATGTAGGAGTTTAAACAATTAAAATCTACATAGCAAGATGGTGATGAAAAGGGAAAAAACGATCAGAACAGTCTGAACAAATGCGACAATGGCAACGATAGACGTCACCGTGAAAGATGCTGGAGTATTTTCAAATGTGTCTATTACGATGATTTTTCACCATCGTTAATGGCGAACGTCATTTCCACATATATTGATGACCAAACCGAGCAAAATGGCAAAGTTTGAAAACGATCAGATAAGAACCCAAACTTCGTCACACGACAAAATCGTTTCCGAACTAAGAAGAGCTTAGTAAAAACATTCAAAGTGACATCTATGGAGATATTTTTGCACTATTTTATAATTAAATTAGCGAACTCAAGACGCTGGATGACTTTAGATTAGCAAAAGAAATAGGAAAGGAAAGTACGGTTTCAATGAAAATCAGAATAAGCTTATTGTAAAAAACTAAAGGTATGTAAGCTTATTGTAAATCATATTCACAATTAGATACAACATAACTTCTGATTGAATACTTATCTCGCAGATAAAACTCAGTGAAGAGATATACTTTTAGCAGTGAAATGCCAGATCTGACATATTTGGCCAAAAATCAATATATATATATCATGTATTACATTACATGAAGCTAGACGCCAAATTTGAAATTTATATATACATATGAGAGTTAAAACTAAAAATATTTATATATTAGAGATAACGAGAACCTATAGAGCAAATTTTATAAAATATAGAGTGAATTATAGGCGTTTAAACAATTAAAATCTGATATGGCCATATCACGGTGAAAAGGTTGAAGATAGATTATAGTAGCTTGCTAGACGTCACCGTACCCAAAATTGTGGATATTTGATACGCATTGTATACGATATTTTATCTCCAACGTAATGGCAGACGATACATTAACGTAGATTGATGACCAAAATGAGCAATATGGCAAAGTATGGAAACGATCGGATAAGAGATAAGAGATATAAAAAATTACCACTAACACGAAAACCATGTGAACTGTATAAGAGGTATGTAAAAATTGACAAAATCTGTTAAGAAACGATCGGTCTGAAGTCACAAACCAAGGTCTGGCCAGCGGCGGGACTCTAGTGAGATTCAACCCCGTTACCACTCTGTTCGAATGAATAATATGCTAACTACTATTTTACGCCGCTTCAACTTTGTATGTTGTATATTTATTCATTTGGATAAGAACCCAAATTTATTCTGACTTGAAAGTAAGAAGAGGATAGTAAAATGCTGCAATGTTTGTATTTAATTATCTAGGAAGTCGCATTGGGGTCTATCTGTTGGGCTTTCTTAGTATATATTTATGTAAATTAAAATAAATAAATTTAAAAAAATACTTATGTACTGTTACATTCGTGGGTGATGTGTATTTTGTTGTTATTAATATTTCCGCTGCCACCAAGCGTTTTTGCGGAACGCTACTCCGTAAATAAAACTCACTTTATTTTATAAGATGATTATCTTCTTTAATAGTAGTAAGTATACACGAGATTAGTTAGTATTACACGTTACTAGTTAGTAGTTTACTAGTTAGGCAATTTAATCGCGAGTCACTAGTTAGACGGTTCGATCGCAAGTGAATAGTAAGAGTGTTTGATCGCAAGTGAATAGTAAGAGTGTTTGATCGCAAGAGTCCTTCCATATGTTTAACATCAGTATATATTTAATAGACGTAACAATTTGGACCAATCATAGTTCGTGATAAAATAGGGGGGAACTCGAGTTAAGTAAAACAATATCTTAAGACTTTAATACTTTGACCCTTGAGTGTGTCGAGAAATGGTTTTCACACAATTAGTTACGCAGCTTTAAAAGGGTTTTTGAGGGAATACGATTCGAGTCGAGTCGTGTGAAAAATGCTGGTAAACTAATTAAAGACAATATTTTTAGTGTTTGCATATGTATCCCTTGAGGGTAGATTTCACGCAATTCGTTGTGCGGATTAAGAGTCGTGAGAATAATGCAGAAAAGCGATAAAGTTAGTTGAAAAACGATATTTTTATTGTTAACATATGTGTCTTGAATGTATCGAGAAATGGATGAGTAGATGCACGCAATTTGTTGTGCAGGCTTAAGAAGGGCTTTGATATTTTTGGGGGAAACATAATTCGTCTCGCAGATTGATTTAAAGGTCGTGGGAGTAGAATACAGCTAACATAAAACAAATAAAGACTTATGGAGATATAACAGTACATATAAACATGCTATGATCAGAATTGCAATTGCAACCTGAAGGCGAGGTAGAAATCGATTTGCACTCGTCGTCGGCGTGTGTAAACACTCGAATGTTAATTCTGCAAACCATCTTGGCCCGACTGACCCATGTCAGTGATCGACAACTCTCCATCAGTCCAAGGCGAGAGCTATTAACTTTCAGAATTGACCTGACCTGCACTTGCCGCTGTTCAAATTTACTCTTGGAAGAAACGCGGCTAACATTCCAAATAATGGTCCGTTTACACTCAAGACTCAAGACAGAATATATAAATTTTTCAATGAATTTAACATTCATTATATAAAAGTGTCTGTTTTATTGGACGAATTCAACGATTTGAAACAATTCATAAATAATATCAGCTTTTGATCGCATTTAAGATTTCAATGCTTTTTATTATTACGAAATTATGTTCACAATACATCTTATATCTATTTTAATAGCTACTGATCTACTGATCATTTTCTATTTTACAATTTTTATTTTATTTTGTTAGTAATCATAGTATTATATTATTCTAGTTTCAATGTACAGCATCATATGAAAAAGAGCTCAAAAACCTATTTACGATTCTTATAAATGCTCATAATACATCCAATACATAAAATTAATTAAAGACTCTAAATTCGATGACCTAAAGCAGATTGTGTTTAAGTAATCTGTGTTTATACCTGAAGGGTATAGACATTTTGTTGTAATCACTGAGACTCTTCGCAAGTGTGTTATTATGGTTATTAGTGATTCTGTCATAGAATCTACTGGTTAGTTTGTTAGTAATGTCTGTAACAAATGGAATATTATATATGGCATGCAGTTTTTTCATGTTAGTATATATGGGTGTATTATAAATTATTTTTAGGGATTTATTTTGTATTATTTGGAGCTTGGAAAGGTTAGTATTCGAGGCGTTATTCCATACAGGTGAAGCATAGGCTAATAATGGTAATATGAGCGCGCGATATAATTTTATTTTATTTTGAGTTGATAAAGAAATATGGCGATTAAATATTGGGTATATTGAGGATATAACATAGCCTTGCATTTCGCTGCCTCAATGTGAGTTGAAGATTTAAATGATTACATCAATTGTTATCAAAATGAATGCATGATCATATTATTGCGTAGGGGTGGGTTCGGGATCCAAATGTAAGGTCAAAATCAAAATTGTAATATATTCGATACTACCGGTAGTCTATTTTATTCTGCTGCTAGTACCAAAGGTCTAATTTTTATCAATTTTATAATACCGGTAGTACCGGTATTAGAAACTCGTATCACAATGTATCGAACACGCTGTATTGCACACATGAACTGTTGACAATATAAATACATGATCATATTACACTCTGACCACATTCAATTCTGATTGCTTTAAAATCGATCATACTGAATCAGTATTATAATATGTAGATTCGTCGGTATTATTCAATATTGATCACATTAACTGTTACCAAAACATGCATGATCGTATTAAGCTTCGACCACATTAAATTTTGATTGCATTAAAATCGATCTCGTCATTGTTAGATTTATTGCGAAATTGAACAGTTTTAAAATTAACGTTTGATCATATTAAGTTTCCAATCACATATATGGGTCGCATTATAATCAATCACGTTATGTTAATATATGCTAGATTTGATAGCGTAATTTAATATTGATCGAATCAATTGGCACATATATTAATGTTTAATTAAATTAAATGCTACATACATATATACATATATGTATATATATTTTATTTTATTTCAATCTGCAACTGATACAGATACAATACAATAACACAATACATGCATTTTTCATACCGTGCGAATTCAAATAATTATCCACAGTGACATCTATGGAGAGTTTTTTGCAGAATTTTTATTATAGAAATTGGTGAACCTCAAAACACTAAATAACTTGAGATTTGCAAGAAGAGATAGGAAAGGAAATGCCAATTTAGATGAACCGTTTCAATGAAAATCAGAAAAATTAGCAAGCTTCCAAAGGAAACAATTGACCTGAAGTAACAAACCATGGTCTGGCCAATAGCTACTAGTGGGAGTCGAACCGTGACCACTCTGCTCAAAAGCATAATATGCTATCCACTAATTCATGCTGCTGGTGTGTATGCATTTACATACATTGAGCTTATTGTCGATTGCATTATAAAATTATCGCATTTCCGTTTCTGTCAAATTTACTCGAGTTGATTTATTTATATTGATTATGTTAAAACTTAAATATTAATATATAATTGTATTGTACGGCCTCATAATGTATACAGCGCTACAGTGCTCAATCTATTTACTGGATTGTGCATTGATAAATTGCAGAAAGTGCAGAATAGAGCAATGCGTGCAATTTTGAATGTGAGGAAACGTAAGAAGGTTAGAAGTATTTAAATGGTTGGATATTAGAAATAGTCTTAAATTAAACACTTTAAAATTTGTATATAAGATAGATAAGAATCTATTTCCCAAATATTTTAATAATCACATAGAGATGTACATAATTATAAAACTAGAAACTGGAATAAATTAATTATAGGTAGAGTTAAGAAAGCAAAATCTACAGGAGGTATTTTCCACATGGGTGTTCAAATATATTAAATAATGCCCTTCCTGAGAGCATTATAGGTGCTAGTAACATTGGTGCTTTCTTGAGGGGTGTTAATGGATTCCTCCGTGGAAGATGACGTAATTATATACATATGTAAGTTTAATAATGTTTGGATATATATTATACTAGTGGTTTTACCCGGTTTCGCTCGGTATTTGCAATATAAACCGCTTAAACTCATCTAATAGTAAACATTGTATTAAATTTATTTGAATACTCATATGTTTTTTTTATTAAATTGATTGTCACTAACAAAAAAAGAAATTATATATACTAAGACTCTTTCAAAATTATATTTATACCAGAATCCCCCCCCCCCCCGGTGCCTCTGTCCCCGGAGCCTTCGCCCCCGGCGCCTTCACCACCGGTGCTTTCGCCTCCGGGGACTTTTCCCCCTTCGCCCCCTGAATCGGAAAAAAATCGAATCGGCGCCTATGAATCAAATAAAAAATAAATCGAATGTGTTGCTTACGAACCAACCAAACAAGGTTATATTGTACATATATATGGAAAGTCTCTTTTGAAATTATATGTTGGATTATTTTAGGGTTACTAATGATAGTTTTGTCAATTATGCGAACTATATTATATTATATTTTTTAGTTTGAGTTTTAAATTGTCAATTTTTTAATAATTTATTACCAATTTGATATTTGATAATAAATAAATTTTGATCATATATGGCATCGTTGACTATATGGCGAGTTTGATCCAAATTTAAAGTCACACTTTTTAAATTTTTAAATAATAAGTCATTATACACGTGTAGCACATGATCTAGACTCTTTCCGATCGACGTATAAATAGAACACTTTTCTCGGAGGATGGGGGGGGGGGGAAAGAGAACGCTAATTTTTCCCCACGATTGCATTGAATAGAAAGAACGAATTGGAGAAATTTAAGTTGAAGCGATTGATATTATTCCTCAATAAAATTTAGAAGCGAGCCGTGAAATTTTAAAACAGGCCCATCGGTATTTATGTACGTCGGGGCAAAGGGACGAGGATTTGAACAGATTTTTCAAGGGAATGTGGCCGAACAAAAAAATGATTTATTCCACTCAACCTTTGCTCAAAATTCATTGAGGTGAACAGTCAAAGAAAATTGCAAAAGAAGCGATTTCCATACATTTTACTATACGTGCGTATATGTGTTAAGGAATAAATTCAGAAAATTTCGGTATCTTAGAACGCAACCGTATCGATAGCTATTTCCGGTATTCTCTTACACGGTTGGCACGGTAAAGGAAACAATTTCGATTTGTACATCCTTTACATCCACCTATTGCCTACCATTGTGTCGGAATAAAATTCAATTTATATATAAACGTTCAGCCAAACTAAAATAAAGTCAAAAAAATCAAACGCTCAATTTCATATAGTACATATATACGTAAATACGTATGTACATGTACAGTACAATTCAAAATTATCATCTTGGCACACATTTTTATTTTCATTTTATACGGCCTCTTTCTTATATAAGAATATATGTAAATTAGGATTCTATTCACAAGGTACTATTTTTTAGTGATAATTTTCAATACTTGAACACATAACAAAAGATATGTTCATATTACATATACGTAAATATGTATATGCAATGAAAATCAATAACTCCAAGCACGGTTATTTAATACATATATACATACAATCGGTATGTATATTATACATACATAGTGTTTGAATCCTTTTAGAATCAGAATCACGATAAGTGTGAAAACATTAAATTTGATTACATTATATTATAGCAAGCCTTTATCCCTTAGCCATTATCTGTTTATTAATTCATACATATGATATTTATAATACATCTGAATTTTGAACTTGCATTTTCTGTCTGGGTGGAGCCCACCACTTTAAGCTTCTACCACATTTAAATAAATATATTATAATTTTATAAAACAAAAGTATAATTTTATCTAAAATCGATTTGTCAGTATTTGATTTTATTCTTTCTTATACAATATTACAATATATAATATATCTTACAATATAAAATTTTAAAAAAGATTAAGAGAGTATTAAATGTGGCAAATTCAAATTGATAAATTCACTTTCAACACAGACCAATCAAACCGGTTCAGATGGTTGTTTCAATTACGATCGAAACTTTCAATTGGTCCAAATTTTAAATAAATAATTATGATTGCACTAATCCGTAAAAAGATTCTGGATCCAGAACTGAAAAAGGAATCGGGATCAGAAACTGAAAAAGGAATATCGATCCGGAAATGAAAAAGGAATCAGAATCCGGAACTGAAAAAGGAATCGGGATCCGGAAATGAAAAAGGAACCGGGATTCAGAACTAAAAAAGAGATCCAGAACTGAAAAAGGAATCCAAATCAAAAACGGAATCGATATCGATACCGTCGTAATAGAAAGTGAGATTTTTTCGATAACGGATTCTACGAACCAAAACTTACATACATTCAAAGTCTTTTTCGAAATTATTCAACTGAGACTTATTTTTAATTATTTACAATACAATCTATGTAGGTTTACTGCTTTAGGAAAAGTATCCTCATACTTTTATCTAATCCACGATTTTTTTCATTTACCGGTAAATATCGGTATATCGGTAATCATTTACCGTTTACCGGCTTATGAAATTTGACGCTCAATTGCAATCTCTAATTAATTCTGGGTCTTACAAGTTAAAATCTTAGCACAATTTTTGTGGCAATGTACCTAATTTTAACCTCTTTTTCATTTTCAGAAGTTCCAAGCCAACTGTTGACAGCCGGCGTTTAAGATGCGCTTGTAACAAATGGCCTTTGGTGAATTTTTGTTGGGCAATGGGTCAAATTGGGGACTGGGCTGTGAGGTGGTCTTGGGCGAGGGTAGTCCTTGCATTTCAGGACTACCAGAAGTCGGCTTGGACTGCTCGCCCACCGTCCTGACCCAAGACAACTCCAATCTGACAGACATAATTCCAAAGTACACCTGCTCGCTGAACTTGGACTATCAGAACGACACTCTGTACAGCTGCAGCGTATGCAGACAGAACTCAACCATGTCCGGTTGTCCACCAGAAACCTTCAACATGACCATCAGCGGATTGATGTTTGAGACTGCCGCCAAAGCTCTCTGGTTGAGGTTCAGAAGTCAGGCTGAGGAGGACGCTTGTTCTAGTGCCAAATCTTTGTCGTGCGTTTCGAGTGCTTTGCAACTGTTCAATCAAACTTCGTGGTTCGAAGAATCCGTATCCAACGGTGCTGTCCAATGTTCGTGGAATTACATCGACGAGACTCTGGGCATGAACCAAGTGCAATACGATTGGAGTTTTCTCTTCGTGATGGTCTTCATCGTGGCTGGTGGGGTTGGCAACATCCTAGTCTGCCTGGCGGTTTGTCTGGATCGTCGGTTGCAGAATGTGACCAATTACTTCCTATTGTCTCTGGCTATTGCTGATCTTCTGGTCAGTTTGTTTGTGATGCCACTAGGTGCCATTCCTGGATTTTTAGGTAAGTCATTTATGGATATTATACGGTTTTAATCAGGCTGAAAATTTTGTGTCTAGGTTATATTGTAACCAATTATTTTACCCAATTCAACTAATGTATAAAAAACATCATAAAACCATCAGCGTGGGCTAACTCTTTCAGAGCTGACGTCTTTTTTGTTGAAAGCCGGCCAGGCTGAAAATTTTGCCAACATTTCCAACCAGAATCATTTATAAATCCAATAGAAAGCAGGTATAACAATTGTAGCTAATCCAAACAAACCCTAGATAACTATCGCCGAGAATTTAGAGTTTTGTAAAGGTGTGTTTAGTATCTCTAATATATCTTGCAACAATATAAAATAAACAAAAGAAGTCTATCAATGAATGTATTTTTCCAAAATTAGTATCATCTTCTTCATTGTTGTTAAAATGTAATGCTCACAATCTAAATGCCAAGCCACAATCTTAAATACTCAGCAGTTAGGGATTTCCATCGAAAAATTCTGCTATGGTTATAAATTCAGAAATTTCAGTCTGAACCAGTCTTTATAAACATTGACACAGATTACAGGACCCATGTTCAATGCATTTTTTTTCAATGCTATCTGGAAAGGCTTAGCGGGTAGTATTCTTGCTTTTTTTTTACATACTCAAAAAATAACACAAATCGGCGTATTTCAGGCTCATGGACTTGTTGGCAAAACGCCGATCGACGTTGGTCAGCATTCAAAGGGTTAACAAAAATCATTTTGGATGAATTTACAATCATATCATTACCGAAAACGTTCAAAGTAGCCTCAAATACATTCTTTGAATTAATAGTGTCAATTAACTTTTGGAATGCGTCTGATATATCATAGTATTGCGTAGGAGTGGGTTCAGGATCCAAATGAAAGACCAAAGTCACTTCACAGCATTGATTCAACGATTCGGGAGGTCCACACCTAACCTCCGCTCACTCCAGAATAATCTGATCAACCGTGTGTACCTTCTTATAAAGGAGAAGTTTCACACTACAGCTTCCCCGATCAATTTATGTATCTATTGTCTAGGCGCGTAAAGGTCTACCGTGGTGGTTCTATTGTTCTGTTTACTGGGTCCCGTTAGCCTAATCCGAGGTCTCTATTGTTCACCCGTGCACTTAGAGAGTGGATACTATCTCTCTCATGACGTTACAATATGATACAATGTATGAAGAGGCCTGAAAAAAAATACATAACATATTATATAAATAATACATAGAAGGGAGTAAGTGTACATATTGTATGTATTTGGAGAAACCAAAGGGTCGTCGACCGCCGAAAGTAATTGAGAACCGCCGCTCTAATTTACCTCAAACTTTCCCACAAATATATGTATTATTTTGAAGACTTATGCGTCGTCATTAATATTCTCAATCTCACCGCGAAAATTTAATTCCAAACGTTGTTTTGGTTCTCTGGTAGACTGACTTTGCCCGTTCCGCGTTAATTATTTCGTATTATTTATTCTCTGTGCGTCCAGCCCTGTGTTACAGTGTGGTTTCGAATTATAAGGCGTTTAATTTTTGTGAATTTCCCCAAATTATATTATAATATTTCAACGCAGATGACGTGAAGTCAAAAATGCGATCTAAATCTTCATATTAATGTTTATAAGCAAAGTAATTGATTTGATAAAATTCAAAATGTTTGTTTTTAATTGGTCAATATAATTGAACGCAAAATTAATAAATTAAATAAACGAAATTAATAAATTAAATAAACGAAATTAATAAATTAAATAAACGACAGTGAGTAAATAAAATAAACGATCAGTACATTCTGGTTACCTAATCTTAAACAAATAGGGCCAACCCTAACTTAACCAAACCTCACCTAACCCTTATATAAATTAGTGTTGGCTGCTAAGATATTACGGTGTGTTTGGATGGATATTACGATGTGTGGACCATGAAGAGAGTGGGAATGAACAGGAGCGGGGCGACGCGCTATCATCCAACTGTCAAAATTATTATTCGACTGATAAGGGCCACTGAAAATGTAATTGGATATGATTTCACTGAAATTAAATTAAATTTTTTAGTGGAAATTGTCCAGATCTTAGTGCCAATTTTCCAAATCTTGGTGCAAATTTTTCAAATCTCAGTGCAAACTGTTTAGTGGAAATTTTCCAGATCTTAGAGCAAATTGTCCAAATGTTAGTGCAAACTATTCGAATTTAAGTAACATGTACCAAGTGTACACTATCTACATAAAACTAAGTGCAATTATATATTCCCCATTAACTAACCTATATAGTGCTACTCTCCATTTTATTCAAAAGTTACCAACCAGCAGAATTAACAACTGACCGGTTTCCATTGAAAATTTGAATATATATTATATATATTTAATGTTTGAATTGATTATATGTTTCAAAACACGGGATTTTCACAAAACTTTCCGGAATTTATTGATTTCGTGAATGCCGTAATTGGGCTTGTTCAAAAATGTTAATTGAAACTAACAGTGTTCCGCATCGGTCGAATTTGTAAGCCAATGATTTATTTGGAAATGTTGGAGAATACACATTGAATTATTACTGAGGAAAATACAATGAAATATTTCAGATATTTGGAATATAATAGTAAATACACGACTATTATAATACAATTCCGTTTTTATATACTTCATATACTTACTTTTACATATACGTATATAATACTTCACGCTTAATTTCCAAGAATCACAAAATGTATAGGAAATTTTGAGACTCATACAAACTCCACATATTTTTACAAGGCTATTCTTAGATTCATTTTCACCTGCAAACATTTTCATCGCACATTTTAGACATTCAAATTTTCATATATTAATAATTTGATATTTCTTTCATTTAAACATTTGTACATATGAATGTGAATTTTAATTAATCTAATTTCTCCATATTATTTAGTTTTTATTTAATTGTGTTTTTTGCAATGAACCTGGACCTAATGATTTAATCGATGACTTGGAGCAGAAATATTGTATGTCCATTTTTTTCTTTATTTATTTATTTATTTTTACATATATGTATACCAAGAAGGCCTTACAGGTAACCCCAATGCGCCTTCCTGGCCAATTACAAACATTGCAGCATTTTTTATTATTATACAAGTCGCTGAATTGCGAGACACTGAAAAACTCGCAAATTAACGAGATATCTACGAATTGTACATACATTTTATTGTACATTAATCGATCTCAAATAGCGGTGACATAGTAGGTAGGAAGGATATTTAGCCAATTTTACCAGGAACCGTTTCAAAAATGAAATCAGAGAAAATTGACAAACTCTGATAGGAAACGATCGACCTGGAGTCACAAATATCCAGGTCTGACCAGCAGCATTACAGATATACTCAGAAAAATTATTTTCGATCAAGGTCTGCTCATGGGATAGAACTCAGCGCCTCTCGACGCTAAGCTTAACGATCGAGCTATGCTGCTGGCTAATAAATTTTAAATTTGTATCTAGTTTTATGTTTGGATATGCTGAAATAATGCAGGTTTTTCCTTTCAAGATTAACTTATTACCTTGAAAGAAAAAAGTACTTGTATGTCGATGACTTAATGCACAGATATTGTATGTCCATTTTTGAGTTTTATGTTTGTAGTTGCATAAATTACCTTATGAGGAAAACCTGAATTATTCCAGCATCTACAAACTAAAAATTCGATACAAATTCAAAAATGGACATACAATATATGTGCACAAAGCCATCG
This sequence comes from Arctopsyche grandis, assembly GCF_051622035.1. NCBI lineage: Eukaryota > Metazoa > Arthropoda > Insecta > Trichoptera > Hydropsychidae > Arctopsyche > Arctopsyche grandis. Next base: position 5,582,067 of record NC_135365.1, read on the forward strand.
AAATAGAAAATAAATTCAAACGTCAAAAAAGCTAATTATAGAAAACAAAATCTTTCTCGTATAATTTTCCATTAAACTACATAGTAGCTTTTCCGTGTATTGCTATCAATCAATTACATATACCCTCGTATATTTCCCATACATTGTTCAGCGATGGCCGACTTTTAAGCATCTCTTTTGTGCCGGAAGAAAAAGTTTCAGCCGTAATCTAAATTTATGTACTTGCAAAAAATCTCAGAAAATATTACCATCGATTCGTTGCATTGTCGAAGTGGATTTTCATTCTGGAAAAATTCCATTCTGCGCAGAAAATGCATTATTCTATTTGGGTTTGTCGAAAATCGGTCGCATAGTAAAGTGCAACGCTTGCACACGCCGGACCGGTGTCGTAGTTCCCAGGAAATGCATTTGCAACATTTCATAGTCAACAATATTCACAAACTGAACTTGTCCCAGACGCAAATTTCTATTCTGATTTTCAACATTCATACACTTTAAACTGCGACATGATCCACTTCTGAAAGCCTTTGGCAATTTTCAACAGCGTACTGTGAAAAATGTAAAAGAATATGTTAAGTCCATATTTTCCCTTAGAACTAAATGAATTTATTATATGTTGCCTTTGATAAAACGCTATAAATCCGATTTCATCTCTAGCATGGTAATCATATCGTTAAATTGAACAAGAATGACTTTTTTTTAGTCAACTTACAATCGGTTCACAATATTATACACATTAAATCAACTAAAAATAATTGTATGTGATGTATGTATGTATGTAAGCTTATTGTAAATCATATTAACAATTAGATACAACATAACTTATTATTGAATACTTATCTCGCAGATAAAACCCAGTGAAGAAATATACTTTTAGCCGTGAAATGTCAAATCTGACATATTTGGCCAAAAATCAATATATATCGTGTATTACCCTACAAGAAGCTACACGCCAAATTTGAAATTTATATATACATATGAGAGTTAAAACTATAAATATTTATATATTAGAGATAACGAGAACCAATAGAGCAAATTTCATAAAATATAGAGTGAATTATAGGCGTTTAAACAATTAAAATCTGATAAGGCCGTGTCATGGCGAACAGTTTACGCCTTGTTAAACAACGCTTGTTAAACGTCAGGAAGATTTGCTTTCCCTGTTTTTAAAACGCGTTGTATACGATATTTTATCTCCAACGTAATGGCAGACGATACATTAACGTGTATTGATGACCAAAATGAGCAATATGGCAAAGTATGAAAACGATCGGATAAGAGATAAAAATGACCACTGACACGAAAGCCATGTGAAACGTAAAGGAGTTATGTAAAAAGTATGCAATTTTATTAAAAATCCCATAAATAACTGTAATAAAAAATCAATAAAAGTAATTCTGAACGTCTAATAATATTTATGATACAATTCGGATAGATTAAAAAAAGTAAGAGACCCAAATAAGATCCTTGAGGCAAACCCCAATGAGTAATATGTGTATTTAAATTAGGTTTTTTAAAAGCCTAATAATCTTCATGATATGATTCATATAGATTTAGATAAATAATGAACCCAAATCGGACCTTTGAGGCACACCCAAATGAGCAATATACATATAAAGTAGGTTTTTAAAATTAATTTTACCACCCAAATTATATTGAAGGACCTATTATACGAAATTATAATTAATTCTAATGACGTTTACAAATTATGTATACATAAGTTAAAATGGTAAAATAAATGATTATTTTCAAAATTGAAAGCTTTCATGTTGTCAATAACACAAGATAACCTTAATAACCAATAAAAAGGGTAATTTTTTTTTTTTTGCTTAAAGACTAATTTATATTAATCTTTGATTTGATTTTAAATATAATACAAAATCAATTCTAAAATAGTTGTTTTAATGTATGAATCACGTCATATTATATTATACATATGTATGTATGTATAAGCAGTATTATATAGGAGTTATCAATTTTTCAGTGGACAATTGAAATGCTGAATCGTCCCGTATCTTTTCACGGATTCTGATTGTTTTTCATTGTGTTGGACCTTTTGTGTCAAATGGCTGGGGGATATTATTGTGTGAGTCGTCGGTTTTCAAAACCGGTTCCGGTTGTTCGCCGATTTTGTGCGAGGTCATCTTTCAGCCACATGTAAACCGATAATTGAATTTCAGTGTCTTGTGAAAACTTCGCTATCGAACAAAAACCAATCGCATTCAATATTCCTCCCCCCCCCCACCCCCCTCTCCCTTGTATCATTTCTGCCAGAAACCGGACGGACGGATGACGCGAAAACTATTCCCGAAAATTATGCCAAGTTTTGACATCGCACTTCGTCATCCCCTTTGTACGCCCGGGAACAAGTTTTCGAGATTCATTTTTCATTCAACTGATGGGGGAAAGACGTTGAGGTTTTTAGTACGTTTCTGTTTTCTATTATATAAGTAAGTATTGACTTGTAGATTTTGATGAAATATAAAATATAATTGAATTTTTAACACGTTTTTATACATACATACTTAGTATTTTTTTAAATTACATGGAATCTAATATCTAATATATAATTTCGAAAGAGACTTTGTATGTACGTACTATTGGTTAAAATGGTTGGGAACTTCTAAAACAAGTCAAAATTTCCATGACGACATGGAGGTGAAGGCCCCCGGGGGCGCCGGGGGCGAATTCCCCCGGGGGAGCCACCGGATTCTGGTATAATATATAATTTCGAAAGAGACTTTGTAAGTTTGTAACTATAGTTGGTTGGAAATGGAAAACAAGTCAGTTTCTATGACGATTAGATTGGTTGAATTTTTTTTTTTCGATTCAAATAAATTTAATAAAAAAACAAATGCATATTTACCATTAGATTCCCATGTTTAAGCTGTTTATATTACAAATACTGAGTGAAACCAAGTAAAACAACTAGTATTATAAAATTTCGAAAGAAATTTTTTATCTATGTATGTATGTAAGATTTGGGTGGTATAATCCGTGACGTTCAATTTAATAAAAAATAAATGAATATTCAAATAAATTTAAATAAAATAAAACTATTCAAATAAATGTAATAAAATGTTTTAAAATGTTTGTTTTAATAGAAGCCATGTTTGAACAGTTTTTATCACAAATACCAAGCAAAGTCGGGTAAAACCATTAGTAATTTATAAAATTAAAATAGTAAATATTTTAAGGTGATTAACTCACTTCTAAAAATTATTATTTTGAATAAAAATACCAATAATTTTATTTTACTACCGCCATCTGTGTATGTTTAAAACTAAAAACTGGATAAACGTCAGGCACTTTTCAGAAATTCAAATTTCAAACGCGACTAAAACGATTTTGGCATCAATGCTTTCAAGCACTAATGCAAAATTTATTTATAATTTGACTAGTTGCCTGTGTACACACAATTGTGTCTTCGTTAAAATATCGGTTGATTTATTTTTAATTAATTTTTTTGAAAAAAAACCTTGTTTTTGTCGGCCACTACATTTTATATTTCTGAAATTTAATTTGTTGCCAGTATGTTTACACTATTATATGTATGTTAATTCTAAAATAATGATAAAATCTAAATTGTTTATTTATTTAAAAAAAAAAATAAACCGTCATGTCAGCATTACAAAGACTATACTTTAATGAACGCACACTGCGTTTACATTTCATCATATATTTAGCCCTCATTAATGGATGGCGTGTTAAAAAATAAGGGTCTCAGAATAAAGTAGATGAGATCAGCAAAATTATCCTGCTTTTTTTTCGTCAATGAAAGGACTCGTTCAAAAGAAGAGCTGATGCGTTGTTATGGCTCCGCAGCCACTTTGGAGGCTGCTATTTTGCCGAGATTTTATTCAAACTGTCTCTCGCTCATTTTTTCATCCCCTTCTCACTCTCTTTTCTTCGTCTTAAACGGCCAAGAAAGAATATTACACCAAATGGGACGTTTAGCACGAAGATGATGTGTAAAGAATAAAAACAACTCGGCCACATGTGGCCGAGTAGACTTGTTCGTTACAGAAATGTCTGGAAGCCGTGAATTATTATATCTGTATATATATTTTTCGAAAATGTCATATTTTGCATTTCGCGAGGGGTTTATTTATATACATACATATGTGTATATATATATATATATGTATGTATTATAATAGCGTGTTCGTTTATTCAAGCTGCGTAACTTTTGAGTGACGCGTTATTACCGAAGCTTTAAGCGGAAATTCGTATCCCGTCTAAACGAGTTGAATAATAGAAAATAAGCTGCGAGTATTTTTGACAAATGTATTAAGCAGATTTTTCGCGAAAATGGGTGTATATACATATATATACATATACTATATTTTTAAAATCGAATAATTTATTAATATCTGTCGTTTGGCGTTGAAATCTTAAAGGATTGAGAAACTTCAAAGAGCAATTATTCCAGTGGACCTTTTGTTGAAATATTCATAAAAATCCAACGGTCTGATTTTCGACTGAAATTTCACATCAAATAAAGTCCTTTTTAAAACGAAAATTTATTTATATTTCATACAAAATTCCTACCATGTATAATTCTGAATGTATTTATAATATTTTAATTTTAATTTTAGCACTTATTTTGACTGAAGTTATATATAAAATAAAACTACTATTTATATTTACATACATACATACATACATTGTATTTTATGTGATAAATTTGCTAAAGATATTCAATCGATATTTCAAATTACTTCTACATCCAACTAAGCCACTAAGCCAAACTACCAGCAGTTTGGCTTAGTGATAGCGTATATATGTATTTAGCACCACTGAGGTCAAAGGTTCGAGTCCTCGTCATCTGCTGGTTAGATTTGGGGGTTTTGTGACTCCAAATCGATCGTTTCTCTATCAGAGTTTGCCAATTTTATCTGATCATTGCTATTATATGTATAAAAATTGTACACAAAAAAAAAGAAATCTAAAAATAATCCATAGATATCTCTATGATTATTATTTCTGATTAATTGTTATATGCTATATATTCTGGTTGTATATGTATTACTGTATTTCAGATTGTTTATGTATTCTGTATTTCGTTAACGTACACTCGTCGCAATGGAGCAATTCTGTAATGACGAGTGTATATTGATTTGTAACAATAAAAAAATATGTACATAGGTACATAGATATGTAGTACACACATAAGAATAGAGTTTCTCAATATTTGAAAAATAATAAATAAAAAATTAAATTTCCACGGCCACTGATATTTTATTTTTATTTAATTTAATATATTATTTATAATAATAATAACAATAAAATGACCAGTGTGACCTGACAGGTTGCCCCAAAACGTCACACCAGTTTTACAAAACAAAAAAAAAGAAAATAACAAAATAAAAACAATAAATATTCCAATCATTCATCTCATTAAAAAAAGTCTCGTGTTGAATCTCAAGAAACTAACCAGTTCATCAACATGACAATCCAACAGGTCCAAATGCCTATCAATCACATTAAGGAACCGGATAGCCTTTACAAGAGACGAGTTATTGAAAGCAGACGTTTTCGCAGGAATAGGTTGGAAAAGTAAATGCTGATGCAAAGCTCTACCGCATTCAGGCGCCAAAAATTTAAATTCCAATAAAATCGATTCTTCCCTTTAATACTCCAAAGAAATATTTGGAAATGGCAACAATTCTTCTCGAAGATAGTGAGTCAAAGCCTAGCATACCTTGTAAAAAGGCAGCGGGATATAAATAGGGGTAATATTTATATTTCTTCATATAAAGGCATCTAAGAAATTTTTTTTGATCTCTTTCTATCAAGAGAGTGAATTTAATTTCAGTGGGACTCCAAATTACAGACCCAAACCCCAATATGCTCCGGACAAGTGAACAATAAAGTAACACCATTATACTTGGATCTTGGAATATGTATGTACATATGTACGTCATGACTAGTCACCGGAGCCTGAGGGGGCCGTGTATTGTTCAAAGGTTGTAAATGCATTGTTAAAGGTTTGCCGAACAATTGATAGCACTGTTACTATCCTACCTCTGGTCATGACAAACTTATGCCCTTCTCGTCCCACCGTTTGCGAACCGCTACACCTAGCATCACGAAACGTTAAAAAACGTATGCGTGTCAAGTGAGCCGCACTGTTCGCATTCCTTCAACCGTCTGAACAGTGAAGGGTGTGTCAAGTCGCTAATAAGTTCGCACAATGTGTCCTCCATCGCTTTTGTGTCACAACGAGCCCTATCGAACAACCGACCTAAATGATTGATGACCTGCTTTTGTAATATGCGGTCGCATCTTTACTCCCCTTTATTTTCATTCTTCTTTTTTTTCTCCATTCTGAAAACACTGGTGCAGATTTTTTTCGCCTCGTACACATGCCGCGCAAATATTGTCAACACGTTTTCTCGGCCCTTTTACTACGAAGCATTGTGCCAAATCATCGTTCGTTTACGCGCCACACTTTTTTAAAAGCGTTGCTGTTTTTTTTTTTTCTAGCACGGTTTTTTTTATCTTATAAATTACACTAATTCATGTTGTTATTTTATTTTATTACTAGCTGAACCCGGTATGCGTTGCAATGCCACAATAACGCATGCAATTCTCGTTCCCATTTCCGTTCCCGTTCCCGTTCTCGTTCCCATTTGTCGGAAAAACTCAGGCAGCAAACACATTTGAAATTATTGCGTTGCAATGACACTCATTCCCGTTTCTCCCGTTTCCGTTCCCGTTTTTTGGGCAATTTTTTTTCACAGTAATCTTCCCGATCATGCATACAACAAATCCTCAAAGCTCCATCGTAATCGGTTTAGTGGTTTAGGAGCCTATTCGAGACACACACACAGACATATTTATAAATATATAAATAATTTATTAATCTATAATTAATATAATTTATATAAATATTTTTAAATGTATATAAATATATAAATAATTTAATAATTTAGACATAGATTACTAGCTTCTTATTAGCTCACTTTCGATTTTTTCGTCTGACGAAATTCGGGTTCTTATCCGATCGTTTTCAAACTTTGCCATTTTGCTCGGTTTGGTCATTAATATATGTGAAAATCAAATCCGCCATTACAGTGATGAAAAATAATCGTAATAGACACGGTTTAATATACTCCATTATCGTTCTTGGTGACGTCTATTAGTATTTATCCACACTCTTCCGATCGTTTTTTCCCTTTCTGCCAACATCTCGCTATGTTAGATTTTAATTGTTTAAACGCCTATAACTTTTTATTTTTCACTCTATATTTTATGAAATTTGCATTATAGACTCTCTTTATCTCTCTTATATATTTTTACTTCACTAGTAGGTTATATTATGATTTTTTAAATGAATGTTAAATATCGTGGTGTTAAGTCGAATGGCGTGGTGTTTCGGCCAAAAGTTGAACGACGTTAATTATATACATATGTATGTACATATATACCAGGAAGGTCTAAGTTCTAAACCCCAATGCGCCTTCCTGTCCAATAAAAAACAATGCAGCATTTTTACTACATAATTCGCTGAATTACGAGACACTGAAAACTCTAAATTAACGAGACATCTATGAATTGGAATTGTACATAAATTTTATTGTACATGAATCATACTCAAATACTGGTGACATAGTAGGTAGGAAGGTTTTTAGTCAATTTGATTGAGGAACCATTTCAACAATGAAACCAGAAAAATTGGCAAACTTTGATAGGAAACGATTGACCTGGAGTCACAAATATCCAAGTCTGACCAGCAGCATTACAGATATACTCATAATTTTATTTCAATTGAAGTCAACTCACGGGATCGAAAACGGCGCCTCTCGGTGTCATTTTTATCCCATATAATTTTTACTTTATTTTAATTGTGTAATTCTTTAGTGATCCAATTTTTCTATACGGATTTTTCAATTTCTGTTTATTCGTGTGCGGTTTCATCATAAAATCATTATTTATATACAAACATGCAGTTAAGATTTTGGAATCAGCTGATTTCATACGACTTGCTTATTAACACGTTTCCATATAAAAATCACATAACTTCATATATTATTACTATGTACATACATACATATATGTACATATAAGGATAAAGTAAAAATTGGCAAATTTTAATTTATTTTATGTACATATTTTATAATATATATGTATGTATGTACTTTCATCCCCTTCAGTAGATTCAAAAACTCCACTAGAGGAGTGCTCTTCACAAGACACTCCTCATTTTAATGAAGCAAGACAGCTCAAAATTGATATCGCCTTATTATAAAATCGGCGATTAAGTAATTCGATTTATATAAATATATTGAATAATATTACAAATTTATAATTTAGTGGAAAAAATATGTCCATTTATTTTATTATTAATTTATATAATTAATTAATTTTCCATTTAATTTATATAATTAATTAAATTTATTTTATTTTATTTGCTTTTTTATTTATTCATTTTAATTTTTTATAAATATAAATATTGGTATAATTTTAACAATATTTGTGTAATATTGTGATAAATAATCTATTATTGAATTAAAAATGGGATATGAGAAAGCATAAAAGCATCAATTATGGTGAAAAATAGTACCTTTACCACTGTTTTAATGAGTTGCAAAGGGGTGGTAGAAAGAGCGGTATTAATAGCTAGCTGTCATCGATCAGATCTAAAAGCAAGATTCCGATGTAAATTTTAATGAGTTCGTTAATGATTAAACTCCTCTAGCTTCATGTTGAAATTATTAGCTCACTTCAATATGTATGTCGGTAAGATATAAAAGCGCCCTGAAGAGTGGAAGTGGTTCAAAATCAGATTTTTTGATGGACAAAAATATCACCAAACTAACAGAGTGAAGCTAATGAAAAGGTACGAATTTTAAGAAAATTTTCGGAAATGGAATGAAATTTAAATTGAAATTTCCTATGCATGTTTGCAGTTCTTATCAAAAGTTGCACTTCGAAACAAAACATCACAACGTGCAAAAGCTCACACAAGCCACCTTATATAGTTGGAAACTTCGTCTACTGAAAAACCTTATTACAGATGAAAAACTTGGCCACTCGATCGGGGACTCTTCGTTCGGCCTTTCGATACGATCTCACACTCAGCGTGCTCCCAAAAGAATTTTCCTTTCGAAGCCAACAACGAAGAAGGCAAACTTTCATCCGCAAAGAAAGGGCCGATGGAAGGGAAAAAAAACAAGACTGGGAATCTTATCGAAGTGTTTCGCGCGAACGTTTCAATCTTGTCGGCAATAATAGGCAACGCTTTTTAATGTCTAATGAAATGCAAATGAATTCCTTTTCAAGCAGAGGGCAAGTAAACAGAAAATTCAAATTCCGTAATACACAAAGCAATCGGTGGCTGGGAAACTTTGCATGAATTACGGATTTCCGAAAATTCATCCACCGCTATGGAAACTGTCGGCTGCACGTTCCCGTTTATGCTCTATGGCAATACTCTATTAGACTCTGGTTCGCCAGTTTGTGGAGATTCGGTGTGTGTGTATGTATACCAGACACCTCTGAAATTTATGTGTCTAGTCAGTCTCCCCCGGTTCGAATACTCGATGGCGAATTTGCATGAAATTTGTCAGCCAAATAGATGTCCAATTAATCAATATTAGAGTGATCGTGTTCGGATGTAAACCGGATTGCTCTATGACTTAAAAATATATCGAAAATAGTAAAAATTCTACAAAAAATTAGGTACTATGCATATGTACATATTTAATGAAAAACTGCCCAATTTATATAACATAGAAGTGTGTTTCAAAATCAAAGGTTAAATATGGTCAAAAAGGGTAATGTCATAACTAAACAACTTTGTATGATAATTCCATCAAATCAAAAAGTTTTGCGACTTTTCTAATTCTAATTCAAATAAATAGGGATAAAATCTAAAAAATATAAATAACATACGTAGAGATAGAAGAACTAACTCTCTTAATGACATTTTTCATTGGGGAGTTAACAATAATATTAATAATGAATTAATAACTTTCACTTTCGGAAACAATTGAAATCTCTATCGGGGGCCAAACCTTGTACATTTGCAAAGTTTCAAATTAATTGGAAGAGTTTTTCCATAGCATTGAACATAGTAAAGCTTATAAATACCTTATAATAAAAATATAAATTTTAGCTCAAATGAAATACCCGGTTTCAATCGGTTATTAATTAATCGTGGTGTTTAACTTTTCTATTTTGGGGAATCGTTTCATTTTTCAATTAGATAAAGCTTAATAAAAAACTTATGTATTTAAATGTCTCGTTTAATGTTTTACTGATCCTAAAAGATAACTAAACAAAACTTACATCGGATCCGTTGAAATGCTTAGAATTTTATAAAGAATAAACAAGTAAACTTATTTTTACTCTATACGAATATGACTGAATTGACTGGTTCTGCTCAAGCGAGTAAAAAGTTTGAAAAAAGTGAAAAACTAAACTCTGTACATATGTACATATTATATTTCCATATATGAAAAATTAAAATCGATTTTAACTGCAAATAAGCCAAAATCTGGAAGTTTATCACGATAAAAAACACTTTATTTAGGGATATCATATCATACTATGTAGTATATTTACATATAAAAGCAAAAATATATTTCCTAACCATAAACTCTGACCCTTTAAAATCATCTATCGACTTACTTTAATGAATCCTGAAATTGTGTACTAAATTTTGAGATTCAAATTTGAAAACTTCAGATGTTCATATCGAATAAAAATATTCATCAATAGTAAAAAATTACATACCTATCCCAAAAAACTGTCACAGAGCCCTTTATGCAGATGATACCGCTTGCTTCACAAGTAGCAAAAAACCAGACACTATTCGTAAAAACCTTGAATTTCCAATTAAAACAATGACGGAACACTTACATAACTAAGTAGAAAATTCAAATTAATCAAACCAAAACAGACGCTATATTCTTTAGTGTTAGAAAGCATAAACCAAGTTCAGATCTGAAAATCCCCTCTGGAGAAAGTCTGAAATGGCAATCAGTAATAAAATATTTAGGAGTAACGTTCGATAAAAGAATGAGATGGGCACCTCACATTGAGGCAGCGAAATGCAAGGTGATGCGGGGTATATCCTCAATATTCCCAATATTTAATCGCCATAGTTCTTTATCAACTCAAAATAAAATAAAATTATATCGCGCGCTCATATTACCATTATTAACCTATGCTTCGCATGTATGGAATAACGCCTCGAATACTAAACTTTCCAAGCTCCAAGTAATACAAAATAAATCCCTAAAAATAATTTATAATACACCCATATATACTAACTTGAAAAAACTGCATGCCATATATAATATTCTGTTTGTTACAGACATTACTAACAAACTAACCAGTAGATTCTATGACAGAATCAGTAATAACCATACTAACACACTTGTTTTTTTTGATTTTTAAATGCTTTTTATTATTACGAAATTATGTTCACAATACATCTTATATCTATTTTAATAGCTACTGATCTACTGATCATTTTCTATTTTACAATTTTAATTTAATTTGGTTAGTAATTACAGTATTATATTATTCTAATGTTAATCTAATCTAAAGCATAATAGGAAAAAGAGCTCAAAAACCTATTTACAATCCTTATAAATGTTCATAATACATCTAATACATAATATTAATTAAAGACTATCTAAAGTCGATGACCTAAAGCAGATTGTGTTTAGGTAATCTGTGTTTATACCTGAAGGGTATAGACATTTTGTTGTAATCACCGAGACTCTTCACAAGTGTGTTAGTATGGTTATTAGTGATTCTTTCATAGAATCTACTGGTTAGTTTGTTAGTAATGTCTGTAACAAACGGAATATTATATATAGCATGCAGTTTTTTCAGGTTAGTATATATGGGTGTATTATAAATTATTTTAAGGGATTTATTTTGTATTACTTGGAGCTTGGAAAGGTTAGTATTCGAGGCGTTATTCCATACAGGTGAAGCATAGGTTAATAATGGTAATATGAGCGCGCGATATAATTTTATTTTATTTAGCGTTGATAAAGAACTATGGCGATTAAATATTGGATATATTGAGGATATACCCCGCATCGCCTTGCATTTCGCTGCCTCAATGTGAGGTGCCCATCTCATTCTTTTATCAAACGTTACTCCTAAATATTTTATTACTGACTGCCATTTCAGACTTTCTCCAGAGGGGATTTTCAGATCTGAACTTGGCTTATGTTTTCTAACACTAAAGAATATGGCGTCTGTTTTGGTTTGATTAATTTGAATTTTCCACTTAGTGAAGTGTTCAGTCATTTTTTTAATTGCAAATTCAAGATTTTTAAGAATAGTGTCTGGTTTTTTGCTACTTGTGAAGCAAGCTGTATCATCTACATATAGGACTATGTGACAGTTTTTTGGAATAGGTATGTCATTTATATATATGGAGAACAAGAGTGGGCCAAGCAAGCTCCCCTGCGGAACGCCAGCTGCGATTATTTTTGGAGACGATAATTCATTATTTACGCTAACCACTAGCTTTCTACGAGTTAAGTACGATTTGATGATGAGAATTAGGTAGTTTGGTATTTTGTTAATAAGGAGCTTATGAATGAGTCCATCGTGCCAAACCGTGTCGAAGGCCTTTTCTATGTCGAGACATACCATTCCGGTACTTCTCTTCATATTAAAGTTCTTCGTCACGTGTTCAGTTAGTCTTGTTAGTTGTTGGGTCGTGGAATGTCCAGTGCGAAATACTAACACACTTGTGAAGAGTCTCGGTGATTACAACAAAATGTCTATACCCTTCAGGTATAAACACAGATTACCTATACACAATCTGCTTTAGGTCATCGACTTTAGAGAGTCTTTAATTAATAAAACATATGTATTAGATGTATTCCGAGCATTTACAAGAATTGTAAATATGTTTTTGAGCTCTTTTTTCTATTACGCTGTACATATTAACATTATAATAATATAATACTATGATTACTAACAAAATTAGTAACCAAAAGTTTTTTGGAATAGGTATGTCATTTATATATATGGAGAACAAGAGTGGAAACAAAGCCTTAAAAAGTATTAGATTACCCGATACTCATCGCAAGCTTTCAACGTCTAATCGAGCTTTACGTTCGGCGAAATGTCGCTCGGTTGCATCGTTTGCATCTCGCGAGACACAAACGAGACGGGTCGCAGCTGTTCGAGTGCATATTTCATGCCAAAGTTTCCCAAGTTTCCCAAATGGCCCCGGTATACCGCCACGGGTCCTTGGCCGTGTTGTTCTTATTCAAACCCTATACTATGTATATATAATAATAATATAACAGAGCGTCGTAAAATTCACCTGACACTATATCCGTTTGCCGTAACCTCGACGAAAACGTTACTTCTGGTTGCGTCAGCGTTTCTCAAAGTATGAACGTATTCGAAAATGCGCTGAATTGAAAGCAATATATTGTACTTACACACACATACATAAATAACTTCCTTAAAACACAATCGCGATAAGTCCACGACTTGGCTCGATGGAGACAGCAATGCAGTTTTGTTTTTGTTTTCAAATTCTATCAAAACATATTGGTATATTTTAAATCACGTATCAATTCCTTTTCAAAAAACATAAAATAAAGTTTGCTGGATAATAATTTTGTGGAATTATCATTTTATTCTTTAAAATTGTATTTTTAATTTTATCTTTTTTTTATTTATGTATACTAGGAAAGCCCAACAGGTAACCCCAGTGCGCTTTCCTGACCAGAAGTATTGTACATTTGATAAATATTATTTTTAGTATTATAAAAAGTAAATACATATCAATTAATAACTACAGAGACGTGTATGGTCAAATTTGTAAATTTGAAGCATTTTTTTTCAAAACAATTCAGTGAAATTCGAGATTGCTGAAAACTCGTATAAGTAATAAGAACCCAAATTTCTTCTGATTAGAAATCGTAAGTGAAAAGAAAGAAGAGACTAGTAAAAATCAGCTGATAACTAAAAATAATTGTATATGATGTATGTATATAAGCTAATTGTAAAAAAACTAAATGTATGTAAGCTTATTGTAAATCATATTAACAGTTAGATACAACATAACTTATTACTGAATACTTATCTCGCAGATAAAACCCAGTGAAGAGATATACTTTTAGCCGTGAAATGTCAAATCTGACATATTTGGCCAAAAATCAATATATATATCGTGTATTACCCTACAAGAAGCTACACGCCAAATTTGAAATTTATATATACATACATATGAGAGTTAAAACTATAAATATTTATATATAAGAGATAACGAGAACCAATAGAGAAAATTTCATAAAATATAGAGTGAATTATAGGCGTTTAAACAATTAAAATCTTATATCGCCATATCAAGGCGAACAGGTTGGAAGATACGGGACGAACGCTTATTAAAAGTCAAGAAGATTTACTTTCCGCGTGTTTAAAACGCGTTGTATACGATATTTTATCTCCAACGTAATGGCAGACGATACATTAACGTGTATTGATGATCAAAATGAGCAATATGGCAAAGTATGAAAACGATCGGATAAGAGATAAAAATGACCACTGACACGAAAGCCATGTGAAACGTAATGGAGGTATGTAAAAATGAGTAAGGCTGTCAATTTGTTGGAGCTGTTTCAATAAAATACATAAATTCAGTGAAATTCAGTAAATACATAACATCCACATTTATGGTCAAATGTATTAACATTATTAACATTAACATTTAATGTTAATAACAAATTTATTAACGTTAACATTTATGGTCAAATTTGTAAATTTGCAGCATTTTATACAATTCAGCGAAATTCGAGATTGCTGAATACTCGAGATTTTGCCAGGAAATGGGTAAGGTTCCCAATTTGCTGGAATTGTTTCAATGAAAATCAAATAAATTGCCAAATTCTGATAAGAAACGATCGATCTGGCCAGCAGAAACCAGTGGGATTTGAACCCGTGACCACTCTGTTCAAATCATTATATGCTAATTACTATTTTGTATTCTGCTGCTTTTATACATATATGAACATATTGGTTGGTTATATATATATATATATATATATATATATATATATATATATATATATATATATATATATATATATATATATATATATATATATATATATATATATATATATATATATATATATATATATATATATATATATATATATATATATATATATATATATATATATATATATATATATATGTATATATATATATATATATATATATATATATATATATATATATATATATATGTATATATATATATATATATATATATATATATATATATATATATATATATATACATACATACTGTATAAAATCAAACACATTTTGGTTAGTATTGAGTAGTCTGTTTTAAAAGTCACGATTCTTAGTAAGGGGGAGAATGATGATAGAAAAAGATATAATCAAAACGATGAAGCCAAAAGTTTCAGCTACATGATGATAAAAATCTTATTTAGAATACGGCTTTAGATCTGAATATGAAGATTTTATCTGATTTGTTTCCAGAATAAATTACACTGAGCAACAAAAAATCGTGTTTTTTACTCACTAGAGTCGAGACTAATCTATTTTTACTAAGTTTGTCCCACTAAATTCCAATATGACAATAATTTTTGGTGGCTTACTCTCATTTAAGAGATATGAATGTTAAAACATTGATAAAGTTTTAACATTCAATGAGTTCGAATTTTCGCATGATCACAAAACTTCATCTATTGTTACATTACATAAAGTAAATATTATTTATTTTACGAAATAATTCTCCAGTGTTAGGATTAGAAAAATCTTGACCAAGAGAAAAAAAGGGATATATCTCAAATTAGTTTCGTTCTACGACAAATTTTACCCCAACGAATATTACTTATATTTGTATTATACAATCACGAGTAGTATAATTAATGATACCTGCATGGGGTGGGATTTGTCTTCGTAATTAGTTGGACAATTTATCGTGGTGACAAACTAGTAAGTAGTAGGTATATACATATGTATGTATGTAAATAGCACGTTATTGAAGAATTCAAAATATTATTTAGCAATATATGTATGTACATATGACATATGTACCTTTTGGCATACAATTACACTGTTTGACACGAAAAATGGTTCAGAGACGAGATATGACTTTTCTTGTAGATCTATGCCCAATGAACACGAATCTGGTAATAAAAAGTGTTGATTGTCTCGAGATTCGGAGATATGTGTTTTTTAAATCGCGCGATTTTTCTATATCTTGGTGTTGTTCGGTCGATATCTCAAAATTTGTCAGTTTCCTTTTCAAAATGAATATTGTAATCTATATTATTTTATCTTTTATTTGTGGTACTTTTCAGCTTTCAAATCTCTCTAAGTAGTCATCCAGTTCAAATCAAAAGTCAAAAGTACGTATTTTCACTTGGGATTTTTTCCCACTGTTAATACTATTTTATATCGAGTATTTTCTATTGAAACATGTTAATTGGGATAGTGTTCTGGCCACACTATTTTTTGTTTTCGTTTAAAAGGGTTAATTGGAAGTGTGCTGAATTTTAAATCGGTAAAATTGTGAGCTAAAAGCTCGTACTCTGTAGTATTTACTCGTATTTACATGAATCTGAATTGAATTAATAGGGATAATATATTAAATTGTCTTTATATGAGAATTAAATAAAATTCCACTTAGAAAAATCATATTTTGACTATTCTTGTGGATTAATAACAAAAATTCTATTGATAACTGGCATACCTCGATAAAATAAATTTAGTTCATTTTTATATAATTTCATACAAATTTCTACGATCGAACTGATGATCGCTTCAACCGTGAGTCCCCTCAGAAAATTCGCAATATAGAGCTTCTGTATGTGCTACCCAAAACTTTTTTCCTCTCCAATTCCGTTTTCGATACCATCTCCTTATCCTAACTTACTTCACATTCTGCCGTTCGAAAGTTTCTTTTATTAAATTCATTAACTTGCAGCTTCCCTTCCGACGAATCACACAAACATAATCCGAATATGACGAGACGCGTGCGCGTTTTCAATTTGAATTTTCAGCGCACTTCAATTTCCACAACGTAGAATTTCAATTGTGGACCGTTTTGACGTTTCCTACCAATTTTGCAAAATTTCATCTCATGCACTCGAAAATGAAAATGAGAAAACCCCTCTTTTCGTCGCGCACAAAGCCAGCCTCTTCCTACCCTACGCTTGTGTCGGAAAAGATAGATACATAGTATAGGAAATTTGTTTACCTTCCGGATACAAAGCGAACGACACTTTTTTAATACGAAAAGAGTATTTTCCGTAAAGCGCATTTTGTGCCCACGTTTTAATTTCTATCAAAGCTGTAGAATGTATAAAAATGAAACTGTCGTATTACAATATACTCCCCTACTTAGTATCTATACATAATAGAGATTATGAAATATTTCTGCATGCAGAAAACATGTACATATGTATAATGCAGTTGACAGTAGTTGCGCTTTTTTTTTCATACAACTGAACAGCGGAAAAATTGATCAAAGTATTGCAAGCTTTTGTCACAATTTCAAAGGATGTTTTTTTCATCCCAATGTTATTATTTTAATTAAACAATAAAATTGAAATAATTAAAAATCCCTATCAATATTGAAGATATGCACATTTAAAGTTTTATTTACATTTGAAATAATCTGCTTTGGTTTCCAATTTTAAAACTTTTTTACTTTATCTGTGTGGGTTTTTTGGAGATATGACGTATCTCTGTAATATGAGCGCTCTCACAGAGGGTCGTTCGTACGTCCGTTTGCATGGAGCGTCGAGAGACGAATGTATTTCATTTTAATGTATTTATGTATTATTTATTATTTAATGTATTTATTTGAATGTATTTCTCTATTTCATCTAATTCTTGATTAATTAGATGAATAGGATTAGAAATAAATTTAATATTTTTTATTCCAATTTTAAAAAAAAATAATAATTTAATAAGATCTGAGTTTTTAATAAAATATTTCATTATTCAAACAATTTCTTCTTCTAATTTAATATTATATATGAAGTTTTGTGATCATGCAAAAATTCGAACTCGAGATTTTGACTGATTCGAACTCAGAATCGATCACTGATCACGTTTTCGTAATCTAGAAAAAATATGTGTCAGTGTGTGTGTGTGTGTATTTTGGGGATTTTTTGTATGAAGTTGTTAGTAATAAAAATATTGACGATTTTCAAAATATAAAAATTTAAAGTAGTTTAAAAATCACTACAAATTGACATGTAACCAAATTTATTTAATTATTGGTAATTAAAAAGGTATAAATAAAATGTATGTAAGTTCATTAATAGTATCTGTGTATGCATTCTTTACACAAATAAATCAATGAGAAAAATGAGAATAAAAAATAACGGAAAGAGACGGAAAAAAACAGTCGGATTTGGCCACAACATACATATCAAAATACGTGCAATTTTATTTATAATGTACATAGTTTAAATTCATTACTTTTTTAAATGAATTATTAAATTTAAATTTAAAGAGTTACTAAATAAAATTTGGGACTCTAGTTGACACATACGGTAATACTATTGATTAAAGAAAATTAAATAAGTAGTCGGAATCGGTTGATTTTTTTACGACTTTGACTCCACTTGAAATGCTCCGAATCTGACTCCACAGCCCTGGCAATATCATCCGCTTGATTCTTGTATGAAATATACTATTTTGAAAATGATCAGTAGATCAGTAGCTGTTAAAATAGATATAAGATGTGAACATATGTAATTTCGTAATAATAAAAAGAATTTAAAATTCAAAATAAATATACATAAAAAAAAAGTTTTTTAAAAACATACCTCTTCTATAATTTGTATATAAAAATATTATTTTGAATAAAAATACCAATAATTTTATTTTACTACCGCTTTCTATGTTTAAAACTAAAATCTGGATAAACGTCAGGCACTTTTCAGAAATTCAAATTTCAAACGAGTCTAAAACGACATTTTTTCTCCATCGTAATGGCGGAGGATACATTTACTTATATTGATGACCAAAATGAGCAATATGGCAAAGTATGAAAACGATCGGTTAAGAGGCAAATTTTTTCCTGAATTGTAATCGTAAGTGAAGCTAAAAGGAGGTATGTAATTATTTTGAATAAAAATATCAATAATGTTATTTTACTACCGCCATGTTTAAACTAAAAACTAAATAGACGTCAGTCACTTTTCAGAAATTCAAATTTCAAACGCGTCTTACACGATATTTTTGCACCATCATAATAGCGGAGGATCCATTTACTTATATACATAGATGACCAAAATGAGCAATATGGTAAAGTATGAAAATGATCGGATAAGAGGAAAACTTTTTCCTGAATTATAATAATTGAAACGTAAATGAGGTAGGTAAAAATTAAATAATCGAATTATCGAAATATTTTTATTTAATGACAGTTTTTTTATATTTAAAATTTTTGTTTTCGCATGTACATATACATATGTATATAATCATTTTCTAAAAAAAAATTACCAAAAATACAATATCCACGGTTTCAAACTAGAATTCTTGCGGGTGATGGAATATCTTACACTATATGTACATATGTACGTGTCCCGTTTCATAAATATATAATCAAAACCCTATACATTTTTAACATTGTTTTCCACCGTTCCATTTTACGAATTAAAACTACACGAGTTTCTTTACATTGATCACCTGAAATAGACCACTTTGAAATACAACATACATACATACATACATACGTCAGTCAACTCGAAACAGGCCTTTTACAGCATTAGACACGCATAACAAACGAAAACTTTGAGTATACCGGTTTTATTTTTTCTTTTTGCTTTATTTTATCTCGTGTATACGAGAATTTGTCTCTCACGGTACATCAGACATGCCTTTTTAGCCTTCGGGTATTTTTTGGCCGTATCGGAATGCTTAGGTGAAAAGGTAATTCGTTTTCCCGCGATTGCGTTTGATGATGATGCAAACGCTCCTGGGGGATGCTGTCGACTCTCTGATCTCCAATTTGGCAGGATATGGGAGACGGCACAAAAGCCAGATCTGAATATTTTATACCCAATCGTCTACATTTGTTTCCACTGAACAAAATAGCCCTAGGAGGGTTTCAATGCCTCGATATATCTACCACTTCTATACGTATGTATGTATGTGCTCTTTAACTTTAGTACTTCGGATATAAAGTTTTCTGCGATATCGCATCTCGAACGATCTCTTTACGGTGTTAGAAAATAAAATTTCTATCTCTATACATCGTAAAAAAAACTAATGGATTTCAGACATCATTTGATCTTTTCTATTGCATGAGAATATATGTCGAATCTGCAAAAGAGTACAATGCTCATAACAATTGTACTAAAACTTGAAAACAAAGTACGTATACAGTTTTCAATTTAAAACCACCAAATTTGCTATAGTATGCATCTAGGGTTTCCAAAAAATCGCCCGAGAGAAAAAGCCAGTTTTCGGTTTTCTTAAAAATAAAAAGACTGGCTTTCACCGGTTTCAGAAAATCAAGATTTGTTTTATATTTTATTTTTTATATCGAAAAAAAAATTGTAAATTTAATATATAATTTCGAAAGAGACTTTGTATGTAAGAAAATATTGTTGGGTAGGATTTGGTTGGGAACTTCGAAAACAAGTCAAAATTTCCATGACGACATAGGGACGGTGGACGGGGGCGCCGGGGGCGAAGGCCCGGGGGTTGCCGGAGTGAAGGCCCAGGGGGTTCCGGGGGCAAAGCCCTTCAGGGTTGCAGAGGGCGAATTCCCCGGGGGTGCCAAGGGAATTTACCGGAGGGGAACTTCATAATAAAACAAAACAGTTTCTATGACGATTCGATATATATATATTTTTTCAATTCAAATAAATTTAATAAAAAAACAAATTTACTACTAGATTCGCCATGTTTAAGCTGTTTATATCCGCTTACAATCCTCCCCAAAAACGATTATTGGCATCCGATCTTAACAAAATATTTAACATTGGTAGTTCGGTAGTGGTAGCTGGTGACTTTAATGCCAAACATCCGTTATGGAGTTGCGTAAACACTGACCTACAAGGCACAACTCTTTATAAATACATTCAACTAACAGATACAATCTTACTTCATCCGGATACATACACACACTATCCCACAAATAACTCACAACCATCCACACTAGATCTTGTCCTCGTCAAGAACTGCCCAAAAATATCGACACCAAATGCCCTTCAAACCCTGTCGTCTGATCATCTCCCGATAATCTTCTCAATCGACGGGAAACCCGAGGAAATCATCAAGCATAGTTGGGATTACGGGAGAGCTAACTGGCGAGAGTTCAAGTCGTACATAAATGACCAAACCATTCTAACTTCTACCACACTCACAAACAAAACCGAAATCGACAGCTCCATAATACACCTAACGGAATCAATAACTCGATCCAAACACCTTCACATACCTAAGACACAATACATTGAACACAAATTAGAGATAACTGACTTTGTTGCAAATCTAATTAAAAGTAAAAATAAACTCCGTAAAATTTGGCAAACATCAAAAAATCCAGCATTGAAAACATTAATTAATAAGCTCACATATCAAATTAAAATTAGAATCAAAGAAATCAAAAATGAAGCTTGGTCTAAAAAATTAGAAAAATTGAGCTCAGTTGATGGCTCTCTATGGAAATTAGCTAAAGCGATTCGCAGGACAAAAAACTCGATTCCTCCATTAGATGATGCAGGAATCTCAGTGACGCGTGATTGCGACAAAGCAGAACTATTATCAAAATCCTTCCAAAAACATCACACACTCACACAACATTACAATCACATACCAACGCATAATAAAGTCAACCGGTCCATTAAAATCATCACAAAAACTCCCACTAACAGTACTAAAAATATAAAATTGGTGCATCCGTGTGAAATCCAAAATATAATACGTAATTTAAAAAATAAAAAGGCACCTGGGCGAGATTCAATAGATAACATCACAATCAAACAACTTCCATTTAAAGCTTTAGTCTCACTATCTAAAATATTCAACGCATGTTTACTCACCGGGTATTTCCCAGAATACTGGAAAACAGCCAACGTAATTCCCATACTTAAGCCCGATAAAAGCTCAAAAAACCCGGCCAATTATCGACCCATTAGCTTACTTTGCACGCTTTCAAAAATTCTGGAAAAAATAATCTACACACGTTTACTTAAAGTCGTAAATAAGAAATTAATAAATGAACAATTTGGATTTCGCACTGGACATTCCACGACCCAACAACTAACAAGACTAACTGAACACGTGACGAAGAACTTTAATATGAAGAGAAGTACCGGAATGGTATGTCTCGACATAGAAAAGGCCTTCGACACGGTTTGGCACGATGGACTCATTCATAAGCTCCTTATTAACAAAATACCAAACTACCTAATTCTCATCATCAAATCGTACTTAACTCGTAGAAAGCTAGTGGTTAGCGTAAATAATGAATTATCGTCTCCAAAAATAATCGCAGCTGGCGTTCCGCAGGGGAGCTTGCTTGGCCCACTCTTGTTCTCCATATATATAAATGACATACCTATTCCAAAAAACTGTCACATAGCCCTATATGCAGATGATACAGCTTGCTTCACAAGTAGCAAAAAACCAGACACTATTCTTAAAAATCTTGAATTTGCAATTAAAACAATGACTGAACACTTCACTAAGTGGAAAATTCAAATTAATCAAACCAAAACAGACGCCATATTCTTTAGTGTTAGAAAACATAAGCCAAGTTCAGATCTGAAAATCCCCTCTGGAGAAAGTCTGAAATGGCAGTCAGTAATAAAATATTTAGGAGTAACGTTTGATAAAAGAATGAGATGGGCACCTCACATTGAGGCAGCGAAATGCAAGGCGATGCGGGGTATATCCTCAATATATCCAATATTTAATCGCCATAGTTCTTTATCAACGCTAAATAAAATAAAATTATATCGCGCGCTCATATTACCATTATTAACCTATGCTTCACCTGTATGGAATAACGCCTCGAATACTAACCTTTCCAAGCTCCAAGTAATACAAAATAAATCCCTTAAAATAATTTATAATACACCCATATATACTAACCTGAAAAAACTGCATGCTATATATAATATTCCGTTTGTTACAGACATTACTAACAAACTAACCAGTAGATTCTATGAAAGAATCACTAATAACCATACTAACACACTTGTGAAGAGTCTCGGTGATTACAACAAAATGTCTATACCCTTCAGGTATAAACACAGATTACCTAAACACAATCTGCTTTAGGTCATCGACTTTAGATAGTCTTTAATTAATATTATGTATTAGATGTATTATGAACATTTATAAGGATTGTAAATAGGTTTTTGAGCTCTCTTTCCTATTATGCTTTAGATTAACATTAGAATAATATAATACTGTAATTACTAACCAAATTAAATTAAAATTGTAAAATAGAAAATGATCAGTAGATCAGTAGCTATTAAAATAGATATAAGATGTATTGTGAACATAATTTCGTAATAATAAAAAGCATTTAAAAATCAAAAAAAAAAAAAAAAAAAAAAAAAAAAAAAAAAAGCTGTTTATATTACAAATACTGAGCGAAGCCGGGTAAAACAACTAGTATATTATATTATTACATATAATAAAATTAGTATTATATATTACAGCTGTAAAATGGCAAATCCAAAAAACGCACAAATAATTAAATTAAATAAGCTAGAAATTATGGAACACCTTTTTGCCGAAATTGTAAAAGGCCTTGTGTAGGGTATTGAAAGTACTTTCAATAATATTTTTTGAACTGGGTTACGAACTGGTTTTCATCCATTACTAAATCTCAAAGCCACCGCTAAGTGCTGTACCTTTTTTGTTGTTGTTCAAAGTAATATACGCCTATTAAAGTTTGGATATACACATTTTTTTGATCTTTCATAGAAATTTGAAATTCATAATTGCTAGTTTTGAGTAATTAATTAAAGAACACCTTAAAAGCCGGTTCATCGAGTAAAAAAGCTGGTTTTCGGTTTTATGAAAAAATGTCAAAAAGCCAGTTTTTCAGTCAGTCTAGATTGAATTATGAATTTTAAAAAAAAAACTGCATGCTATATATAATATTCCGTTTGTTACAGACATTACTAACAAACTAACCAGTAGATTCTATGAAAGAATCACTAATAACCATACTAACACACTTGTGAAGAGTCTCGGTGATTACAACAAAATGTCTATACCCTTCAGGTATAAACACAGATTACCTAAACACAATCTGCTTTAGGTCATCGACTTTAGATAGTCTTTAATTAATATTATGTATTAGATGTATTATGAACATTTATAAGGATTGTAAATAGGTTTTTGAGCTCTTTTTCCTATTATGCTTTAGATTAACATTAGAATAATATAATACTGTGATTACTAACCAAATTAAATTAAAATTGTAAAATAGAAAATGATCAGTAGATCAGTAGCTATTAAAATAGATATAAGATGTATTCTGAACATAATTTCGTAATAATAAAAAGCATTTAAAAATCAAAAAATCAATCAATTTTAAAATATTAGTCCTCAACACCATTACAAGATATAATAAATATTATTATTGCTGTGCTTTTGGATCGATAAAAATGACATTCAATTTGGAACGAAGTATGAAAGGCTCGATGAAACGTTTCTTTACCGTTTAATCTCAGCAAGTTAATTAAAAAGCTTTCACAAAGTGATCAGATTCCTTTGTTCAATAATGGAAAGCGACACTTCATATAAAAGGCGATGATTATAACACATTTTAACTGCAATACTTGAAGGTAACGTACACCATTATAAACTCATTCAAACGATTCGAAATCAATACATACATATATAATTGTATGTATGTTTATAGTCATTCGTATATTAACAAAACTGATTATTACTATAATATTTCAATTAAGCATACCATAAAAACTGATAAGACAGTCCCTTCATAATACGATCGTTTTATTATGGAAATAAACTCGAGTATTCAATGACATTGTTTTTATGGATATATTTGAATTACATCTCATATAAAACATTTTTAATATTAGAATAGTTTATTTATAAATAATATATTATGTTTTATCTTTATCTAAATTGCTAAAAAAAAAAGTATTCAATCTTTTCTTTCACACTCTATACGTTGACGAGATTCTATTATTAATCAATGTTTTAATATCAAGACGAAATGGTTTTGACTAAATGACTTAAACCTCGGTTTAATATTATAAGATCAATATTTAGTTCGAACTTCAGTTGCCGCTTCTATTCCTTGCGATATGCTATTTAAATTTCGTCCTGAAATCAATAACCAATATTGGGTTTCAATAACGCTGCTATGTTTATCCAAGTATTTAACACTAATGAAATACATATAATTTGCTCGGGTTGGATTAAATTCTCGACATTATCGGTACTTTTTTGCACTTGGATGCTAAAAAAATCCTCGTCGAGGCAACTTTTTTTAACGATCGCTTCATAAACGAAAAAAATAAATGGTTTCTTCGGCTAAAACCCTTTGAACTCTTTATTAATTAAAATACAATATATATTTTAACCGTGATTTTAATATCAAGCATAAACAAAATTATTATGGTTACAACTTTTTAATTTTATTTCCATAGTATGCTAACGAAAAATGCTAATATCGGATAGCCATAAATAAACCTAGTGCAAAACTCATCGTATCGAGGAAAAATTAATAAAAATAAAAAATTTCATCGATTTTATTACTTGCCTTACTGTACTAAAAAAAAATCCGCTAGCCACTGTGATGGACGCCAAGCTTCCAGTAAAAAATGTCTGATTATAGTTAAAATAATCCAAAATCTGACAGGTTAATTATTCTAATCTGCGTGTGTGCTTTATCGGCAGCGTGTATTTTTAGCACCAAATGATCAGTGGGTTCGATCCGCCATACTGCTGGTTAGATTTGGAGGTATTTGTGACTCCAAATCTGCAATTTATATAAATGCTGCAAATTTGTCCATAGATATCTCTGTGGATGTTAATCGATGTTTATATTTGCCTTTTGTAATACTTACAATACCACTGTACAATGTTTGACCGTAGATGTAGTGTTAATTATAAATATATAATTAATAATTCGTAATCTGTATGGAACACTCGTCAGACGAGTGTGCATGATTGATCAAATTAAATAAAATAAGAATAAAAAATTAAAATATACACATCAAAAAACTATTGGCTTTTTCATCCAGATGATTACATCGTGTTTGGAAAAAGCTAACGAGCGATAAACGTCTCAATTAGTTATACAACTAGTTGGAAGATATGTATGTGCTTTAAATGATACACATATGTAATACAATAACAGTATGGCTTAATGGTAGTGTGTATGTGATCAGTGGGTTCGATCCGCCATACTGCTGGTTAGATTTGGGGATATTTGTGACTCCAAATCGATCGTTTCTTATCAGAGTTTGCCAATTTTATCTGATCATTGTTGAAACGGTTCCTCAAAATTGACAAAAAATTATCTTTCCTGTTGTCACAAATCGTCTGTATTTATTTTGTGAATAATTTGTTAAAATTATGTACAAAATCTAAAATCCATAGATGTCTCAATGGATTAATTTCTGTAATTAATTGTTATTTCGTGTTCTTCAGCTTTTGGAAATACAGTGATTTATGTAATAATAAAATGCTGCATTGTTTGTAATTAATTATCTACGAAGGCGCATTGAGGTCTTCCTGTCAAACTTTCCTGGTATATATCTAAGTAAAATAAAATAAAATAAAATACACAATATTCTCTACATATAAAGATGCATTTTAATCATAGTGTTCATACATTTCGATCTTATTCACTTTTAAAAAAGATTTCATATTAGTATGGATGTATGTATATATATATATGTATGTACATATGTATATTGTACTTGCAAATTTGTACGTGCACATTTCCTAGACTAAAATCCGGATGCCAAAAAAGAGACGAGCTGAAAGCCGCTGTTTAATATTCAGCTGAAACACTTGACAGCTAAGGCACCCATCCGTAAATGATCTGTCCATAGATGTCTCAATGGATTAATTAATTAATTGTTATTGCGCGTTGTTCATCTTCTCGAAATACATTAATTTATGTAATAATAAAATGCTGCATTGTTTGTAATTAATTGTCCAGGGAGGTGCATTGGGATACATATACATATATCTATGTAATTAATTTGCGCGAGCAGGATACAACAGGAACAAGAGGAACAGACTCTTCCTCCCGTATTGATGTGCGCGCGCAGAATACGGGAGGAAAAGCCTGTTCCTCTTGTTCCTGTTGTATCCTGCTCGCGCAAATTAAGTGAGTATGTACGTGAGTATGTACCGTTTACTATGCATCCTTTTTTTATCTTTCGACTTAATATCTTTCGATTTTCGATCTTTGCCTTCCGATATTTGCGTTTTCGGTAATTTCACATTCCGGCTCGTGAGGCAGACCCGTAAAATACGGGTTTGGTGCAAACGATCGAAAAGCGCCAGACAGATTGAACCACAGATTAACTGGATGGCTGCTTTAAACGCAATTCTCGACTTCACGAATGAAAAATTGCACATCAGATGACGAATAACCTTTCGATGTGCACAGATGCAATTATTAAAATGGTAATTATTAAAATTCAGTTGGATCTTTCTGGCGAGTTTTAAAGTATCAGAAGCACAGATCGTATACAGGGTAGGTGTATGTCGGGACTTCGGGTAGATTTCGCTTAGTGTAAGTGCGAGCAGTGCGCACGCATAAGGTATACGTGTCGTTAATCTGTAGTTCAGTCTGTCTGGCGCTTTTCGATCGTTTGCACCGCATCGGTAAAATACATATGTATATAGGCAAACAAAATGGCGTCCGCAAAGAGTCTTAAGAGTGCAAGGGGTTAACGAAAAAGCATATACTTACATACATACGTATACGTTTATGTATGCTTTCACCTGAATTATATATGTCATGTTCTTTAGCGGTGATATGCGCTCCTCGCTTGGGGGCGTTAGTGTCGCGGCTGCAAGACAGACGAAAGGGACGAAAAGGTTATAAAAACGTTGATCACGTTGTCGTGACCCTCCTCGGGTCCAGATTAGTCTTGTCGAGGGTCTATGTAGCACCTTGAGTGGTGAACGTGACCGAGACCCCACAGTTTGAGAAGCTCCGTTAGCAGACGACGACTACTACAACTCGGCCAGGATTACAGCGACAGAATCCTATTTGGCCGCACCCACGCTCACGATTTAATATACTACAACAAGTGAGGACAAAAATAACAAATACATTATGATAAAAATAAATAAATCGATTTTCTATTTTTGCTCTATTCAATTTGGCGTATAAAAGTGTGGCGCTGGGGCTTTTTTAGACGGACTATTCATGGAATAATATTCTATCAATAAATAAAAACACTTTCGGAACCGATCGTATAATCTCGTGACTTTGGAACGCTGATCTCTATTAGCCTTTTTTACAAACCTCCTTTACGATTTCAATTCAGGAAAAGATTTGCCTCTTATCCGATTTTTTTCATACTTTGCCATATTGCTCATTTTGGTCATCAATTAGAGTAAATGGATCTTCCGCCATTACGATAGAGATAAAATATCGTTTAAGACGCGTTTCAAGTGTACAAATTTTATATCTGGGTGACGTCTATGTAGTCTTTAATTTTATACATAGATGGCGGTAGTAAAATAAAATTATTGGTATTTTTATTCAAAATAATAATTTATATATCTTAATATTATACACAAAACTAAAAAAGAGGTTTGTTTTTAAAAAACTTTTTTTTACAAACCTCCTTTGAGCTTCGTTATCGTTTTCATACTTTGCCATATTGCTCATTTCGGTTATCAATATGAGTAAATGGATCTTCCGCCATTACGATAGAGATAAAATATCGTTTAAGACGCGTTTCAAGTTTGCAAATTTTAAATCTGGGTGACGTCTATGTAGTCTTTAGTTTTATACATAGATGACGGTAGTAAAATAAAATTATAGGTATTTTCATTCAAAATAATAATTTATATGTCTTAATATTATATACAAAACTAAAAAAGAGGTTTGTTTTTAAAAAACTTTTTTTTACAAACCTCCCTTGAGCTTCGTTATCGTTTTCATACTTTGCCATATTGCTCATTTTGGTCATCGATATAGGTAAATGGATCCTCCGCCATTACGATGGTTCAAAAATATCACGTTAGACGCGTTTGAAACTTCTCCGTTTATCCAGCGTTTGTTTAGACTCTTCTCACTTTTCGCCATGTCAGATTTCAATTGTTTAAACGCCTATAACTCTTTCTTTTTTCACCGTATATTTTATAAAATTTTTGTATGGAAACACTAGCTGAACCTGGCATGCGTTGCAATGCCACAATAACGCATGCAATTCCCGTTCCCGTTGCGTTCCCGTTCCTGTTCCCGTTCCCATTGCTGGAAAAATGCAGGCAGCAAACACATTTGAAACTTTTCATTTGTTTGTTTATTTTACCCTAAAAACGCAGGTCACGACGCGAAACATTTGAAATTATTGCGTTGCAATGCCACTCATTCCCGTTTTTCCCGTTCCCGTTTTTGGGTGATTTTTTTTACAGTAAACTTTCCGGACATGCATACAACAAATCCTGAAAGTTCCATCGTAATCGGCTGAGTGGTTTATGAGCCTATACAAGACAGACCCGTGTGGTCAATAAACCACTTTCATAGTGTAATCGTCTTCCAATTACTCCCCTGTGCAAGGCAACAGCCCAGCACAGCAGAGCATGGAAAAGACTACTTCTATTCATACTATACAGCAGCGCACGTTTAGACAAGTTTTGGACGAGTTTAAGACCAAATCGGCTTAAATATACATTACAGATACAGTGCAATATTTCTTGCGTCGTATCGCCGAGTCAATATTGTCAAAATATGACGTTTTCGAAAATACGCATGCACTTGCTACTATGATGTCACATAATGCGTGAATATTTTCACAAAGAAAAGTAGCACTCGCTACCTATTTTGCTTGATACGTTACGGTGACATGTACTGCTGTATTATATGGATAGGTTTTGTCGGCTACTGCTGCTACGTTTACGCCACATTACGGAACATTCGAATGTGTCCATATGAAATGTACCAAAGAATACATTTCGTACTGCTGTTTGCCTGCAGTTGCCGCTCTGTGTTGTGCCAGTATAAATAGACCTTTAGACGTTATGTATCTGTCCTAACATTTATCAACATAAACAGTAAAACAGATTTAAATCTTTTAACGCTTTTTTTCGATTTCTGTTTAACCACTTCTAAATTTTCAAAACGTTTTTCTTTGAGTTTTCTTTTCATTTCATTAGAGGGTGAAAAAATTTTTTTTTAAAAAACAAGAAAAAAAACATGCACATTTCATAGTTTTTGCGGGTGCGTTGTCATGGAGCAGGAACCAATTAATATATCCTTTTTTGCTAAAATCCAGATTTTTTTCATTCCACAAAGATTCGTGACTGCTTCCAAATAAAATCTTTTTCAATTTACTTGTTTTACACCATTTTTAATAATTCTGCCCGAAAACGGATTTGAAATTAAAGCCAATTTTTACATTAATATATAGATTAAAAATGTCATGCCCTCGAAATATTGCGAAAAACAAGTGTACTTGACAAAACGGGGTTAAGTGCACTTTGCATTGCAACGATGAACGTGTTCGCGCTTATGCAAATACCTATGCACGGGTACGTTACATATAATATGTAATAACGAACAAATTTAATATTCAAATGCGATTATACGCGATAATTCCAGAATCCAATCAAAATTTCGCACTCTTGCAACTCATCGTCGGGAAATGGAGTTGCGGTTTTCGTTACTGTAATTTTACAAGTTGCCGAAAACTATCTGAAATTTGCATCTCATATTTTGTACGTATTCAAATATCAAACTACTAAGTGCTAAGTAAAATAATCATTTTCATAATTTTTTCTATAAAATAATATTAAATTTTATTTGTTTTAAATTTCAAAAAATATAAAATACATAAAAATGCATTTTTAAAAATTTAGGAAAATATGTATACATACATATCTGCATATACTTTTATTAATTATTATTTATTTATTTTTATAATTTATTATTTTATTTTCCATTATAATGAAAAACTTTGTAAAAACACATTGATGAATTGGAAAAATTCATTAAAATTGGTCATATTTATTAATTTATTGGCTAATAAAATCTGTACTTAATGAAAATATTACAATTATAATATGAACGTGTACAAATATAGTGTTGTGCCCGTTGATATCTCAACGGGTGGTTTTGGAAAACAGCTGATATACATATGAACTAAGTTCGTAACAACTGCCAAAAGTTTTACTCTAGACTATACATATATGTATGTATATATATAAAGATATTAGATACATTAGTCTTATCCGATTGACCCACTTGAAATTGAACAAATCCCGACAGCCGGAAGTAGAACTTTTGTCTTGTGTAAGTTTCCCTACATTTGCGCTCAATTTGTATCGATTTTCTCATAACCGGTGTGTGTGAACGTGTATTTACGTATGTTCCATCATCAAATTTTGTTTTTATACTTCATTTATTCCTCAAATACATAGATAAAGTCGTGGGTTGGTCACGTCCAACTTTTTTTCAAATCTCCATACATGTCGATGCAAATAAGCACATACATCACTTCTTTGTGTTGTGTATATGAATATTAAATATTTGGATATTATTTCGAAATATTAATATGGGAAAATGCGAGTGTTGGCAGAGTTGAGTTTTGATAAATAATTTATGCAACGTACGAAATGAATACAAATCCGAATTCATTTTTCGCACAACAAATCTGTTAATTCCGCACTCTGCTGTTGGTGCTTTTCAAACTTTTTTGACGCCGGTCTCCAGCATAAATAACCCCGAAGGGGTTTATTAAAATTTTCCCTAGTTATTTTGTTTCGCATATTTAAAGCTCAATTTCACAACATTACTCCTAAAATACAAACACTTTGCATTTCCATCAAAATTCAACGTACCTACATATGTATGTACATATTGGTTGATTTTTGAAATGTAGCCTTATTTGTGGAAAGCTCATCAAACTATAGTTATGGGAATGATATAGCAAAATAAGCTCATTCATACATTAGTAATAATATACATCGAATATACATATCCTGTTCCCCACACGCCCCCCACTCTCGCCTCGTATCGTTACTCCCCCCCCCCTTACACCCTCCAAACCAGTACTTCACCCAATTAATCACAAACATAAAAATTATACATGTATATCAACTAGTGTTATACCCGATGAAATATCATCGCGTGGGTGGGTATATTAAGTTATTAAATAAAAAAAAATAAAAGAAATGTGTTGGATCTGTGTTCGATCCGTACGCGGTCGATTTTTTTTGAAATACCCTTAATCTAATATTTAATTTCAAAAGACACTTTGTATATATGTATGTATGTATTTATGGTTCGTAACTTTGTAAACAAGTTTCATGGGACGGGCCTTCGCCCCCTCAGCGCTCCGGGGGCGAAGGCCCAGGGGGGGCGCCAGGGGCGAAGACCCGGGGTGCAACGGGAGCGAAGCCCCAGGGCGCGCCGGGGGCGAAGGCACGGGGCGCGCCGGGGGCGAAGGCCCGGGGCGCGCCGGGAGCAAAGGCACGGGGCGCGCCGGGGGCGAAGGGCCGGGGGCAAATCCGTGACGTTGAATTTAATAAAACAAAAACAAATGAATATTAAATTAAATTTGAATAAAACAAAACTATTCAAATAAATTGTTTACTATGAGATTGACAATTTTTAAGCGGTTTGTATTACAAATACCGAGCAAAGCCGGGTAAAACCACTGAAACCACATGAAAAAGGCTAAACTACCTTATATATTAGACTATAGACTGCAATTCCCGTTCCCGTTCCCGTTTGTCAAAAAAACACAGGCAGCGATACAAGTATTGCGTTGCAATGACACTCATTCCCGTTTTTGGGTGATTTTTTCCACAGTAATCTTCTCGGACATGCATATGCACACACACATGCATATGCACACATATATGCACACATATATATATATATATATATATATATATATATATATATATATATATATATATATATATATATATATATATATATGTATATACATTTTGATTATACATTTTGTTGGTTACGTTATTATATTCGTATATTATTTTTTTCTTTCATTATTATATTCGTATATAAGTTTATTTGACAGTGTTTTAGCTGTGACGTACATATGTACATACATGTGTCGAATGGAAATAACTATTATATAAGGGCGATCGTTATCTTACACAGACACACAGAATAGCGATATTATACATGTATATGTATATGATCATATCCCCACCCCTACCCCACCGTCTCGGTTTTTTCAACTTGCAATACCTCAGTTATTTCTTGACCATCTATCAAAGTACAACTCGAAAGTTCCTCAGAAGTCGCATCATTTTTTTCAATTAATTTTCCAGTACGAATTAAACTTTACAGCTGTTTAACCGATATCCAGAGACGTCCGTGCTAAATTTGTTTTATATGCTTGTAAAATGTTTCGTGTTGTTGGCCATAGGGATTTCCCGGCGTAAACGTCTCTACGTGTTCTTTTATTATTGCGGCTGTCATCCATGAGATTTTCACCCCTGCATAAACTCAAGGGTTAACGACGGCCCCTTCCCTTCGATATCGTCAACGGAAACTATGCCCCGGTTTAAAACGATATTAATTTTGAATTTAATCGCCCCATAAAAAACCGGGAATGGGTCACTCCTTCGCCGTAAAATATTGTCCATGAAAACAATATTCGAAATTATACTTTATTGATTTAATAGCAAAGCTATTTACATATGTGCTTATTTAATCTTATTCTATAGGCATATGGATTTTTGGACAGATTTATTCAATGGATTAATTTTTAAATGAATTTTACTTTCTACATAAAATACTATTTGTATATACATATGTATATGTAGACAGCAGTATGGCTCGGTGGTTTCGTTTATGTTGAGCACCGAGAAGTTACCGTTAAATCTAATTATAACGGCGACTCCTTTTAGCATATGCTACAATATTTTATTTTTCATGAAAGGCATATACATAAATGTATGTACGACTCGTATATAACACTCAAATTTATATTTTGATTTATTATATATTTTTTTGATATTATTTGATTTTCACAAACCTCTTTTATGTTTCACTTACGATTACAATTCAGAAAAAAATTTGCCTCTTATCCGATCGTTTTCATACTTTGCCATATTGCTCATTTTGGTCATCAACATAAGTAAATGGATCCTCCGCCATTACGATGGTGCAAAAATATCATGTTGGACGCGTTTAAAAACTCTCCCACGAAAAAGTGCCTAACGTTAATCGCCCAAAACGTTCAGTGGCATTGTTCACCCACTGCGCTCGCCTCGGCGTTTTCTTGGTGAATATCGGTTTTCGCCGTCATCTAGCTTGAATTGCTATTTCTTTTTTCACTCTATATTTTATAAAATTTGCTCTATAGGTTCTCATTATCTCTCTTATATATTTAGGTCACTCATGTTGTTGTAAACATTGATCTTGATATAAGCGAACGTAAGAAGATTTTGGTAGTACTTTAGATTCTTAAGACCTTTACGGCTTGGCCTAATGGTTAATTTTAATTTTTTTTATTTTATTTTACAAATATACCAGGAAGGCTTAACAGGTAAACCCCAAATGCGCCTTCCTGGTCCACATAATTTTTACATAGATACATGTAAATCTAAATAATATCTGACATCTATGGTC
Organism: Arctopsyche grandis; assembly: GCF_051622035.1. Taxonomy (NCBI): domain Eukaryota; kingdom Metazoa; phylum Arthropoda; class Insecta; order Trichoptera; family Hydropsychidae; genus Arctopsyche; species Arctopsyche grandis. The sequence goes on from NC_135365.1 coordinate 5,616,868, forward strand.
AGTATACATACATATACTGATGATTCTTCTTTAAGCTCATAAATGGTTTCCTTGATTGTTCTGATTTACTGAATAAGGTTAATTTCAGAATCCCAGTTCGGTACTCTAGACGCGTTGCACTCTTTTCACTTGATCCTTTCAATACTAATTCCCAAAAATATTTTTATCTGCAGCGCGTTTATCGTATGTTTAACGGAGAGCTGAATGAGGTTGATCTATTTGGTATTTCCCTACATCAATTCAGGTCTAACATCAAGAGAATCTTGACCGATTGATTCATTTCTTCTCCTATTCTATTTTATAACCTTTTTCCAATATTTTTATACTTTAGTTTAGTTATGTAATGTGCTATTTAATCATATTATAGCTTTCATTCTATTCCTTTTCATTTGTTTATTTTGTATTTACCTTTTTCATTTGTTTTATATTTGTAAATTTCAATTTCTTCTTATATTCTATTTTATAACCTTTTCCAAATATTTTAATACTATAGTTTAATTATGCAATGTTCTTCATATTTTGTCATGCCTTTATTCTTTACTTTTTAATTTGTTTTCCTTATATTTATCTTTTTCATTTTTGTAAAAATCTATTATTGGACTCGGATGTTACATATATTATTTATTTACTATTTGTTTTTTTATACATTTTTTATACTATGTACATCCTGTCTGTAGATTTTTCAATTAATAAAATAAAATATATTACAAACATCGTATTAATACGATGAATAACTTTCATGTAACTATACGAATTTTTATATTCGATAAACAACCAAAGAGACATCTATGGTGAGCAATATGGCGAAACCTAAGATAAAACAATAACTAAAGATTCGCAACAGAAAATTGGGAAGGAAACGCCAATTTTACAGGAATCGTTTCAATGAAAATCAGAAAAATTGGCAAATTCTGATAAGAAACGATCGACCTAGACAAATCAAGGTCTGGCCAACAGCGATACTTAGCGGGGAATCGAACTCGTAACATCAAGTATGAAATAATTCAACATTCACCACTAGACCACGCTGCTGGTTAAGCAGCGTGGTCTAGTTCTGCGAACCTTTAATTATTGTTATATCTTATAATGTTGTAAAAATAAGCAGGTTATGTTTAGTTTGACATTTCGATGCGGACTGTTGTGTTTGTGATTTTCGCCTTTAAATCTGAATCTGACCGTTCCGCAAGCAGTTCAACTATTTTTAAACCGCTTTGCGATATTTAACGATCTTTTTAATAATGCTTTGTCAAGAAATAAGCTTATGAATAAAAAAATTCAAATTACCGGTAAGCCGTTGTGTCCAAACAAAATATCGAACTCCCAATAAATGGAAGTGACTTTGAACTCCCTGAAATATGTATATATACATATATAATATAAGAATTGGAGCATTGCATCGATTTTTCACCAAGCTCAAAAGTCAGATCGGAATAAATCAAACGAAATTAATTGTTGACCTCAACGCGGTCCAGCGTGAGCAAGACGCCCGGCCATTGTTCAGCCGAGGGGAGAACGGGGTCCGACAGACCCCCATGAATATATATCAAATCCGAAAAGCTTGCCTCGACCCAAAATAAGCTGGAGCACAAAGCCGCCGCAAACGCTTTACGACTGGATCGCTTCCATTATCAACCCTTTCGCGGTCACCTGCCACAGTGCGAGCCTTTCTCCAATCGCATTTCCCGGTCAAAATAACAAAAAAAAAATCAATTGGAACACACATTGCAAACGCCTTTGGTGTGCAACTTCAAAAAATCGCAAAAACGATTCGCAAGTGTGCGTTAAAACGGTCCTCGAAGGCACGGCACGTATCCTTGCAATACGTCTTCTGCTCAACGAGCTCGTGGTAGTACTGTGGATTGATGCTGTCCCAATTTTTATTAAAAGTTTAAGTATGGGTACTTCAAGAGCTTCGTATAATTTGAAATTTCGTATAATCGAAAGATTTATTCGATTCGATTGCGAATAAGTATATGGTTGCTGTCAAGATATGGACAAATATTTAATACAAATCCTTAATGACGGTTCCAATAACATTGGCATCCTATTCCTCTCTCGCACACTCGGCTGGACCGAAATTTTTTATTGTTACAAGCAATACATATCCTTGCGGTTTGTATTTAATTACTGAATATCACGATATAATGCGAATAAAATGATAAAATAGTGACTACGGATACAATGATTATGCGACATTTGTTCATATGATAGTTTGACATGTTTGATTTTATTTCAATTAGACTAGCTTATCTAATATATAATTTCGAAAGAGACTTTGTATGTAAGTATTATTGGTTGGGAATTTCGTAAACAAGTCAAAATTTCTATGATAACGAGTCGATTTTTTTTTCGATTCAAATAAATTTAATAAAAATACAAATGAATATTTACCATTAGATTCGCCATGTTGACGTTGTTTATATTTCAAATACTGAGCGAAGCAGGGCAAAACAATTTTTATTCTATAAATTTACTTTTTTGGTTAGAATAGTTTGTATAAATGTTTTGTGTATAAGCGTAATCCTCACGTTTTTTCCAATATTTTTTTCCGTAGACGGTTTTTTCCAATATTTTCCCCAGACTTTTTTTCCTGAGACATTTGGTTGTCATATCTAGGGCTATATATCTGCTCAACCGGATTTCTGGTGAAATTGACCTCTTCAATATAAAATATACTAATCTGGTTGAGTGGTTGTTGAGGAATGCCAGTGGTTGATTTTGCCTATTAAATATGAATGATTTTTATTACTTTATCTATGTTTTTTTTTTATGATTTTATGATTTTAATGATGTTGTGTCAATATTGTTATTTTTATAAGTTATTATTACTGTTATGATGTTATTTTTACTGAATGACCGGCCACAGTGACGCGTTGGAGATCTCTGTAATGTCACTTTGGCTAATATGTTAAATAAATAAATAAAAATATGATTTGTTGCCAGACGATTGGTCGCCAGACTATTCGCCTCAGAACGTTTTGTCCTGAGACTTTTTGCCATCAGACGTTTTGTCGTCGGACATTTTGTCGCCAGACATTTTTTCGTCAGACTTTTTTTCCCTAGACGTTTTGCAGTCAGGCTTTTTGTCCTTAGACTATTTGTCGTTAGACGTTTTGTCATTAGACTATATGTCGTCAGACGTTTTGTCGTCAATTATATCCGTAGACGTTTTGTCATCGAACAACAGTGTCGATTTAATACTACCTTTCTTGGTTCTATATATATTTGTATATTGATTGCTAATTGCAATTTCTAAGCAAAATCCCAATATCTCCAATTTTGTTAAATTTTCATCGTTTTGCATTCCTTAACACGTAGTCAGACTATAACATTTACTGAATAAATAAATCCACATTGTTACATGAGCCATACAATGAAAATAACATAGACACAATGAGACACCAATTTGTCTCCGTTTTTTTACTAGCCTCTTCTTAGCTCGCTTTCAATTTTTTCTTCTGACGAAATTTGGGTTCTTATCCACACTCTGCCGATCGTTTACAAATTTTGCCATTTTGCTTGATTTGGTCATCAATATATGTGGAAATCAAATGCGCCATTAGGATGGTGAAAAATAATCATAATAGACACGTTTGAAAATACTCCATTATCGTTCTCGGTGACGTCAATTTGCAGTATTTATCCACACTCGTTTTTTTCCCTTTTCACCACCCCCTCGCTATGACAAATTTATATTGTTTAAACGCCTATTACTTTTTCTTTTTTCACTCTATATTTTATAAAATTTGCATTATAGGCTTTCTTTATCTCTCTTATATATTTTTACTTCACTCGCAGGTTATATAATGATTGTTAAAATGAATATTAAATAGCGTGGGGTTAAGTCGAATGTTATAGCGTTATATAATAATTATTAAAATTAATGTTATAGCGTGGTGTTTCGGCCAAAAGTCGAATGCCGTTTATACTGTCATTTATATCTGCGCGTGCCAACAGATCCTAATCAAGGTACTTCATACACACTTACATATAATTACTTATACTGGATTACATATCATCAAATACGATGGTCTTTTTGGACAGGGCGGTTTTTGTCATAACACTGTTCGACACGAAAAATGGTTTAGAGACGAGATATGACTTTTCTTATACATATGTAGATCGATGCCCAGTAAACACGAATTTGTTTAATTATCAATAGAATGCTTGTTATTAATCCACAAAAATAGTCGAAATATGATTTTTATAAGTGGAATTTTATTTAATTCTCATATAAAGACAATTTAATATGTTATCCCTATCAATTCAATTCAGATACGTGTAAATACGAGTAAATACTAGTACGAGCTTTTAGCTCACAATTTTACCGATTTAAAATTCAGCACACTACTAATTAACCCTTTTAAATGAAAAAAAAAATAGTGTGGCCAAAACACTACCCCAATAAACATGTTATAATCGAAAATACTCAATATAAAATAGTATTAACAGTGGGAAAAAATCCCAAGTGAAAATACGTACTTTTGACTTTTGATTTGAACTGGACGACTACTTAGAGACATTTGAAAGCTGAAAAGTGCTACAAATGAAGAATAAAATACCCGACTATAGATTCCAATATTCATTCTGAACAGGAAATTGACAGATTTTGAGACATCGACCGAACAACACCAAGATATAGAAAAATCGCACGATTCAAAAAATACATATATGTATCTTCGAATCTGGAGCCAATCAACATTTTTTATTACCAGATTCGTGTTCACTGAGAATAGATCTATAAGAAAAGTCATCTCATCTCTGAACCAAAAAAAAGTCATCATTTGTCAAACAGTGTAATTAGACGTAGCTTGATTTTATTGGATGTTCTATTTTATTAATTAGATCCAAAGTGGCTTCTACATAATGCGTCGATTTCAAGTCTGCGTCACTTAACACTACTCGTCCATTATGTTTAATCGCGACAGAATCTCTCGAGAACGGAGAAGGCTTTTTTTTATTCAAATATTAACGCTCGGTTTGAAATGCGGTATACTCTACGCTCTACATACTATTCAAAATTGTTCTCGCAGAAATATCATGTCCTTTTGGAGCACATCGCGTGCCACTTAATCAACGTTAGTGCTGCTGCTAAATGCGAACGAGCATTTACGATTGCTTACCGAACTATAAACGAATATTAACGGTTGTGTTTACACATACAAAAAATCGTACACGTTTTTAGTGTGTGTGTGTGTACAATTTCCCAAATAAAATAAAAGAGTTATTACAATTGCTCGCTCACCCTCGCAACGAGCCGACTACAACTACTCGGGGGATGGAAAATTTATAGCCAAATTGTATTTGGAAGTATTCGCAAACCTTTTCTAACATGCGGTTCATTTTTTAACGCAACTAGTAAGTATTGCTACACACATTTATAAAAGTTTCAATTTGTGTGGAGGGCCGAATTTCAACTATTCTTATTACTAACCTCTTCTTACTTTCACTTGCGATTTCTAGTCGGAAGAAATTTGGGTTCTTATCCGATCGTTTTCAAACTTTGCCATTTTGCTCGGTTTGGTCATCAATATATGTGAAAATGACGTCCGCCATTACGATGGTGAATAATAATCGTAATAGACACGTTTGAAAATACTGCATCTTCGTTCAAGGTGACGTCTATCGTCCACACTGTCGCATTTGTCCACATTGTTCTTATAGTTTTTTTCCCTTTTCGCCCCCCTCTTCCTATGATAGTTTGAATGAAAATTCGAACTCGAGATTTTGACTCATTCACACTATTTTTTTCTGCCCTTTAAATATGTGTGGTCTTCATGACAAAATTATTAAGTATAATCTTTGTATCGTGTGATGAAAAAAATATACATTAACCCATTTGAACCCACGCGGTCAGTTATGAACTTACACGATGTATGCCAGCGCGGTCATTCTCGGCATTTTACAATTTTGCGTCGTAAAATAAAGGGATCACTCAGGCCGGCCGTAAAACCTTTCGTTACGCTTGGTTAGATGTTGGTGATGAATTTTAAGAAAGTCACACGAAATTAAATCAGTTCCTTTTGGAGTTTTGAGGGAATAACATTGAGCGCTTTTCGACTTGCAGATATGTCGAAGAGAAAACATACGTAAGTTTTTTATTTTTACATATTTTTTATTTATCTTTATGTTTCTAATACAGTAGGACTTATTGTATAATATGCATAAGAGAAATTGCGTTTATATATCTCATATTCCTGAAAAAAAAATCAAAAGTCGACGGAGTCGTATATGACTCCTTGGGATAATGACACATATTTTTTTCCAGAGAATGAAATTTTACTACTGCAGAGATACGGGAAGAAATTGATAATTGGGACGAGTCTCAACTTCCGGATTCCACATACATACATATTACCACCCCTGGAAACTGATATTCGGTTAAAGAAAAAAGTAGGGTGGAAATCAATCAACCATTTAGTATAAATATGTATAATAAATATATGGGTGGGGTTAATCAAATGGATAACCATATTTCTAACTATAATATAAGTATTAGAGGGAAAAAATGGTACATGCCTATTCTGTTTTGGAACATCGATGTAGCTGTGAATAACGCTTGGATTCTAAGCAAAAGTTTTGGTTGTAAATTTGATAAATTAGGATTTATCAGACAGGTAACAGAGACGTTGTGCAAGTGTTATGGTCAAAAATGAAAACAATTGGTCCCATTCAGACCCGGCAAAGTTAATCAAAATCAAAAGGAAGTTGGAAGACATTTGATATTGGTCAAACAGAAAAGGAGAAATTGTGGACACTGTAAAAATAAAACGTTTTCCGCTTGTGATAACTGTGAAATTCCATTGCATGACAAATGTTTTGTACCGTATCATAATAATTAATTATTTTGTCTTCATGTATTTTGTTTTTACGACTTTTGAACCCAAAATCTCGTTTATGACATTTCTTCTTTTAAAAGGGTGCACCTTTTTTTTGTTGACGATGTGTATATGTCACAATATATGTACCTACGTGTGTTATGTTATGCGATTTGAAAATATCATTTTATCGAAGAGATGCGTGTTTGTTATTTTTAAAATTAATTTTATAAATTTCTTAACAATAAAATTACAAATAACCAGTGAGAAAGTATTATAACTGATTATGTGACTCCATTGTGATTTTTGTTTTATTTTAAAAAAACATGTTTCATTAGCCCCAAAGGTCGTTCACGACACCACCTTGAAAAAAATTCAAAATGTTGAAAAATCAATTAATTATCCATCCCTATCCTATAAAAAATATTTCCCATGAAATAACTCAAAGATTTTGGAAAATAAACGAAAAAATAGTCTTGGGCACATGGGACATGTGTTTTCACGCGAGCTCTGGGTTCAAATGGGTTAAATTTAACCAACCGGAGTGGAATTTTTTCCTCTTAAAAAAATTAAAAATGTTGTGACCACACGGTTTTTCCACACCACTTAACGTATCAAGTTGAAAATTTATATTTGTATTCTTTATGTACTAACTTGATAAGGTTTTGGTCAGAACGCAATTTTAACTAAAACTTTTTTTTCGACCGAGCTCGTCACACATGAAGATTAAATCCATCTCATTCGTTGTATCCGCAAATAAAAATACGAGAAATAAAATCAGTTCGGATTGAACCGATTCAGTAAAATATTCATTTAAAACCTTTCATGAAAACAAACAATAAACACGAACTTTCAGAAAAATATAAGTTACACATATGTTTCTGATATAAAATAAAGTAAGGTGGACATTTCTAACAATTCGTTCCACGAGTCAAACAATTTCTAAGAATTTTACCCAAGGCATACCATTCAAAAAACAAAATATACTTACTTATAAATCATAAAACCTTTGTTTTCAAAGTAGCGTATTACAGCGATTATTTTATTAGCCACTAAGCTACCCAAGACGTAAGAAATAAACGTAGCATTCATAGATTCATAGTATTTCAACGGGATTGGGAACGGGGATTGCAACGCATGGCGGGTTCAGCTAGTAGAGAATAAATGTTTGAAATCATAATTAAATAGTGGTTTGGGTAGTTTTTGCCAATTTTATGGAGGAACCGCTTCAATAATGAAATTAGATAAATTGGAAAATTCTGATAGGAAACAAGACTTTGCGTCACAAATATCTAAGTCTGACCAACAGCATTAAAGATTATAATTCTTTTCAATCGCGGTCAGTTCACGGGATCAAACCAGATGACCTCTTGGTGCTTAATAATAGGGCTAAATTTAAATATTTTACCAAGTGACATCATCATCTGATATCATCATCATCATTATCATTTACATTATTACCATCCACTACTGGACGAAAGCCTCTCCAACGCGATTCTGTTCGTCTCTATTTTGAGCAACTCTCATCTGTCATCCCATACATTTTTTTCTATCATCCACCCATCTCCCTAATGACCTTCTTTGCACCCTTTGACAGTATCTCGAGTACTATTCAAGCACTTCTTTTATCCATTCTTCTAGCTATCACATTTGTATATTTGAATTACATATATGTTGTACATCACTCGTTCAATCTTCCCATGGCGTTCCCTATTCCACGTTGATCTTATTAAAGTTTAATGTTGCTTTAAAGAAAAAAATGGCACAGATGTTTCGCATCTTGGGATTTCGCAATGGAAGCTTTCGCAGCATCTGGCCGGTGCGTGTATCTTGTTTCTAAACACACACACACACACACAATGCACATGTGTCACGTGTATATATAATAGATCGTATCAGGCAACACGTGTGTTAATTGTAGCGTAAAGAACGAGCTGAAAATTCGTGGAACTGAAAATAGTGCCCTGAAGGAGGAAAATGTCACCAGTATATTACATAAGAATCTAATATGTATGTAGAATGTACATATTTGAAATGTAAGTAATTTGAAAATTATAATTATGCAAAGTCAGTCAATTTGCATTATATTATCAGATGTGAATTCAATTTTCTCTGTGATTTCTAATATGACAGCTCCACAATTGAGTACATATGTTCAATTGACTCAGTTTTATGTATTGAAATATTGAATATACAATTCAATACTGTGCAAATACAGTTTAGCCTTTGAAGTACAAAGCGTCGAGATCGAACGAGTGTCCCGAATCGGGGTCGAGTAAGACCCCAGTATTTTTTAATCAAAATACAGCTTTTTTCAATACAAATGGGTTCAATATATATCTTATTAATCATTTTATACATCAACATAAAAAAGTTTTAGTCCTATAGCATGTTTTTGACTATTTTTGTATTAAAAAATAACAACCATCGACATGCTAACGCACATATGTATGTAGGTAAGGCCAACAGGCGACTGCATGACTCAATAGCCACGCGCCAAAAGCGACGAAAACAATAGCTTACGAAAATATAACTGTCTCTTTCTCTCGCATTGATTCATCAATCAACAAGAATATGCAAGTGAACAGTCAAAAACATGACTTATCGCGACTTTTATTTGTTATCCAACCAAAATGGTCAAAAAGTGTTGTGTTTTATTCATTTTGTTTACCAGCTCTGATATACGACTCTGCTATATAAAATCAATTATATTTTTTTAAAATAGAAGATTCGTTAGTACATTTGTTGATATACATATGTATGTACGTACACACATTATGTAAAAAAAATGGTCAAATATTTAAAAAAAAATCATTTATAGAACAGCTTTATATGGTGGGATAACCAACTAGTATATTTAGATGCAATTCTGCAAAAAAGAACCAACCTATATTATCTTTCAATACCCGTAACTTATAATCATATAAAATATAAATATAATCATATAACTTAACTGCATATATGTAGTAAGCAACAGAATATTGTTACTCATTTTGCCTTTTATTGCATTACCCAAAAATACACAGGTGAGACAGTTTCTTTATGTAGAACTATCGTATATTACGAATTTGACATAACATAATACACACCTCTAATACAACTTGATTATTTCGGCAATTCGTCGAATTCGCCAGCTCTATTCTCACACCTTCTATTTCGGATGGTGATATTTTGGGAAAGCATTACATACACATCATGTTTTGACGTACTAATAAAAGAGCAGACGGCTCTTACGCCTAATGTGACTCTGTTTAAGCCTCGCTCTTCATTTCCATTAACAATTTCATCAAGAAATGGGTTCCGTGTTTTGTCGACGAAATAATAAAGTGCGCGTATTTAGGCCTCGTGCGCAATTAATTAATCCCCACACAGCTTGTGCAACATTCATTTTCCGCAGCTTAGAAAGTTTTCCTAGTTCTCGGGAATATTAATGTGCGGCCAAATTAATAATTCCACTTTGGTGGGTTTCGGATTTCTTGCATAATTTGCCCCCGCCGCGCACAACTAACGCGGTTGCTGTATACAAAATATACACGATTTGCCATTGTATTAATAGATAGTGTATTGCCAAAGTACAATCTCACACCTGGGTGGCTTTTAAAGTGGGTAATGGTATATGATAAATAGTGAAAGTTTTTGTGGGAAACTTCTTTACGCACGATAGAGTAAATTTGATTCGTACGCCTTAAGGTGTTACGAAACGCTGCACTTGCACTTTTCTGCATTGAGCTAGAGCGAGTCTTCTTCTCCCTCGTTTGCTCAATGATGACGGTCGTAATCATTGATCTCCACTCCTCCTGGTTCTGTGCCAAGTTGAAGGCAGCATTGGGACGAAATCGGACAGAACTATCCCATGCACGCGAGCCATGAACGTCACATTTTTTCTGTGTTTAAAACTATCTAAAAAAAACCACGTGCCACATTCACCGCTGTCTGATTTCATCCTTAAAGGAACGATCCTGGCAGTTCTTTGATTTGATCTATTGTGAGATCGTTATCTTACTCGCCTTCCCTCCAGCATTCCGGTGACTACCAGCCTCTCCAGACTCTCCACATTCTTCCTAGCCATATGGCTAAAATAGGAAAGAACCCTTTTCCTACAAATTGTGGAGTCTCTCTGAGACTACCACTACTCTTTGAGGATGGAGATGTTTGTAGTCCATGAGATGTGCAGCATCAATCTCCAACACCACATTTCGAATGCATCTATGTATGTAGAATGTCCTATTCTCACTTTTGCAGGATCCATGTCTCGACTCCATACATTACAATGGGGAACACCACATATCCAATAGACGGATTTTTGTTCTTCTCATAATAGAGCGGTTCTTCCATATTTTCATCAAACTGAATATCGCCGTTTTCGCCATTCCTTTTGCGAATTTCTGATTGGCATCTTCCTTTCCTTGAGATCAAGGCAATAAACTATGTATATAGGTAGATAAAGTCGTTGACTTTCTCAAGGGAAGGGCTTGAGATCAAGGCTTTTTAGAGCGTTGGACTTTGTAAGAGCCTCAATCTGTCAAGTAATAGGATTTTCGTGTTATTTTAATTCATCCTTAGTACTACATATAAGATTACGACGTAGTTCAGCCATTTCATCCTTATTTCAGGCCATAAACGTCGTATTGTCCGCGAATCTTATGTTAGAAATTTTTCTGCTGCCTATTGTTATTCCAACTTCCATCCGTCGAGTACTCTTCTCATTATTTATTCTTCATATATGTATGTACATTAAAAAGATCAGAAAACAGAAACTCGTCTAATCTTACTGTTGCCGTATAATGTAAATATACATAGATACATAAATTATGAATTAGTTGTTTTGGGACACCCATCTCTTCTAAGACCTTCCATAGCCAGTACCAATTGATACGGTCAAAATATTTTGCAAAGTATTACAAGGACCTTGAATTCTCGATTATTTGCCATATATTTAAATTTTTTCTCTTGTACCTCTGCCTTTTTCTGGAATTTGTCAGTTAAGGTAGTGTTTCTTGGTCTTGCCTTCAGTATATAGAGCAATACTTTACTTGGATGCGAGATTAGTGAGACTTTTTTAGGTCCCTTTTTATGAATTCAGAAAAATATAGATTTGACACACTCTGATGGCCACCTTCCTGATTTTCAAACCGAATTTAAAAGATTCAGAACCAGAAACATGTTGGTCTTTTGTCATCCGATCTCTTCAAAAACTCAACTTGAATTCCGTATTTTCTTAATAATTATCTCACAAATCTAAACTGGTTTATATGTGGATTTTGCATAAAAAAGTAATACAAGTACATATCTATCAAGTGTGAACAAAAATAACAATTCAAATCATAGAGCTTTCATGGCTATAAGCCAACAAAATTATGGTCATACTCGAATTCAGTGGGTCAATCATAGTAATGATTGATTAGTTTCCACTCCGGCAGTTATTTTAGTGTAATCACACGTTGCAACTTCATCCTATAAAATTATTTTCATACTTTCGTCTGAAACATGTGTCACAAATGTCTCGTAAAATCCCTATTTTACATGACAAATATACTTTTCACATTTTCCTGCATGTGAGTAAATATGGGGCTTGTCATGTTGAACAGTGAAAACTTTTCAACCGAGCAAAATAACATGCACAACGAATATTTCGTCCACACACAATTGCAATGTATACAATTTAAATTTAATTGTTTGATCTTAAAAATGAACCCAGAGACTTTTAATTACAATAAAGAGTGCAACTTTTCATCTCTTAGCTATCTGCGATAATTTAACGAGCAGAGACATTTAAATTTGGCACTGAAAGTGTTGAACGCTCTACGTCTAGAATTATGAATATATTACTGTGATTTATAATCTAGTGTAGGTATTTTTTAAATATATGAATATGCTAAAGTTATAAATCTAAACTGTCTAAAAGATTTGAGATTCAGCAACGAATATTATTCTAAAATTACAGCGGCGTAAATGCAACTCGTCTATGATTGTAAAGTACAGATGCACAAACATATAATGTGTACTTAAATAAACCACTTGAAAACTAGAATGAAATTCGCTTGCATTAGATGCATATAAACTGGGAATGTTTCCAGAACGGTAAAATGCAATTATGTATGTGAATATGTGTTCAATCGGACTTCCTTGATTTGTTCCGCATCCTCTTACATAGATAGGATTCGTGTACGTCCTTTGTTCATTTCCCATAATATGTACATATGTATATTTAGTTCACTTATTACATAATTTGCTACAAACTTAATAAGTGCTTTGAAAGTACGAGTACGCATATGTACATAATATCAATTCGTTTCATTTGGTATACTTATACGTGCAAGTCTCTGGATAAAAGTCGTTTAGTCTTTTATTTTATATAAAATGATTTTTTTTATTTTATTTCACATAGATATATAGCAGGAAAGCTTGACAGGAAGACCCCAATGCGCCTTTCTGGACAATTAATTACAAACAATGCAGCATTTTATTATTACATAAATCACTGTATTTCCAAAAGCTGAAGAACACGAAATAACAATTAATTACAGAAATTAATCCATTGAGACATCTATGGATTTTAGATTTTGTACATAATTTTTACAAATTATACACACAATAAATACAGACGATTTGTGACAAGATGATTTTTTGCTAATTTTGAGGAACCGTTTCAACAATGATCAGATAAAATTGGCAAACTCTGATAAGAAAGGATCGATTTGGAGTCACAAATATCCCCAAATCTAACCAGCAGTATGGCGGATCGAACCCACTGATCACATACACACTACCATTAAGCCATACTGTTATTGTATTACATATGTGTATCATTTAAAGTACATACTTCCAACTAGTTGTACTAGTAATCGAGACGTTTATCGCTCGTTAGATTTTTCCAAACACGATGCAATCATCTGGATGAAAAAGCCAATAGTTGTTTGATGTGTATATTTTATTTTTTTATTCTTATTTTATTTAATTTGATCAATCATGCACACTCGTCTGACGAGTTTTCCATACAGATGAAGAATTATTAATTATATATTTATAATTAACACTACATCTACGGTCAAACATTGTACAGTGGTATTGTAAGTATTACAAAAGGCAAATATAAACATCGATTTACATCCACAGAGATATCTATGGACAAATTTGCAGCATTTATATAAATCAGCTAAAATCAAAATGCTGAAAAGCTCGAATTTTAGCGAGAGAGATAGGACAGGATGACAATTTGTTGGAACCGTTTCAATGATACTAGAAAAATTGACAAACTCTGATAGGAAACGATCTATGTACCTCCGAGTCACATATCCAAGGTCTGGCCATTTTACTAGCCTCTTCTTACTTCACTTTCGATTTTTTCATCTGATTTCGTCTATCGAAATTTGTGGTTCTCAGTGACGTCTATTTGCTTGGGCCGCCTTTATATCATTACATACGTACTTACGCGACCCAAGCCTCATAGTAATATATTTAATTACATTAGTTTCAGCCGGGATCATAATTTTGATTGAAATCGCAATCATTGATAAGTGGTACTCCATCTGTAGACCCTTTTAAGAATATACATACATACATATGTACATAAATGTATTTTTATAAAGTTTTTTTAATAAAATGAAACATTACATATTTAATTTAATAAATTTAAAGAAAGAATATAAATAAAATTTTAAAATATTCTAATCATATTCTGTATCCCCAAAAGAGAATAGACTAAAGTATGAACCACTCTAGTGTATATGTATGTATAATATCATACACAGAATTCGGTATGACGATAGAACAAATTTTGAAGAATACATTAAATTCAACGTTGAGTCATCAACCGTATTATCACGATCTTACCATACATATATTATGTATACCTTACATATGTACATATATTTTTTCTTTTCCTTACAATATTTAAAATTTTCATTGTAAAAATATCCTTCATAAACAACAAACCTTCAGCACAATCGAAAAAAATCCATTACCATAAACGTCTTTCAAAGATAAGATTTATCGCGAATTGCAAATTTTAAAACACACATACATACATAATATAATGTGGAAATATGTGTATGATATAGTCGAACCGATTTGGCATTAAGATTTACGTAAGATGTATATTCTATCACAATCACCCCCCGCCCCCGCCCCCCACTCAACCTGTGATGGCCAATTACATTTCGTTTCAGTTTCGCATTACATTTTGGTCAAAAAATACAGTTAGTTTTGAGTTCGTGTTTCGTATTTGGAAATATTTACATAAATAAAATTTTAGTATAAAAAACTTAAGTTGTTGATGTTATTAATTTATTTATAGAATACATATACATTTTATATTATTGGAAATTTATATTTTTTAAACGAAAGTAATTGTCAACGTCATGTTATGGACAGTAAAACTTACAGTGATATTATTAAAGATCTTGAACATTGAATTATATTGTAATAATATTGTTACGTGGGGGTGGGTAGAGGATACAAATAAAATTTTGGGTAAATAAGGAGATTCACGCACTGCCAGTGCTCAGCCCAGAAGTGCCTTGATATGACCTAAGTACCTGCTTATAAAGGGTAGGTCGCTCAGTGCATCTTCCTTGACACGTATGTTAACCTATTGTTATAGTCACGTACCAGATATGCAGTCCCACGGTCTCGCGCTGTCAGTTCTGAGAACTCTAGCGGGAAGAGGTTGGATGCCGTTACCGACCACTAAGTCCATTTTGGGGGTCTCCATTGTAAGCCGACAGCACTTAAGCCTGGAGATAATCCTTGAAAACCAATTATAATGGCTTTTAGCATATGCTACAATACTAATAATATTTGTATCAAATTTACAATGTTTCTGTCCAGGAAGGCGCATTTTGTTTACCTATAAGACCTTCCTGGAATAAGTAAAAGATAAAAATAATTAATTTTATTAATGAATTTAAAAAAATTTATAAACTAAGCACCATTTTGACAATATAACAAAACGTACTCGCATAGGTACTGAAACGTACATAGCGTGCAAAACACGAGCACAATTCGCAGTGCAAAATTACGCGCAAGTCGCGCGTTCTAAACCTGAGGGATGGACGTAATATTTTTTCACGGATTTTTCACCATTTTTTCAGCCTTTTCCAGACCCGCGCAAAATGTGAGCACTTTTATTCCATTATTCGAGCAAACAATGCGGACAAGTCGAATGAAAGCCGTTTACAAATCGCGAGAAGGAGGGACGAGGGGAAGGGGTGGGATCACCTGTAAAAAGAGGGATGAAATAATAAATAAACAGGTGAGAGTAAATCGACGGGTATTAATTTCCATCGACCAACTGCCAATGACATCGATGTTGTGTGTATTGTATTATTAATACGTTGTAATTACGCTTTTATTTTACCAGACCCCCAAAATATCACAATAAAAGGTTAAAACACGAGAAACATATTCTGAAATATAATATAATATTTTTACCTTTTTGACTTGACAGTTTTCCCCAGTACTATGGTGTAAAATCAGAAAGATCGATTTACGTAAAAACCAAACTAAACCTAAGACTATGCACCATTTTCAAACATCAAAGCAAAATTTAATCTGTCTTATTTCAATATTGAATTACTATAAACCTAGTTTAAAGTTCGAATCGTTAATACTGTAACATGGACGTGTAGAGGGGTTTCCGAGATCGGAGAGTTTATTCTTCCTGATCCGTCGGCCTGCCAGCTCCGAATGAAGCATGAACTAAAACCGTCGAATATTTATACTCCAGCGAGTACACTTAACACAAAGGGAGCATTGGTCAATTACGAACATCGATATACAATTTTTAGAATAATTTTTAACAAAGTATCATAGAGACATCTATGGAAAAAAATTTTTGGTAAACTTACATTTCAGAACATTTTTTTATTATACAGATCGTCAAATTTCGAGACATTTGTGGACAAATTTGAAGCATTTTTAAACGAATCAGCGAAATTCGAGATGCTGAAAATTCGAAAAATGGGTAAAAGTTGCCAATTTTTAGGAACCATTTCAATCAAACTCAGATAAATAGGCAAACTCTGATTGGAAACGATCGACCTGGAGCCAGAAACCAAGGTCAGACCAGCAGCAACCTATGGGACTCGAACCAGTGACCACCATGTTTGAAAGCAAATTTGGTAACCACTAGTTGTTGGTTAATAAGTCAGCAGTATGGCTTAATGGTAGCGTGTATGTTTAGCACCAAGTGATCAGTGGATTCGATCCGCCATACTGCTGGTTAGATTTGGGGGTATTTGTATTTTTATTTGCCAATTTTATCTGATCATTGTTGCAACGGTTCCTCAAAATTGGCAAAAAATCATCTTTCCTGTTGTCACAAATCTTCTGTATTTATTGTGTGTATAATTTGTAAAAATTATTTACAAAATCTAAATCCATAGATGTCTCAATGGATTAATTTTGTAATTAATTAATTAATTGATTGTTATTTCGTATTCTTCAGCTTCTGGAAACACAGTGATTTATGTAATAATAAAATGCTGAATTATTTGTAATTAATTGTCCAGGAAGGCGCATTGAGGTCTTTATGTCAAGCCTTTCTAGTATATATCTACGTAAAAATAATAAGTAATGTTTCATTCAAAAAATTAAAAGTTAATCTTTAACAATTTGATCTGACGTGTACATTTGCTAACTTCCAAACATCGTAATTAACGATCTCTACGATAGATAATCCCAGATAGTACTGCACCATTTGTATGTCCCTTTGAATCTGTTTTACAAAGAAAATTAGATTACACAATACGTACTAGCAATTAATTTCAATTAATAAATAAAACATGAATAATTTCATTGTGATATCTGACCTTAAAAATCATCTGAATAATATACTGTACGGAATTTTAAACATAAAATATTACCACGCATTCATTTCATATACATATTCCCATGATGTACAGAAATCTTCATGGCGAATATTGTTTTCACACAAACGAAAATGAATATGTGAAATTTTTGGCTAATCGTGATTGATCACCTCTGCGTACAGATGTATGTATACTATTTATGGTACTTTATTTACGGTACGATATTATGACAGCAACGAATTTTCCGGCGAGAACTAAAAAAAATGTATGATTCGATTATTGCGGTTATGCAAATAAATGATCGAACTGCAACCGAGTATGATAATAAATGCATGACAGCAACGTGACTTTCGCGGCTATAATATCAAATATTCCATCAACTCGGAGTGTAAATGTATTATTATATTCATTTTCATCAGTGGCACACAAATTTTTTACTTTATTTGACCCTTCGCTGGCCAATTTCCATGAATCGTATTACAAGAATATTTATTGTATATTTTTATTTATTTTATTTTATTTTATTACATATAAATGTAGGAATGATTTTTAAACGAGCCGTAATTGTGGTTGGTCAAACTGCAAGGGATAAAGTATGAGTGTGGTATGCATGGGAAAGACCGGATGCGTGTTGTTATGGTCACTTGTTGGAGGACAAGCCCGAAGAGCGTGTACAATAAATAGTTCTGACTTAATCTGCGCGTTTCACTTGGAATCCTTCACATCCGGATCCTATATTTGGGGGCTCGTCCGGGATGCCTGAAGACATTTCGAGTGACAGCCAGGAGCGGTCAGACGACGACGCGGAGTTTTGACAGTTGAGGTTAGGACGCGCGCGCGATGACGAGAACGCGGAAGCCCGTGACGTCGGTGACGTCACGTCAGCGAACACGCCACACGACGATGATGATATCCAGAACGATAGCGCCATTATCAGCGTCAGTTTTACGTCGGCTAACTGTCGTGGAGATGCAGAGGTTCGCGGACTTAGACGAAGATGATGACGACGACGATGAAGAGGAAGAAGAAGACGAAGTGCCATATTTTGACAGAGACAAATTCGAGACATACGCGCCACGGTTTAAGGGGATCGGCGGTGTGCCAATCAGCCAGTGGATTGTGCGCATGGAAGAATTTGCGAAGTTCTTCCACTGGACGCCCCTGGAGCAACTGGTCTACGGGAGAATATATTGCGTAGGAACAGCGAGAATGTTCCTGGATTCAGAAGGGATAATTACATCATGGACTATCCTTAAGCAGAAACTGATAGAAGAGTTCCAGTGGGATGACGAAGAGCTCGTCTTTGAAGAACGAGAAATGCTTGCACAAGCAGGGCCCATTGACTCCGATTCAAGTGGGGCCGGTGAAACACCAGACGACGAACCCAGGGTGACGGGGCCCGTGAGAAACCGTGAAAACCGAGAAAGACTGAGTTCACGATGCTACAATTGTGGTGGACGTGGTCATTTAGCAGCCGACTGTAGGTTTAAGACGAGAGGAACTCGTTGTTTCAATTGTAACGAGTTTGGGCACATATCAGCTCAATGTAACAGCACCAAAACAAAGACTGTCTTGACAATACAAGAAGAAATAAGAGAACCAGTCAGTATTCCAATACAAGAAGAAATAAGAGAACCAGTCAGTATTCTAACACAAGAGGACGAGGCGAACATGGCTGATGGAGATGTAAACATGGCCGATGTAAGTGTGAACAGTGATGGTTTGCACAGAAAAAGACCTTTGCAGCAACGGGCTTCACGAGAGATGTCTGCTCAAAGAGAACTCATTGTTTCCAATAATGAAGAGGACGATGCGAACATGGCTGATGGAGATGTAAACATGGCTGATGTAAGTGTGAACAGTGATGGTTTGCACAGAAAAAGACCTTTGCAGCAACGGGCTTCACGAGAGATGTCTGCTCAAAGAGAACTCATTGTTTCCAATGATGAAGAGGACGATGCGAACATGGCTGATGGAGGTGTGAACCTGGCTGATGGAAGTATGGACGGTGATGGTTTGCAAAGAGGAAGACTTTGGGACTACGGAGACATACCGTTTTCAAATACGGATGAACCACCCGATGATCAATTTGGAAAAGGATCTAAGGATTATAGTCATTTGAAGAATTCTGAAGATGAGAATAAAGAAAAGGAAAAACATAAAGACAAAGAGAAAGATATGGCTAAATCACAAGAAGGATTAAGGGACCCAGTCAAAATTTCAACACCAAAAGACACTGTATTCACTTTCAAGCTCAGTCGTAGTCGGATTGATGTTAATTCAATGGAAAAGAAAATAGAACCATGGATTGAGAAAAGACTTACTGGATGTATCAGTGAGCTAGAACCAATATGTGTTGACTTCATTTATGGTAAATTACTAGCAGAAAATCTGTGGGGTGACGGCAGATTCATCGGATGCTCACGGAGAATCGCCGAGGGCATTGGATAGAATTTAAGTTGTACCGATGGAAGTGAAGTGTGCGTTTGTGAATTAGAGATATAAGACAAGTTGAAGTATGGCCGAGATACGAAGAATGTTTTATGTTATTTAAGATTATGTTTTAAGTTGTACCGAGGGAAGTTAAGTGTGCGTTTGTGAATTAGAGAATAAGTGAAAGACCTGGAGGGTTTTTAGTTAAGCCTTACTTGTAATTTGATGATTGAAAAGTGTAATGTTTTATTGCTTATTCTAGTATTTTTTGGGAAGTGCTTGGTACATTGAATCATGTTTTAAAATGTGATTGTTTCTGGTGTAAAGATTTAACCTGTCATTGTAAAGGTATTGATTTTAATGTTTTATTGCTAATTCTAGTAATGTTTTAAAATGTGATTGTTTCCGATGTAAAGATTTAACCTGTCATTGTAAAGGTATTGATTTTAATGTTTTATTGCTAATTCTAGTAATGTTATAAAATGTGATATTTCCGATGTAAAGATTTAACCTGTCATTGTAAAATGATTGATGTATAAGTGTATTGAAATGTAGTTGTGATGATGATTTATGTGTAACTTTAATTGTGATGATTTATGTGTAACTTTAATTGTGATGATTTATGTGTAACTTTATTGAAGATTGAATTGTGTTGAAATGAAAAATTGATTTGTAGTGAAATGTGTAACGATTAATTTGTTATGATTGTAATTGTGATTTAAATTGTAATTGTGACAATTGAAAGCATGTTTAGAAGAATATAAGATGATTTTATGGAATGGAAGATTAAACATTGTTGAGGATGATAGAGGAAATGTTTTAAAAGAATGTAAGATGATACATTGTATAGAGTGGAAAATGAAATGTAAAAGAATGTGAGATGAAACATTGTTGAGGATGATAGAGGAAATGTTTTAAAAGAATGTAAGATGATACATTGTATAGAGTAGAAGATGAAATGTAAAAGAATGTGAGATGAAATGCTGTAAAAATATAAAAGACAGAATGTCATCCGAGGGCGAATGACAGTCAGGAATGACCGAAATGTAGGAATGATTTTTAAACGAGCCGTAATTGTGGTTGGTCAAACTGCAAGGGATAAAGTATGAGTGTGGTATGCATGGGAAAGACCGGATGCGTGTTGTTATGGTCACTTGTTGGAGGACAAGCCCGAAGAGCGTGTACAATAAATAGTTCTGACTTAATCTGCGCGTTTCACTTGGAATCCTTCACATCCGGATCCTATATACATATACCAGGAAGGCGCCTTCCTGGCCAATTACAAACATTGCAGCATTTTTTTTATACGAGTTGCTGAATTTCGACACTGAAAAAATCGCAAATTAACGAGACATCTATCAATTGTACATAAATTTTATTGTACATTAATCAATCTCAAATAGTGGTGACATAGTAGGTAGGAAGGATATTTAGCCAATTTTACCGGGAACCGTTTCAACAATGAAATCAGAGAGAATTGGCAAACTCTGATAGGAAAAGATCGACCTGGAGTCACAAATATCCAAGTCTTACCAACAACATTAAAGATTAGAACGGGATCGAGCCCGGTAACCTCTCGGTGCTAAACATAAACACAACCTTCTTCTTCTTTTTTATTCCTCTCCTCGTTGGAGGTTGGATATCATGACATATATCTTCTCTCTATCCATGGTTGCCCTGAAAAGTGTTGTGGAGCCATCCACGAAGATTGCCCATCCATGAGATGCATCTTCTACCAACGCTTCTTTTCCCTTGTACTTTCCCCTGCAATATGCGCTGTATGATATTATATTTCGGATTTCTCATCACATGACCCAGGTATTCGAGTTTTCTGCGCTTCACGACGCTTAATAACTCTCGTTTTCTCTTCATTCGTTTCAACACTTCTTCATGTCGGACTATGTCCACCCACCACCACCGAGCAATAATGTTGGCTACATGTATTTTTGGCAAACTCTGATAGGAAACGATCGACCTGGAGTCACAAATATCCAGGTCTGACCAGCAGCACTACGGATATACTCAGAAAAATTATTTTCAATCGAGTTCAGCTCACGGGATCCAACCCGGCGCCTCTCGACGCTAAGCAATAGCTTAACGATCGAGCTATGCTGCTGGCTGTTATAGTTGAAAATCGTAATCAAATAAAATTTCAGATATCATAAAGTAGATATAGGAAGCCGTCTTATGCAACATTTGACAACGGCGATGAAAATACATAACACTTAAACCACAACCTAAGTTCATCTTAAAACATTCTGTATTCATATTTAAAAAAAAAAACAATAATACATAATGTAACGTAGAGATTGGGTGAAAAATTAAATCAGCTGATAACTAAAAAATTGTATGTGATGTATGTATGTAAGCTTATTGTAAATCATATTAACAATTAGATACAACATAACTTATTATTGAATACTTATCTCGCAGATAAAACCCAGTGAAGAGATATACTTTTAGCCGTGAAATGTCAAATCTGACATATTTGGCCAAAAATCAATATATATCGTGTATTACCCTACAAGAAGCTACACGCCAAATTTGAAATTTATATATACATATGAGAGTTAAAACTATAAGTATTTATATATTAGAGATAACGAGAACCAATAGAGCAAATTTCATAAAATATATGGTGAATTATAGGCGTTTAAACAATTAAAATTGATAAGGCCATGTCATGGCGAACAGTTTACGCCTTGTTAAACAACGCTTGTTAAACGTCAGGAAGATTTACTTTCCCTGTTTTTAAAACGCGTTGTATACGATATTTTATCTCCAACGTAATGGCAGACGATACATTAACGTGTATTGATGACCAAAATGAGCAATATGGCAAAGTATGAAAACGATCGGATAAGAGATAAAAATGACCACTGACACGAAAGCCATGTGAAACGTAAAGGGGGTATGTAAAAAAGCTACAGTCAATATTCATTTAAACTATTCCAAGCCATTGTTTCAGTTATATTAGATGTATTCCTCGTTGATTAATTCTCATCCTCAGAGGTCGGGGAGAGAGGGGCGGGGGTGAGTGCAAAAGTCAATAGAGACCTTTTGAAAGTGTGGATTTGACCTATGAAAGTAGATAAGGGCTTGTAGAACCTCTACAAAGTCTAGTTTGTGTTATCATCCATTTTCCCCGTTGACTCACCGAATGCCGACCACAATGGTTCCGAATATATTGTCCGGAATATCAATTAACCTTCTTTTGTCCGAAAACGATGGTATCCAGTATTACATTTTCGTATCGTTCGCTTCAAGTAATCTGCAGCTCCATTCGATAATAATTGAAAATGATCGACCAACGTGATGTTATTTCTACAAATAATTCGAGAATTACATACATATGTTCTATTTATTGGAGCTTTGTCTGTTTACTTTAGTACCGATAAATGTTCATCGCAACAGTCATATCAGAATCAGAAGAATGTAAAATATTGTGTAGTTTGTTTGTGTGTACATTTGAGATTGCATTAAAAAGTCAGTTAACGAATTGAATGGGTCAAATACAGATTGCAAGGATTTCTCTTCTTTAAAAATTAACATCACATTCAAATGAGGATACTCTTTAATGACCCGTTAAATTCTTATAAAAGTTGTTTGATTTATTAGTCTTGAAGCTTTTGTCTGTCGCGGACAAGTGCCTAGGAAAAGCTCCTGTTCTTTGATTTACAAGGTTAAATTTAAGAGATGCTCACACCTATTTACTTTCATTAAAGTCATAAACTTTTATCTGACAGGTCTATCGGCTTACTTATCCGGTGGCTGCGAATTCTACACTCTTTGTTTTGCACAATGTTTATATTACAGCGTTTAATTAAGGTGAAAAGGCCAACCTTTCAGTTCATCGTCAATTTTGTGCCAACACTTTAGGAAAAAAAACGATAACAAAAAAGAAGCGGGTTAACGAGCGACTTTCGCACAACTTTTCCCCCTTTGAATTAAATGAATTTTAATGACACCCAATCGTTCATACGCTAATGGTTATTGCAACAACATTATTTTCATACAAAGATAAAAGCGTCTATAATATATAAATATAAAAAAATCAACTATCTATTAGCCGTTATATTTGAAAGAGGCGGATATTCAATTTTCAGTTCTAGGAAGTAGTGAATTTCTTCTCGATCTTCAAGGGTATTCATAATTATTCTCCGAAACCGTTCATTGTATCAAACTGAAATTTCGTATCTACAAATTTCCGGTTATTTTATCAAATATAGAAAATTATGTAAATATAACACTTTTAAGGTGATGTACATAATATAGGTATGATATAAATATAGATACAAACATATATAACACCACAACCAGAAGCGTGGTCTAGTGGTGAATGTTGAATTATTTCGTACTTGATGTTACGAGTTCGATTCACCGCTAAGTCTCGCTGTTGGCCAGACCTTGATTTGTCTAGGTCAATCGTTTCTTATCAGAATTTGCCAATTTTTCTGATTTCCATTGAAACGATTCCTGTAAAATTGGCGTTTTCTTCCCAATTTTCTGTTGCGAACCTTTAGTTATTGTTATATCTTAGGTTTCGCCATATTGCTCACCATAGATGTCTCTGTGGTTGTTTATCGAATATAAAATTCGTATTGTTACATGAAAGTTATTCATCGTTATTTATCGTATTAATACGATGTTTTTAATATATGTATACTGACCATAGATGTCAGATATTTAGATTTACATGTATCTATGTAATAATTATGTGGACCAAGAAGGCGCATTTGGGGTTTACCTGTTAAGCCTTCCTGGTATATTTGTATATACGTACATATGTATGTAAATAAAAAATAATAAAAATAATAATAATAAATACATATATACAGATACAGAGCAAGCGATTTGCAGACACCAATCTGTGTTGCAACATAGTTTACGAAACAACGCGAGAACACTCTAAGTTGAGTCTGACAGTGTACACTTAAAGTGTCAAAGATTCTCAAGTTAATTAACCGAAAGCAATTTTAATTCAACTTCCACACAATTGTCACAACAGTTTCGCTTCAAATTTGCTAATCTACGGAAGTGAAATATAACGGCACACTGAATGATTAAAACGAAAAAATTCAAAGGGGAAGAGAAATTTTCCTTAATCCGAGCAGTAAACCGCAAGTGTCACCACAGATTTGTCAAGCTAATGCAACCTCCCTTAGAAAACATCATTCTTTCCCTCTTGTCCCTTTTGTGTCCTTTGTTTATCTCTCTGATTAACGTACACAATTTTTACGCTCACAATCAACGAGCCTTCATATATAATAGAGCTCAAACAAATCAATCCTTGTCCGATTCGAATATTTTAATTATAATAATATTACACAACATTAAGTGGTATATATTGTAAACTATTTATAAGTATAAACTACCTACCTACCTACATATAAACAGTATAAAAGAGCAATAGAAAAATTTATTTATTAATTAAATTAATTTTCAGTAGGTGGCGCTAAATGCTCATGGCACTATTTACCAAGATGAAATGTTGATAGCAAACAATATACATACACATATACAGGTTTTTTCTTGATTCTACGAACCAAAACTTACATATGTACATACATACATACATACATAGTTACGATAAAGTCTCTTTCGAAATGATATATTAGATAAATACTTCACCCAATTTGAAAATTCATCTTTTCTCGTAATGCAGGTTTCAAATTTTTCGGAAATTCATTTATTTATTAAGTGTGTATTTTTCATACAAACTTTTTTTCGACTTACAGCACAATCTTATCTGTTTAATGAATCAAATTTGGATTCTGATAAAATTTCTTAATCTAAATAAGTATAAGCTAACTATTCGATATTTGAATAATTAAAATATTATACATGGATTAAAATAAAGATACATGGATTAAAATAAAGTTATATGTTATATATAAATATAATTTACAGGCGCGCGTATTAATAGTAGAAAGTCGAGTGCACTCAATATATACTCGCCGTTCGCCCACGTCGAAATGATTAATGAATATGTATGTGTGTGTGTGTCTTACGCTGAAGTCAGCCGTTCCAACTTAGGCGCTCAATATCAGGAGCACATGACAGACGCTCAGGTCCCCACTTCCCCGCTACACCGCGTCTCCTCGATACCATCGATCGTCACTCCTGGTAATTTAAAATTTATTTTTTTAAAACTCCATACTTGTCCACGCACTCGCCACATACATCCACACATACGCACATACTTATTTATTTATTTATACAGGTAAAACCCATACCAACAAACATACATACATCGCGTCCGTTTTTGTATATACCTACATATTTATTTATTTATTTATTTATTTTAAACAGACCATTGTGGCATAACAGGAATTCCTAAAGCGCCACAATGGTCAAAAAATATAACACAAAAAAGAAAAAAAACAAAATAACAATTAACATAAACATAAATACATCCATACATACATAAAAAATAGCATTTATAATAACAGATAAAGTAAAAATATCAAATAAAATATAGCATAAGGAATGCCTTGCACCTACAGCCAGTTTCAATAAATATGTAAGAAACAACTACAAATACAAAACATCCCTGTAAGGCCCAAATGGAAGAGAGTTAATCAAAATTTCACTCATAAATCACAATCAATCATGAAAACAATGACGAGCGCAGACTACCAGATAAATGGGTTAGAGTAATTTCCGACAATTTACGCTCACTAAGGTGGAAAATATCACATTCAGTCTCGGCAGCAACGATTTCATTAAGAAGTCGGATAGCTCTTGGAATAGGAGCCATTCGAAAAAGGACTGTGCGGGCAGGAGGTACAGCCAGCAAATGATGATGTCTACCACGCACATAGTGAATAGGGACATAAAGCCCCAACTGCTCCAGCAACAACGGGCATGACGTATTACCACGTAAGAGCAGGAGAACGAAACGAATTAATGAGAAGTTTCTCCGAAGTTCAAGGGAATTATACCCAAGCATGCCCAAAAGGAAAGGAGTGGGGTAGAGATATGGATAATACCCATATTCTTTCCTATATAGGAAACGAAGAAATGCTTTTTGCACTTTCTCAATCATCAGAGAGTAATTTGCTTCATGCGGATTCCACACAATCGCATTATACTCTAGCTTACTTCTCACAAGCGAATTGAAAAGCAAGCGAGAAGACAAAGGATTGGAGAATAATCTTGCATATCTCAAAACAAATCCAAGTCGACGAAAGGAAACGTCAGCGACTTTTTTGATATGGTTGTGAAAGGTGAGCTGAGGATCAAAAGTGATACCCAAATCGACAATAGATTCCACACGCTTCAACAAGACGGATCTAATGGAATATCCGTGACAATAGAGTGAATGTGCACGTCCATAGCTCATAATTGCACATTTGTTTAAATTAAGTTCAAGGCCTAAACTAGAACTGAACTCCAAGACAGCGTTAATATCAGCTTGAAGGAGAGAGGCTTGCCTCTCATCCTTGACAGCAAAAAATAATTTAACGTCGTCAGCAAACAAGAGACATGATGCATTACATAAAACTCTAGGGAGGTTATTAATAAGAATTGTAAATAGTAATGGGCCTAAAGTGGACCCCTGAGTAACACCAGATCGAGTAAAAAATGAAGGAGATTCATAAAGACCATATCTAACAAATTGCTTCCTATCACTAAGATAAGAAACAAAGAGTTTAAGAAGACGCGTTGAAAAACCCACTTCAGCTAACCTGATCAAAAGAGCGTCATTATTGACTTGATCAAAGGCTTTACGAAAGTCAAAGTAGGCTACATCAACTTGCTGACCAACGTCAACTTTAGACATATATACATATATACACTAACTGAACCCGGCATACGTTGCAATGCCACAATAATGCATGCAATTCCCGATCCCGTTCCCGTTTCTTGATGTGTTTCGATAAGTTAATGTTTCAGTTTCAAATTAATACTTAATAATCAAATTAAATTACAGTAATGATAATTTGTCGAAAAAAGGCAGACGGAGAACACATTGAAATTATTCAATTGTTTGTTTATTTTACCTTAACAACACAAGTGGAGACACGAACAAATTTGAAATTATTGCGTTACAATGCCACTCATTCCCGT
The DNA here is from genome assembly GCF_051622035.1 of Arctopsyche grandis. Lineage (NCBI taxonomy): Eukaryota > Metazoa > Arthropoda > Insecta > Trichoptera > Hydropsychidae > Arctopsyche > Arctopsyche grandis. The sequence continues at coordinate 5,645,003 of NC_135365.1, forward strand.
TTTTTCCCGTTTCCGTTCACGTTTTTTAAAATATTTTTTTACAGAAACTATCGTGGATATATACACAATAACTCCTATAAGTTTTATCGTAATCGGTTGAGTAGTATAGGAACGCATACATAACAGACAAACAGATAAACATTGATTGTTATATATGTATGTACTAGCTGAACCCGGCATGCGTTACAATGCCACAATAACGTGTGTAATTCTCGTTCCCGTTCCACAGACATAGATATATTTGTTGACGTGGGCCATCCGCTGTGTGTTTGTGGTACAGCCCTGAATGGTCAGTACATTCAAGTGCGAGGTAGGCGTGACGCGTTATTGTCACACTCGCGGCGTGATGCGTCAGTAAAATCGTAATTACGAATATTATTATTAAGATGTTTATTCCTGTTTTTTTCACAGTAATCTTCGCGGACATGCATAGAACAAATCCTGAAATTTCCATCGTAATCGGTTCAGTGGTCTAGGAGCCTATTCGAGACACACACACACAGAAATTCAAATTTATATATATATATATATATATATATATATATATATATATATATATATATATATATATATATATATATATATATATATATATATATATATAGATATATAGATAATATATAAAAAAAATCTAAATATCACCATTTTTTTTTAATATTAAATACTTATACGCCTCCTACATATAATACCCAGAATATTAATTATTATATGGTAAATTGCTTCAATATCATATCGTAAATATTATATTATAATTAATAAAATGATAATATCTGTCGTTACATTTAAAACCTCTGTATATCAGACTCGGATTTAATAAGTGGTGTTCATCGAATATTAAAAATATCAGACTAGTGGTGTTCTTTTACCACTGGTTGGCCATCACGTATTGCTTGATCGCGAGTTCGCGCCAAAAAACCTCGACCAATCAGTAAGCTGTATGCAACAGCCAATGATGTCTCGTGACTCATCAACTAGTAATCTCAGTGCTGTGAGTACACGTTGAATATATTTATATTTGATTTCAATTTTGTCCACGAATTTGTTTCATTCCGAGCTGGTTGGTCGACGTGTCAACAATAAACTACATCTACCACTACTACACATATTTCACTCCAATCTTAGAAACTACTCTTCACTTCCACGCAACTGTATTGATTTTACGACTAAATCGAATTCGAATGTAAAAATATCAATTTAATTTTAAGTCATAACTAAACTTTACGCCACAGTATTTGGGAAGCGGTTGACAGTTTAAGTTTCGTTCGGGTTAAACTATTTAAACCTTTCGCGTGATACATACATACATACATACATAGTTCAAGTTACAGTCAAGTTATATCGGGCATATTCTCATTTGAGCAAATTCGCTCATTTATTATTTATCGAGATTATCTTCAGCCGATACGAAAGATATAGCAGTACCATTCAATAATAAACAGCCTTAATATTTTATTAGAAGAACACTTAAGTCTGCAAATTTTCTCGTGTGAAAATAGATCGAGTTATCTAATTAACCGACAATCTAAAATTACACAAATTATCCGTAATAATTTATATATAGAAACATAAAAGTGAAGTTCTATTTAAACTATGCAGCAGCATGACTATAACACAGAACTGCAGCTCACGTAAAAGTCAGTGTATATTTATACTATACAGCAAAGTACGTTTCGGCACGCTCAGACAAATTTTGGCCAAGTGCAAGGCAAAATCTGCTTACATATATGTACATTAAAGAGCGTGACGATACGGTGCAATATTGCATGCGTCATATCGTTGAGTCAATATTGTCACAATATGAGGTTTCTGAAAATATTTATATACGCATGAGTACTTACGTCTATGACGTCACGTTGTGCGTGAATAATTCCACAGTGGCCAAATAAAATCGATTTTGCTTAATACGTTACGGTGACATGTACTGCTGTATAGTATGAATAGATTTTCTCGGCTTCTAATGTTACTTGTTGTTACGTATACGCCACGTTATACATAAATGTGTCCATACAAAATGTACCAAAGAATACTTTTCGTACATGGAATTGCCGATGCTTGCTGTGCTAGGATGATTTTTGATTTTTAAATACTTTTTATTATTACGAAATTATGTTCACAATACATCTTATATATATTTTAATAGCTACTGATCTACTGATCATTTTCTGTTTACAATTTTAATTTAATTTTGTTAGTAATCATAGTATAATATTATTCTAATGTTAATGTACAGCATAATAGGAAAAAGTGTTTCTGTTTAGGTAATCTGTGTTTATATCTGAAGTGTATAGACATTTTGTTGTAATCACTGAGACTCTTCACAAGTGTGTTAGTATGGTTATTAGTGATTCTGTCATAAAATCTACTGGTGAGTTTGTTATTAATGTCTGTAACAAACGGAATATTATATATGGCATGCAGTTTTTTCAAGTTGGTATATATATGGGTGTATTATAAATTATTTTTAGAGATTTATTTTGTATTACTTGGAGCTTGGCAAAGTTAGTATTCGAGGCTTTATTCCATACAGGTGAAGCATATGTAAGTTAATAATGGTAATATGAGCGCGCGATATAATTTTATTTTATTTTGAGTTGATAAAGAACTATGGCGATTAAATATTGGGTATATTGAGGATATACCTCGCATCGCCTTGCATTTCGCTCCCTCAATGTGAGGTACCCATCTCAATCTTTTATCGAACGTTACTCCTAAATATTTTATTACTGACTGCCATTTCAGACTTTCTCCAGAGGGGATTTTCACATCTCAACTGTGCTAGTATGAATAGACTTTTAATCATTCTAAAAAGAAACTTTATATAGGATAGAATACATATATATCTCCGTCAAAATTTTATTAAATACATACAAATTTTAAATGATTTCTAATATCAAAACTTCATGTTGAACTAACTTCTTTGCAATAAGTAGTGGGTAAAGAAATTGTCGTTAAAATTTCAGGGGAAACCGTTGTGAAAAGAGCTCATTCTAAAATTCTAAATAAGCTACAGTTCAATTAAATCCAGAATTAATAAAAGTCCAATGTTCAAAAATAGCAGCAGTAGCACAGGTGACAAAGACTCCTACAAAAATATGATGATCATTTCATCTTAAAGTGGCAAGGATACGGATATTACTACAATTTTGGAAAAAATTCTAAATAAAATACTTTAAATTGAATATTGGAAAAACGAATCACGTAACATGGTAGCCAGATGTTTCCATAAACAGACTACTATAAAAATTAAAAATAGTTGATAATGTGATGGAGGCTGGAACCGTTGCCGTTAAATATTATCAAACGTAATTTCGACACATTTTGTCGGCATTGGCGAATGCTAAGCCCTGTCTAGAGAGATTTTTACCCCCATCAAAAATTACGATGTTTTCTTAAAAGCGGTTACTGTTAAATACCTGACAGAATGACGTTTTAAGAGCTTCATAACTAAAATATACTAAAAAATATGTCGCTACGAAAACGGTGACGGGTCGATTTGTTTCATTTCGAGTCCAATTTCTGAAAATTATTTTTTACATTGTTTTTTTGTGATGTATTAAAAATATATTCTTTCCAATTCAGCCGTTCTGTTAATATTTTAAGTAAGCAATTTTGCAAAGTGTTTGCTACTTGTAATGTATACGAGTGTTGGTAATAATTTCGTACGTTAAATTCAAACGCATCGCACGTACAGAGATATTTACGGTTCAATTAATTATATATAATATGTAATTTATGTTCAAACGAAATGCTTTTGTAAAATACATTATATAATGGAATATTCAATGCTGCAGATATTCAAAATGTATTAAAATAATAGTATGGCTTAATGTATTTTCGATATTCGATTCGCCATACTGCTGGTTAGATTTGGGGGTATTTGTGGCTCCAAATCGATTGTTTCTTATCAGAGTTTGCCAATTTTATCTCATCATTGTTGAAACGGTTCCTCAAAATTGGCAAAAATTCATCTTTCCTGTTGTCACAAATCTTCTGTATTTATTGTGTGTATAATTTGCTAAGATTATGTACGAAATTTAAAATCCATAGATGTCTCAATGGATTGATTTCTGTAATTTATTGTTATTTCGTGTTCTTCAGCTTTTGGAAATACAGTGATTTATGTAATAATAAAATGCTGCATTGTTTGTAATTAATTGTCCAGAAAGGCGCATTGAGGTCTTCCTGTCAAGCCTTCCTGGTATATTTATTTTTTAAAATAAAATATATAATATTCTCTACATATAAAGATGAATTTTAATCATAGTGTTCATACATTTCGATGATATCCTCTTTTAAAAAGGATTTCATATTAATATGGATGAATATATGTATATATATATGTACATATATTGTACTTGCAAATTTATACGTGCACATTTCCTAGACTAAAATCCGGATGGCAAAAAAGAGACAAGCTGAAAGCCAGTGTTTAATATTCAGCTGAAACACTTGACAGCTAAGGCACCCATCCGTAAATGATCTGCACTCAACAGCGATTGCTGAACTTTGCACTATGCACAATGCACATTACATACAACGACGAACGTTGAAAAAAAGCTAAAATTCACATTGATGTCGTAAATCTATGACCTAGATGAAAATTTCAATGGCTATACAATTTATACGTCATTTACACACGCGTGTAGTCAATATATGCAGCATTCTGATTACTTTTACTAATTGTATACATAATATTTTCGTGTCATAATAATTCGAGTGCATGTAAAATAATGCATTCAACTATGTTAATTAGATTTTGTATTCCTAAATTGAAATTGCTATTCATAACAATTTGACTTCGTTAACAGTTTATATAAATAACTGTATATGTACATACATATGTACACAAACAATATCGACTAAATCATAAACTTGTTACATTTTCTATATATTATGTACTAGCTGTACTACCCGGCTTCGCTCAGTGTAATATAAACAGGTTTAACATGACTTATTTAATAGTAAATTAAAAGTTTTATTATATATAAATTTATTTGAATACTCATTTGCTTTTTTTTATTAAATTGACTGTCGCGAACAAACAAACATATATAGTATGTCTCTTTCGAAATTATATGTATGTATACCAGAATCCGGTCCCTGCGCCCCCCGCGGCTGCACCCCCTAGGACTTCGCCCCCGGCGCGAAGGCGGCTTCGCCTTCGGTGCCTTTGCCTCCGTGGACTTCGAATCCTTTGAATCAAAAAAATCTAATTATTTGTTCGATGACGTCATGGATTTACGATCCAACGAACGAAGGTTATATATACATATGTATGTACATACAAAGTCTCTTTCCAAATAATATATTAGATGTATGTATGTTTTCAATATATAAAAGCACACATGTATTGTTATGTACCTCGCTTATCAATGTAGTTGACTAACCAGTAGGGATAAGACACACCATTGATTTGTGGCACACCTAATTTAATAAGAAGCTCCATTGATTTATGGCACACCTAATTTAATAAGTAACACCATTGATTTATACCACACCTTAAACACTGAGTAACCAAAATTGTACGACACGTGTCTTCAACACTTCATTGTTTTAAAGATGAGTATATAAACTCATTACTGTTAGAATTTAAGTAAGACATCACCATCGACTCCGAGAGTGGTAGTTAACTAATTAGTTTTAAAAAAATATATATTTAATCTAATTGCCAATTTTAAAATACATTTTAAGTATTTCAAAATATTTAACTTATATGTACATATACATATATACTGAACAATATTATAACGTGGGAACATCAAGACGTCAATACCATTTAAGGTTTCGTGCGTAGACAATAGACTAACGGAACTCAGTAAATGCCCTAACAAAGGGTACGCTGAAGTTCTCACAGACCGGGGTGAGTTCGTGCGTAAGCAATATACACACCATAGTAGACTTTTAAGTGCCTAAACAATAGACACATTAAAGAGGCGATGCTGTGCAACTTTTTATTTATAAGGAGATTCGTCAAATTTCAAGATGCTGACATTTATCGACAAATTTGCAGCATTTTTAAAAGAATCAACGAAATTCTAGATGCTGAAAACTAAAAACTTGTGATAAATGGGTAAAGGTTGCCAATTTGTTAGAACCAATAAATTGGCAAACTGCGATAGGAAACGATCGACTTTGAGTCATACGTGACAGATCTTTATATACCTACATATAAGATTGGCAAACCTCGAGACGCTGAATAGCTTGAGATTTGCAAGAGAGATAGGAAAGGAGATGCTAGTCTACAGGAATCGTTTCAATAAAAATTAGAAAAATTGGCAAACTCTTATAAGAAACGATTGTTGGCTAGCAGCAACCAGTGGGACACGAACCCGTGACTACGTGTTCTGTTCGAAAGCATATATGCTCACCACTAGTCCATGCTGCTGATTAAATGTATTCTAAATCACAACTATCTGCGTGAAATGAATTTTTATCCCTCCAAAATCCTACAAAAATGTATATTATTACATACATACAAAAATGCTAGGTACAAAATTTTCAATTTAAAAAATCTCATCGCCAACTCTTTGTCGGAGCTTTTAGTCATATGGTAATGCATTTTTAATACTCCTTTGACTACTGATTTCCATTCAATAATATCCATTCATTTTTTATGGTATTCATTTCAGCAAACTTTTAACTCTGAACCATTTAGGTGCAGTATATTTTTAATACGAATAATTTTATGCTCTTTAAAAAAAAAAAAAAATATTAAAACCCTCTGTAGCTTTGACGAGCGGAATAAAAATTTAACGAACTAATTACACTGAGTGTGCGAAAAAATCCATAATAATATTCTTGAAGTTCGCCGGCTACAGGACCGGGAAAATTTCACTTTTGCATAATTAGTATTTTACAATGTCGAGTGGAAAAGGTAGGTGCGTCACAACCAAAAGTCTTTCGAGTGAAATTAAAGTTGTAATAATGAAGCCTACCGCGAAAAAAGCGACGAAGTGGGTTACAAAAAGGAAAAATGCTAATGGAACGGGACACAATCTGGAAAAGGGGATGGGGAAAATACCATCAAAAATGGCACATTTGTCGGTGTGCGTACGTAAGTATGTAAAGGGAAAAACTTTTCCACTACACTGAATTTCGTCCGTCTATAAATATTGGAATACTGTTATAATCTGATAAATGGATCGGAATCCAATCAAACGTCCCCTTTGGTCTTCGAGCGTCATTTCACTGATTCCTTCACGAGCAAAATGTTAATAAAAAAAATAAAACAACCCTTAAACGTTCGCCAAAATATAATACGTAATATATTTGAGTGCGAAATGAACAATACTTCGACGACAGTACGCTAAACTAAAGAGCGTGGGCCGAATTTGCCAAAATCGAATTATGATCTGACTTAATATGTCGTTTTATATTTTTTTCATTCAATATACATATATACACGATTGATATAAAATATTTGCTATATAATTTTGCTTTAACTGGATTTTGAAGGATTTGAATTTGAATAAGTCAAAATATATGAAATTGAAACATATCAATTTAATTTGGATCTGAAAAAAATTATTTGAATTCATTATCCAGCAGCATAGCTGGGTCGTTAAGCTTCTGCTTAACACCGAAAAGCGCCGGGTTTGATCCCACGAGCTGACCTCGTGAAAAGAATTTTTTTGAGTATATCTGTAGTGCTGCTGGTCAGTCTTGGATATTTTTGACTCCTGGTCTATCTTTTCCTATCAGATTTTGCCATTTTTCTCTGAAATCAATGTTGAAACGGTTCCCGATTTAAAAAAAACTGGCTAAAATCCATCCTACCCACTATGTCACCACTATTTGAATATGATTAATTTTCAATACAATTTATGTACAATTCATAGATGTCTCGTTAATTTGAGAGTTTTCAGTGTCTCATAATTCAGCGACTTGTATAATAAGTTTGGCTTAGTGGTAGCGTATATATTTAGCATCACTGAGGACAAAGGTTCGAGTCCTCGCGACTTCTGGTTGGATTTGGGGGTTTTGTGACTCCAAATCGATCGTTTCTCTATCAGAGTTTGCCAATTTTATCTGATCATTGCTGAAACGCTTCCTGAAAATTGGTATTTGATCTAATCCTGTTGTCACAAAATCTGCCTGTGTATAATTTGTAATAATTATACACAGTTATCTGAAATCTATAGATATCTCTATAGACATCTCTATAATTTCGTATTTATTATATATGTATAAAAATTGTATACAAAAAAAAAATCTAAAAATAATCCATAGATGTCTCTATAGATTAATTGTTATATGCTATATATTCTGATTGTATATGTATGTATTACTGTATTTCTGATTGTTTATGTATTCTGTATTTCGTTAACGTACACCCGTCGCATTGGAGCAAATCTGTAATGGCAAGTGTACATTGATTTGTAACAGTAAAAATAAAAATAAAAATAAAATAAAATAAAAAATAAAAATGCTGTATTGTTTGAAATTGGCCAGGAAGGCGCATTGGGGTATTACCTGTAAGACCTTCTTGGTATAAAATGTAATAAAAAATAAATAAATAAATTATCTGAAGAGTATTTTCATATACAACAAATAATGCATATAATAAATACATAAATTAATTTTTAATATATGTACATACATATAACCACTGTCCAGCGGCGTAGACTAGTGGTTAGCATAGTGTGCTTTTCAACTTTCTGCGCGCGCACATTAATACGGGAGGAAAAGCCTGTTCCTCTTGTTCCTGTTGAATCCTGTATCGTTTACCATCCACCATTTTTTTTGATCTTTCGACTTAAGATCTTTGGATTTTCGATCTTTGCCTTCCGATATTTGCGTTTTCTGTAATTTAACATTCTGTCTCGTCACGGAGACCGAATATATGTACGTGCGTCATTGAGTATGGACAAGTATGGAAATTTAAAAAAATTAAATTATCCGAATAACCAGGTGCAATCTCCTGCATCCTGCAGTAAGCAGGATGCAGGAGATTTCACCGTGAATACTGACAAGAATATACATATATGCACAAAGGAACATACATACATTTTTTCATTTGTAGAGGACGGCCGGGTGAGCGTGCGGGGATTAAGTGAGGGTGAAAACACACCGAATGGTACGTGGCACGTGTTTTTTTTTAGATACTTTTAAACATGTGGAAAAACGCAGCACCCCTATCCCATATATATGGTACACAGTCCCAGAAATCACCGCCCAGAGTGTTTTAGGTGATATTTTATCCTTGTTTGACAGTGATCGATAACGGTGAATCCCATATTTGAAAAAATGTAGGAGAAACGTTTCGGTTGCAAATGGATATGCATACACGTGCGACCTCCCAAACATATGCATTATGCACGTGCAACTACACTCGGATTCGGTTTGGGGAACACCCACTGATTACAAGCCAGGGACGTGACGTCCCATACCACTCAGTGTGTTTTCATCCTGACAGGCGATGTCAATTGACCACAAAGGCTGTGCATGCTGAAACTGCTGGCGACAATAGCCTCGGGTGTGATTCATACATCAATTCATTTCGTAAAACAATCATTGAAATATCAACGTACACAACACTATTTGTCTCATAGTACCTTAACTTCGACCAAAGACGGCCATTGAAAGGGCTCGGAGCCCCCAACACTGTTCGACAAATAACGACTTTTTTTGGTTCAGAGACGATATATGACTTTTCTTATAGATCTATGCCCAGTCAACACGAATCTGGTAATAAAAAATGTTGATTGGCTCGAGATTCGGAGATATATGTGTTTTTTAAATCGCGCGGTTTTTCTATATCTTGGTGTTGTTCGGTCGATGTCTCAAAATCTGTCAATTTTCTGTTCAAAATGAATATTGGAATCTATAGTTGGGTATTTTATTTTTCATTTTTCTACTTTTCAGCTTTCAAATCTCTCTAAGTAGTCGTCCAGTTCAAACCAAAAGTCAAAAGTACGTCTTTTCATTTGGGATTTTCTCCCACTGTTAATACTATTTTATATTGAGTATTTTCTATTGAAACATGTTTATTGCAATAGTATTCTGGCCAAACTATTTTTTTTTTCGTTTAAAAGGGTTAATTAGAAGTGTGCTGAATTTTAAATCGGTGAAATTTCGCGCTAAAAGCTCGTACTAGTATTTACTCGTATTTTACACGAATCTAAATTGAATTAATAGGGATAATATATTAAATTGTCTTTATATGAGAATTAAATAAAATTCCACTTAGAAAAATCATTATTTCAACTATTAATAACAAAAATTCTATTGATGACTGGCTTACCTCGATAAAATAAACGGATTTTTGTTATTTAACTAGTCTTTAATTTAAATTATTTATATAATATGATGATAAACACAATATTAGTATGTGAAATTTAAGCCTTGCAATTATATATGTATAGTGTATGTTGACATGTATGTATGCGTTTAATTGAAATTTAGGGAATGGGTTGTGGTTTACCCCACTTGAAACGTATGTGACACCTTTACGTGCATATACCTGTTAAAACCCCAACTCTCTTAACAAAAGATCCCAAAATAAACACAGTGTTAATTACAGAAGAAAATTCTCGACTTCGTCCTCGTTGTTTGTAGTCCCGGAAGGGTAGATTTTCCTGTGAAAATTCCCGTTACAATTCTCAATTTATAATTTATGTATATTTTTTATCGGGTGACATAACTTTTATACAATATAAAATTGTTCGTTTTTATCGGTTTTTTATAGCACAGAAACGTACCTATAGATTACTTTCGTATAATATAACCCGAGCGAAAGAAAACTCTTGTATAGGTATATTCAGCAATTAAATGAACTCGACCCCCCCCCCCCCCTTTTTTATGACGAAATAAATGTATTCCTTTTAGCTTTGATTCTGCGTTTTCAGTTTTTAATGAATGGTTTAACGTCACATAAAACGTCCATTTGCATAAAAAATTTTAGCTACACACACACTTAATTTAAGAATTTTGCGATACGTTATTTTAGATTTAAATTTTGAAAATGTAAATTTGAATTTTTCATATTGTAAATTTTACATTTATTAAAATTATAATGAAATTTTGTGAATTTAATAATCAAAAGGCAACAGAATCAATCGTCAATTATAATGAACAACAAAAAATCACGTTTTTAACTTACCGAAACGGAGACCAATCCAATTTTATTATATTTGACCCACTAGATTTAAATATGAAGATGATTTTTTTTTTGGTTTCTTCTCTTTTGTGGTGCTAAAATTGAGTATTGAAAGCAATAGTCGGATGTTTTTTCTTTTGATTTAAATTTTTATTGCATTAAAATATTTAATTATTAAGCGAATTTTACGCGTTTTGAGCTAAAAATCTGTAAAAATTGCGCATTTTTAAACACACATACATATCTCATTACCGAGAAGAAACCAACAAAAATTATTGTCATATTCGAATTCAATGGGTAAAATTTAATAAGGATTTATTAGTCTCCACTCCGTTAATTTTTTACATACCTCCTTTACGTTTCACTTATTATTTTGTTGCTCAGTGTGTTATCAATCGCAGTTGATCAGTAGCTACATGCTTATTTGTTCAGTAAATTTATCAGTTTGATCAGTAAAGACTTTAATTAGTTTTATTAAAAATGCCCATTCTAGTAAATTAGAAAATCACTCATGTGTTTTTGGCAGTAAAACCTGATCAAAAATGATTATTTCGCTTATAAACTTGACCCGATTTACTGACCATAATAATTTATTTATTTATTTATTTTATTCTAAACAGACCATTGTGGCATAACAGGAATTCCTAAAGCGCCACAATGGTCAAAAAATATAACACAAAAAAAAAACAAAATAACAATTAAACATAAATTAATACATAACGAAAATAATATACTCATCAATTATACATAAAAAAAAAACATTTGAACATAAACATAAATACATCCATACATAAACAAAAAAAATAGCATTTAATAATAACAGATAAAGTAAAAATAATATAATATTATATACAATTACTGACCATAATATATATATGTATATAAAAACGGAGGCGATGTGTGTGGATATGTTTGTGGCGGACGCGTGAAGACACAGCCAATCATAGTCAAGAGAAGAAGCGGGGAAGCGGGGAGTTGGGGGGGGGGTGTGGAGCGTTTGACATGTGCAACGTCAGACCGAGCGATGGGTGACGTCAGACAGTAGCGTACACACACACGCACACACACACACACACACATTCATTCATCATTTCGAACGGGTGGATCGGTGAGCGTGTAATGCGCGCACTCAACTTTTTTATAATTAATACATGCGCGCACGCCTATAAACTACCTTACATTATATTATATTTACATACTAGCTGAACCTGGCATACGTTGCAATGCCACAATAACGCATGAAATTCCCGTTACCGAGTTAAAGTCGTGGTAATCTGACTTATTCAGCGATAAGTTTATCAGACAGTGTTTATTGTAATGACGTACAATAAACACTGTCTGAAATAAAGCATCATCTGGAACCCCTTACATCTTGATCCTACATAAATATGTATATAATTTACAATTTATTATATTTACTTACAATTTATAACTGATATGAATTACATATAATATACATATCTCATACATATATTAACTTTTATTTGATCCACTTTCATAATGAACGGTGCAATTATAAAAAGTATAATGAATTTAAAATTTTCCAATATATATAGATTTTCAACCACTGAAAAATTTAGTGAAAAATCCACTTAACACAAGTAGGCTTGCCTCGATTTTTGAATGAATGTTCATATATTGTGCACGTGTACTTTCGTTTACTTTCATTTTAAAACGTAAAGACCCGGATTTTTTTGCTCTTTTTCACTTTTTCGCGTTTTCTTTCAAGTTCTCTTTTCACCGGCGACTAACTAGCAGGTCCTCGAGTTCCGACCGGAAGTCCTAGATTGCACAAAAAGTTGCACACACACGTTTCGAAGTACAAATTACAGCCTGTCAGAGATCCCTTGAAGAGTGCGTTTAATGGGACGTAAAAATTTATGAAATTGCCCTCATTATTAAGTACCTTTTTATGAAAACCTCTTCTTTTTTTTCTCTTTCAATCGTCTTGAGAAACAAAGGTCAATTTTAATAATACAGAGTGCGACAAAAAAACGGGCCATTATCAAGATGATATTTTTCAAGTATAATTTCAAACATACTACATATGTACATATTTCATGGATTATATCTTCATTGTATAGAATATTGTCTTTAGATACGCTTTACTTTTCAAATATCTCAAATGAGTTTTTAATAATCTTAGATAGTAATTTACTCCACCGCTTACTCCACAGTAATTTTCTCCAGTTTCACCGAAATTAATAAATTAATTTTTAAGGCAAGAAAGCGATTGTTTGATCATTGAGGTGAGACGTGACATCATCTTATTCAACAAGAACTATATCGCAGTAAATTGAGGTTAAAACATTTCCAACATATCCCGTTCGTTCGATAGCATATGTAAATTCATACACACATTCCACAAAAATAAAAGTGAAGTAAATCAATTTAAAAATTTCACTTTTATAATTTTAATTCAAATATTATAATATGTTTTTTATTAAGACTCACTCTTTACATATATCCTTGAAGGGTCTGTGTGGGTCAAAGATCTTGGAACATTTATAACGATAATAATTTGACAGACCCGGTCGTATTTCGTTTAAGGGTCGACATCTTACAGATTGTTCGATCAAATTTTCAGGAACAAAGGTCCTTCATACTTCAAACCCAATCAAATTTAATTTGACATAGATTTTGTTTTTAATTTTTTAAAGACAGAAAATGCACTAGTTTATTTTCCTCCTGGTAAATTGGCCACTTCAAATAGACACTTTTCAGATGATGCAAAAGACTCGAAATAGGACAGATTCCGAATAAGTCCAATTGGATGGCCCTCTCCGGTCGCATCCCCAGATGAAAAGTCGACTTTGGCTTCGCCAACTGAAAAATTCATCTCTCTAAAATGGCTCTGAGACTCTTACATATGTATATACATATGTACATACAAATATACCCTATATAAAAAGGTCGCATAGATGAAAGTTCACGGTTCAAATAATAAAATTTTAATATCTAATCTAAGTAGATGTATATTTTCATATGTGAATTTACTTCTACGCCATTTTTCAATTAAATTTTACAAAAAAAAGAGTTCTTTAAATATAATTCTACGGATAAAATTTGTATAAATTTTCTATATGAAAGTTATCATAGGAGATTTCATTATCGTTTCAGACGACGTTATGATTTTGTCATTTTCGTTAACATTGTATTTGTGGTTTGATTTCAAAAGGTCTATTGTTAAGTTGTGTAATTCCAACAAAGCATTGTGATTAAATGCAGTTATACATATTTTTTTTTACATAATAGGTAAATAAATAATTTGTAGTATAACTTCCTTTTATCAAAATTTGAATCAAATCCTTTTAAATATTTATGTACTTTTTATACCTATATATATTGTAACGTGGGAACATAAGAAAGTATCCACTGTCTAAGTGCATTCGTGGGTGAACAATAGAGACCCCAGATTATTCTAACGGGACTCAGTAAGTGCCCGAACAAAGGATACGCTGGGGTCCTCACAGAACGTGGTGAGTGCGAGTAGACCTACATGCCTAGACAATAGACACGCCAACGGGTCGGGAATGCTTTGCTGAGCAACTTGTCCTTTATGAGGAGGTTCACACGGTAGATCAACTATTCTGGAGTGAGCAACGGTTTCGTGTGGACCTCCTGAATCGTTGAATAAATGCTGGGAAGTGACTATGGCCTTTCATTTAGATCCTGAACAGTATATGATACTTTTTACATACATACATATGTTCATACATCATATGTGCCATGACTTTATGACGTCACATATGGTTAGATTAATATTTTTACATAAGTACTAACAACTTTACAATCACAACATTACAAAGAATACAATACAATACAAATAGAGACATTTATGAACAATCATCAAATTTTTTTGATACACAGAAAATTTATTATGTAGGTAGATACAGATTTACATAACGAATGCGTGTTAATTATATATGTCACAGTGAAATTGTTATTATCAGTGAAATTATTATTTCACCAGTGAGATTATAATTTCACGGCCTAAAGCAGTGAGTACGGATGTAACAATGGAATTACAAATTCACTTCTCAATGTCAGTGAATTTGTAATTCGAACGATAATGCAACATGCGATAATGCACGTCATACTACCAACCCGAACTTTAACTAACCTAACCAAACCTCAAATAAATAAAATCAACCTTTACTTAACCTAACCTAACCTAACCTAACCTATAAATAAGTGTTCGCTGATAAGATATTATGATCTGTTCGCTTCGGCATGTCGCAACTAGGGATCCCAAATATCCGAATATATTCGAATATCAAATATCTGCATTGTAGCTTTAAATTATTTATTTGTAGTTTTAAGAAGTTCAAGATATTATGAAAATGTTAAGAGAATCATTAGACGGAACATCAAATTGGACTAACTTTGCTGTAGATTGAAAATAAAAAAATAAGTTCGTATAAAAAGTATTCGAATATTCGGATTTGGTATCCAAGTCGCAACTGATAGTGTACAACTGATATAATATAACATATAACTTTATTTTAATTCGTGTATCTATTCCTTTCCGAAGCCAACCGTTAAAATCAACGGGCACAATAATATGTAGTACTAATAATATTTGTATCAAATGTACAACGCTTCTGGCCAGGAAGGCGCATTAGGGTTACCTTATAGGCCTTCCTGGTATAAATCTATATACATATACCTATATACTGTATACCTATATACTGTATACCTATATACTGTATACCTATATACTATATACCTATATACTGTATACCTATATACTGTATACCTATATATAAAATTGAATGCCTGTTTGTCTGTCTGTATTTCTGGCTCGTAAAGGATCCTAAACTACTCAACCGATTACGATGGAACTTTAAGGATTTGTTGTATGCATGTCCGGGAAGCTTACTGTGAACAAAAACGGGAGAAAACCTCTTAATAATAATATTTGTAATTAAGATTTTACCGACGCGAAAGTTTGAAGCCCCATTGTGTAGTCAAGGAAATGTGTTCATTGGTAACCACGTTACCAGTTGGTTTATGACGACACGGCTTTGAAGAGACACGAGTTGAGCTCCAACTATCACTTAAAAGGGGAATGGGAATTGCATGCGTTATTGTGGCATTACAACGCATGCCAGGTTCAGCTATTTCACAGAAAAAAAACTATAATTTCACTGTGACATGTACATATGATAAAATACATAAAAATTCTCAATGATAGACTTCAAACATATGTACGTTCCAATGAAAGTTTAATAATTTTTTAAAACTACTTGGTTAACTAACCAAGATTTCTTTATTATTATTATTACGTTACATTTATCTTATTGTTAAATATATTCAAAAAACGAATGATTTAATTATGGAATGGAGAATTTAAATGAGGTACGTAGAACTATTTCACTTTAACTTTGCTTCACTTTGTTCTGCTGCTGATGTGTTGACCGTCGCTTGCGGGGTCGATATTAATGACTGACTGTCACTTGCGGAGTCGATGGCGATAACTGACTATACGGAGTCGATGATAATGACTGACTGATGTGATCGAATTATGATCTATATGTATATATACATAATTTGAAAACAGACTTTGTAAATCCGTAACGTAATCGAACAAATAATTCGATTTTTTTCGATTCAAAGGATTCGAAGTCCCCAGGGGCGCAGACACCGAGGGCAAAGCCTAGAGGGCGATGCCCTAGAGGTGCCGGGGGCGAAGGCGCTCTGGGGGCCGCCGGATTCTGGTATACATATAATATCGAAAGAGACTTAAATATGTTTGTACATATGTTTGTTTGTTCGTGACAGTAAATTTAATAAAAAAAAACAAATATGTATTGAAATAAATTTATATAAAATAATAATAATAATAATAATAGCTTTTATTCCAGACGATGAGGAGAATAGTGCAATCCCCAACGCCCATATAAATAATATATAGATAATAAAAAAAGTATTGAAAAACAGTAAACAAAAAATAAATAAATAAATTCATAAGTAAATATATAAATATTACTGATAATAAATAATAATAATAATAAATAATAATAATAATAATTATAATAAGTAAATAATAATAAATAAGTCCAATAATAATAAAATAAAACTATTCAAATAAATTTAATAAAATGTTTACTATTAGATGAGTCATGTTTAAGCGGTTTATATTACAAATACCAAGCGAAGCCGGGTAAAACCACTACATACGTATAAGCGTGAAAGTTAGCGTGATTTCTTATCTTTTGGGTGGGGGCAAAATCCGGCATTCCTGAGTTATCTGAATATGCCATTACAGGAATTTTAATGGACGTGTTACTTAAGAGGAAGAGATAAAGAGACGTATGAAATTAGGATGGAGTGCATTTGGACGGATGAATGCTGTTTTTAAATCAAAAATGCCACTCTGCCTGAAGAAAAAGATCTTTGATCAATGCGTTTTGCCAGTGATGACGTATGGATGTGAAACTTGGACACTGAACACCAAGATGCTACATAAAATCCAATGCACTCAAATAAGTATGGAGCGCTGTATGCTTGGCATAACGAGGAAAGACAGAAAGCGGAACACGTGGGTGAGAAGTATGACAAGAGTAGTGGACATAGTGGATAGAGTGAAGAGATTGAAATGGCAATGGGCGGGTCACGTAGCCAGGAGGATGGACGAAAGGTGGACAAAAGAAGTGCTTGAATGGTACCCGAGAGAATGCAAAAGGGTAAAAGGAAGACCGCAAGGAAGATGGGTGAACGAAATTAGGAAAATGTGCGGGGTGAGATGGATGAGTGTTGCGCAAAACAGAGACGGGTGGAAGCGTCTTGGAGAGGCCTTCATCCAGCAGTGGATGGCGAGTGGCTGTAAATGATGATGATGATGATATATATATATATATATATATATATATATATATATATATATATATATATATATATATATATATATATATATATATATATATATATATATATATATATATATATGTATATATATATATATATATATATATATATATATATATATATATATATATATATATATAAACGGGGAATGTTTATATTATTGTTGTCGAAACGCAAAATGTGTGAAATACCGCCGCGAGCTTTCCATATTTACATTTAGAGCTTTCGGTCGTGTTCGTGCGATATGTTTACATAGGAGCTTCCCCATAATTTTCACCCGACAAACACACATTTCACTTGCAAAACTTTCACGACGCGTTTTGCAACTGGCCGTAACCGCAAAACGGCGCGATTTTCGACCGTTTTTCCCGCGCCGTAAAGCCATCAATCGAGAAAATTCGCGAGCGAAAGCTTCCACTACCCTCCCTCTTCCCGCCTGGATGGGAATGAAAGCGTTTTTCTCGAGAAATGGTAGCGATAAAATTATCGTTCGCTCGATTTTTATTTTGACGCCCGGCCGTTTTGCGTCGGAGCTTTCGCATGATGGGAGCTTTTAAATCTTCCGTCAAATCTGAAACTGGTACGGTTGATGTTCGAACTGTTGGATGCTCATCTGAATCTCAGGTGTATGTTGGAATTTTTTGATGAAGATTTTGATTATGTCACCTGTCACCAAGGTGTCTATCTTTTATTTTTTTTTTACTTCAATGAAACGGTTACCTGACAACTCGTTCACAGATTTTCCGTAAACCGAGGACACGCTCCAGTTATTACGTATACGGCCATCTCTTTCTCAGCCCGTCTGTTCACCAAGATCTCGTTTACTGACGCGACGCTCTAGCCATTACGTATGCGGCCATCTCTTTCACAGGCCGTCTGTTATCGGTAAACAGACGGTATGTGAAAGAGATGACCGCATACGTAATGCCTGGAGCGTGTCCTCGGTTTATGGAAAATATGTGAACGAGTTGTCGTGTCACCCAATGAAACATGTACACTCGCCTTTACAGATCGCTCCAAAGCGACAAGTGTACTAATACAGATACACTACAATTACAAGCATTTTATACATTGCGAATTCATACAAACATGCACAATAACATCAGAAATAATAATAATAACAATAGCTTTTATTCCAGACGATGGGGAGAATAGTCCAATCCCCAACGCCCATATAAATAATATGTAGATAATAATATAATGAGTATTGAAAAATAGTAAACAAAAACAAATAAATAAATACATAAGTAAATATATAAATATTACTAATAATAATAAATAATAATAATAATAAGTCTAATAATAATAAATAATAATAATTTAATGTCTATTTAAGGCCGTCGGTGGAGTAGTTCCATCCATCGGACATACAATGAAGAATGCAAATGAGAAGATGCAGCAGCAAGTAGTCAATTAGTTGATAAAAATATAAGTAGACGTAGAGAGGCCGCTCCCATCCTGAGAATGGCTTCAAAGTGATGCACATGCCCTTCCACAAACATTTGCGACGCGCTGCAGCTCCTAGATAGCCCGAAAAGAGCACGGTAGCAGATGTTGTATTAAATAAATTTGTGCAGCCAAACCACAAGACGCTGAATAGCTTGAGATTTGCAAGAGAGATTGGAAAGAAAATGCTAATTTACAGGAACCGTTTCAATGATAATCAGAAAAATTGGCAAACTCTGATAGGAAACGATTTTTGACCAACAGCTACGAGAGGGAATTGAACCGTGACCACTCTGCTCAAAAGCATAATATGCTAATCACTCTAGTCCACGCTGCTGCTTCCACCACTTCCACTTTTCGGGTCGTTTTGATATCTTACCGATGTAGGGGGGTTAGTTAATATTGAAGTTGGTAAATTAATCGGACATAAAGCTAGAGGAGTTTAATTAAAAACGAACCCATTAAAAATTATAATGGAATCTTGTGTCAAATCGAAGCGATGACAGCTAGTTATCCACACATGGCTTTCTACCACCTCTTTACAACTCACAGACGAAACAGTTAAACAGTTATAGCAGTTTATTTTTTCACTGTCATTTTATTCATATTCTATCGATTTTTTGTAAATGTTCTTTCCACTGTCACTTTATTCGTTTTGACTTTTCATTTCATATTTCTGAAATATATATTCCAAGCATTCGTTTTTAAGTTCAATATCCAAATTTTGGCATCCTATAACTTCCTCTTCTTTTAAATGCACTTCAGTCTGATTGAATCCTTAAGCTGATCTTAAACACCATTTTTCTTAAGTATTGTTGCGTAGGGGTGGGTGGAGGATCCAAGTAAAAGGCCAACAGTCGTTTCACAGCATTTATTGATGATTAAGGAGATACACGCACTGTCAGTGCTCAGTCCAGAATGACATGATATCGCCTACGTACCGCCTTATAAAGGGTAGATCTCTCAGGACGCCTAATCTGTTTACCTGTTGTATAGTCACATATTCGGATATGTATTTCCACGACATTGGGTCTCGCCGTACCGATTCTGAGAAATAACTAATAACGGTCATTGTTTAGCCTAAATGCACTTAGAGTGCAGATATAATCTTTGGAAGTAAGTGCATGCACCTAGTTAATCCGATAACAGATATCCGCTGGTCTAAGTGCAATTCGCTCAATCCGCAGCGTACGTAACAGTATTATATAAATGACTTTGGATTATATTAATATGCCACTATTATTAAGTAATATTTAAATTTACAACGAATTAAATGACGTCATTTAATTGAAATGATACAATCTTACACAACAGGATACTTGAGGCGGTACATATTCCATTTCAGAAAATTATATATTGTAAATACATATGTATACATATGTATGCATTATTCAAATGATCATATAATGATTATCTAATATATAATTTTGAAAGAGACTTTGTAACTATAGTTGGGTGGGAAACGAAAAGAAGTCAAAGTTTCCATGACGACAAATAAATTTGCCACCGGCCCCGGGGGGCACTGGATTCTGGTATACATATAATTTTGAAAGAGACTTAGTATATATGTTTGTTTGTTCGTGACAGTCAATTTAATAAAAAAAAACAAAAATATTCACATCGCTGCCACTAGAAAATGAATTTCGGAATCGATCACCCTTTGAAAATAAAAAATATCATAGTTGCAATCATAATGAAATTTTCAGGTGAATTTTATGTTGAAGCTATAACTTTCGAAAGATGCGTTTATCGAACGATTTTCGAAATTTATTTCCCCATTGGCAATCTTCCATTGTGTGATATATTTATAACCTTGATTTCGCTCCGCATTGGATATATTTTTTTCACGAATTGCTGGCACCCCCGTGGCGATAATTTTTCAAGAAAATGAAAAATCGATTGAGGGCTAATAGATATAATTTTTCAATTTTCCACCGCATAAAAGATATACTGCATAATAAAGTTATTTTATTGTTACGCCGGGTAAAGTGCTTTTATATTATTTCCGAGCGAACAACATATAAATTCGCGCTGAATATCTGCTCCGATTCTTTATGCGTATTAATTTTTTACAAATGGAAAATCGTACGAAAAAAGGGAAAAAATAAAACCAACGGGGCTCACGGACCATTATTTGAGGACCAATGTACATCCTGAAATATTTAGATCTACGAAACACTGCGATGAATTTAAATGAAAATCTAATTACCACAAAAAAGCACTCTCTTTTAATCATAGCACTGCAAAATGCACAAAGTTAAGTTTCTTTTGAACGGTGCATAATATAATTGAATTAGAGAAAATGTAAGCTTCAACATTTTAATATCAAACTCAAGAAAGACGACTTCGCTTACTGAAATTAAATATAACTAACAAGAATCTCTTTATTCAGTTCTGCATATACCATTTGAATCAAACGATCTTTACTTGGTCAACTTTAAAATGATTATTTTTACTATTTAGAACTTAAATACAATTTATTTGTTTATTTAAGTTTAAGTTTGTGGTATTACAGGAGTCTCTAATGCGCCACAATGGTCGAAAAAAAATACAGAGAGTTGAGAAAAATAAAAATATATACCTATGTACATGCATAAATATATACATATAATCATAAAAAAACATTGGCATTATAATAATATCAGATAAAGTAAAAATTATTATTTTGAATAAAAACAATAATTTTATTTTACTACCGCCATCTATGTTTAAAACTAATAAACAAACGATGGATAATCGTCAACGACTATCTCACAGGGCAGATATCAAACGCGTCTTACACGATATTTTTGCACCATCGTAATGGTGGAGGATTCATTTACTTATATTGATGACCAAAATGAGCAATATGGCAAAGTATGAAAACGATCGGATAAGAGGCAAAATTTTTCTTGAATTGTAATCGTAAGTGAAACGTAAAGGAGGTATGTAAAAATATTAAATAATAAAATACAAAGTAGGGAAATTCTTGCACCGTATCACGACATAAAGTCCAATGATATAAGATCCAACGATATTTAAAATAAAACGCTCCATATTTAAATCAGATATCGAGTCAATTTGACTCGATATTCGATTGAATACTCGGTGAATACTCGATACTCGATTGAATATTCGGTGAGTGAATCGAATTTGGAATCAGGTGTGGTTAACCGGGTTTAAATTGTTTTTATTATTTTCCGAATATAATAATAATGTTAGATTAAATGATTAAATGAGTGATTATATCGGATATCGAGTCAGGTGTCATCAATCAGAATTGTTTAAATTACTTTCCGATTACAAAAAATAAATATGGTTGTGGTTTGTGGTTGAATCGGACATTGTGTCAGGTGCCGCCAACTGGATTCAAAAAGTTCAAATTATTTTCCGAATACAACAAATAATAATATTCGATTGAATACTCGATGAATTTGGAGTCAGGTGTGGTCAACCGAGTTTGAATTGATTTAATTATTTTCCGAATATCATTATAATGTTAGATTAAATGCTTCGTGTAATGTATTTTATATATAGATACATACATACATACAAACATTCATATTATTTGCCATTTAATGAAATCAATTTGAAAAAGTTTTACTATCATTGGTTTCTCATTTCTCATCTAGGGCGAATAGAATAAAAGGTGGAAAGGGTTGAACTATTATATAAATATATATTATACATACATTCGTTCAAATATGTAGTAATAAAAATGTGTCACAGCTAACCATCACGATGATTTCAGTGAAAAGTTCGGATTTTTGATTTTGCGAACTTGGTATAAAACCGTTTCAACAGCTATAGTCAGATAAAAACCAACAAATTCTAATTGGTTATTTCAACTGGTAACCATTTGTCTTTATCCAATCCGTATTTCAATTTGAAACGGCAATTTTCCTCACCAGAAACGTGAGTCAAATTTTCACATCACCAATTTATTAAAATCTGCATTTCTTTCAGAACGATTGATGAAATATGGTCCTTCAAAAGCGCAATCTGATATCAAAGCTTTCAGATTTGTGTCCAACTGGCGCCATTGCTCTCGTTGGAAAACGGCCAAACGTACCCATACCTTTTTTTTGCCATTCCACGTTTCATTATAAAACCTTCGGAATATCTCAATGCGAAAGAGAAAGAGAGATATGTGTGAAAAGGCTGGCGTTTCGACATTGACCTTACGAGACCAGGAATGCTCGGTCCATGGTAAACGTATGGTAATCTCTCCGGTAACAATCTGGTCCACCTACAGTTACCTCTCAGGACCCTTATCGAAGTGTTTTCGCACAACAAAAACCCGACGGGCGAATTTAATGCCCGGTCGGAGACAATGGTTCGAATATTCGACCGGACCTTTGCGCCGATAAAACGGTGAAGGATCGTCATTTTAGCAGGGCTAAACGGGTTTGGCCATCATTGAACCCTCGCTAGTAAGGATTCGGATCATTCAATCAACCCCGTCTGTCGGGAATTAAGGATGTTACAATTTTTAGAGGCCGTTGCCGATTTTATCGCGGCCGTTGCGAATGTTTTCTGGTGAATTTGCACCGGAGTAAAAATTCTCGCTCTGGTAAATGTTTCATTGCAATTTTCTGAAGTATGGTCTGGAAGGATACCACAATTCACGCTGCCAAGTATTATAAAACTTTTCAACCGTTAAAAGTTATAAAATAATGTTTCTGTTTCAATGATATACACAAGTTCATAAAGATTATATGGAAAATAGACTTCAATTTATTATATGACTATTATTTATTTTATTTTTTATTTTTACATACATATTTTTCACATACATATATACAAATATACCAGGAAGGCTTAACAGGTAAACCCCAAATGCGCCTTCCTGGTCCACATAATTATTACATAGATGCATGTAAATCTAAATATCTGACATCTATGGTCAGTATACATATATTACAAACATCGTATTATTACGATAAATAACGATGAATAACTTTCATGTAACAATACGAATTTTATATTCGATAAACAACCACAGAGACATCTATGGTGAGCAATATGGCGAAACCTAAGATATAACAATAACTAAAGGTTCGCAACAGAAAATTGGGAAGGAAACGCCAATTTTACAGGAATCGTTTCAATGAAAATCAGAAAAATTGGCAAATTCTGATAAGAAACGATCGACCTAGACAAATCAAGGCCTGGCCAACAGCGAGACTTAGCGGGGAATCGAACTCGTAACATCAAGTACGAAATAATTCAACATTCACCACTAGACCACGCTGCTGGTATAATTAAATAAAAACATTAGTTTAAATAAAAATATTTGGATCTTTTTAAACATGAATACTTATTTTACAAATGTGCAACTTTCAATTTAGAGCCAATAAATTTGGTATACTACTACAAATTATATTATAATATATTAGTGGTTTTACTTGGCTTCGCTCGGTATTTGTAATATAAACCGCTTAAACATGACTAATCTAATAGTAAACATTTTATTAAATTTATTTGAATAGCTTTATTTTATATAAAGGGGCGCCCCCCGAAGCCGGATGCGAATTTATTTGTCATCATGGAAACCTTGAATTGTTTTCGTTTCCCACCCAACTATAATTACAAAGTCTCTGTCAAGATTATATATTAGATGTACATACATACATATATAACTTATAATATATTATAATTATAACCAGCAGGGTGGTCTAGTGGTGAGTGTTGTATTATTTCGTGCAAAGTGTCACGGGTTCGATTCCCACTAGATTCGATAGTTAGATTTCCACTCGTTGTTGGCCATACCTTGGTTTGTCCAGGTTGATCTTTTCTTATCAGAATTTGCCAATTTTTATGATTTTCATTGAAACGGTTCCTGTAAAATTGGCTTTTCCTAAACAATTTTCTATTACAAACCTTGAGTTGTTATATCTCAAGTTTCGCCAGATTTCTCTCCATAGATGTCTCTGTGGATGATTATTGAATTCGTATTGTCACATGAAAAATGTTATTGACGTATTGTCTACGATGTTTGTAATGTCTGACCATAGGTGTTGTTTCGATTTACATGTATGTTATGTATTTAATATATGTATGTACTATATATTTCTCGATTCTTAATATGTTTAGCACGCTCGCCGCTTTGGAGCAATCTGTTAGGCAAGGGTTCATGATTAATTGAAATAAAATAAAATTAAAAATTAATTTACGTATGTAACCGTAGACAACACAATTTTCAAAAAATTAAATTATTTACTTTCTTTTTCGACTTTTTAAAATTTAGGTAGTATATAATACTAACCAGTGATACCCAGCGTTGCTACGATCGATGACAGTTGAAAGTTTTCCAAAATCAGTCTATGATCGAACAGCCATAAAAGAAATCACTCGAGCAATTTATCTCCCGATAAGTATGTATGTAGCTTAATGTCGACTCTGAGAATCTTTTGTCGAATAAAAATTCTTTCCTCAGATGCAATTTTGGAATCACATCAACAACAAAAAACTATGATTCATACTCACATTATATCTTCGTATATAATAGAATCGAAAAATGTTTTATATCTATGAAACTATGATTTAGTTTTTGCTTGGATCATTTGACCGATCATAGTGTGAGTGGACAAAATGTTAATCCACTTGAATTGCTCAACAAATTACTCAACAATCGAGCAATTTACTGGGCAATAAATTGTCAAACTTCTGCGACAATTTGCTAGATGAAAACTACAAATCCTTAGTTGAAAACTGCGGATTTCTATAGCAGACAAAGAAACGTTAAACATACTTGAACTAAGTATACTTTCATAATACAAATTTCACACCCATTGGAGAAACATTAATATAGTTCAATATAATTATTTAATGTGAGATAAGATTTATTGAAATTATATATGAAATATTGACGATAGAATTTCCGCTTTATAAAAAAATGTTTTTTTTTTGATAATTTATGTTGCTGTTTATAATAAATCTTTCAAATACTGTTTACAACTGAAAAATCTTCAATGAAATATACACATGGCGCCGTATATATATGTACATAGTTTAATCAATCAAATAAACAATTTATTTCAAGCTGAACCAAACATCAAAATTTCATATGAATCAGAAACAGTTTGATATACAATTGAATTTATCATACAAAAAATTATAGTTATATTTTGCTTATTAGTCTAATATTAGATTTAAGTCATAATTTCGAATTCATATATGTATGTATGTGATTACTAACGCATTTCCATAAAGACCCAAATCATTAATTTTAGTAAATGTCTTTATAAATAGATAAACCACACATATTGTATGTATATCCAGAGGAATAGAACATATAATGCCTTTCGAAACACAACCAAATCTAATTTATTGTGAAACTTTACATATAACAACCATAAAGACAATCTTTATAGTTTGCTTTGAGAATGCAATAAAACCTTTTCTGTTTTATTTCAAGCAACGTATATTATACTTATTTCACAAGTGCAATATGAAATAACAGATCAATACTATTAATACATATAGTATTAAAAGTATTGATTCAAATCAACTTCAAGGATGGTGTTGATTTGAAGACGTAAACATATCTAAAAAAAAAAAAACATTTCCTCCGAAATGAGTAATTGTTTCTCCATACATCGAATTTGTGAAAATGAAAGGAAAATTGTTGCACTATTTATCTTGTAGATATTATATATAGATATTCATCTGCCATCAATAAGATGTATAGCAATAGCGAGTCAGCTATCGCTAGTCAGATACGAAAGTCCTTAATGCGCACCTTTTCCAGGTGATGTACCTTGTGTTGTGGGATTTTTTTCAATAGATATCGTTTCAGCGAAAATAAAGGAGAGTTTTTTCACTCTATATATATAAAGAAAGAGGTATACGACGACCGAATTCCATTGATTCTTTATAAAATGGTCTTTTTTATATGCCATAAACTTTATTCGCTTTCGCCCGTCGAGCAGTTTCATTCGTGACGAAATAGTAATCACAGCCCTTACTCACCGTTCTCTTTATAACATTCACAATTTCTTAATATTTCTCGGAATTTATCTCGAGCAATAAGCATAAAGCTTATGATGAACAATTCAATTTAAACATTCCGTGAATCGATCGTAAAATCGGATGATGATATTAATATAATATTATACATTCGATCGTTTAGATTCAAATTTTCATACAATTACAAGTTGAAGAGTTCATATTGTAAACCGTTTTCATACATTTTAAATCATTTGTCAAAAGACTTCAGCAACTATTCATATTAATATTTAAAAGTACACATGCACAAAAAGGCATACATATTTTTCGACATTAAACTAATGTAAGCAATTAATCTTTCATCTAACCAGCAGCGTGGACTAATGGTTAGCATATTATGCTTTCGAGTGGTCACGGTTTGATTTCCACTGGCGGCTGTTGGTCAGACTTTGGTTTGTGACTCCAGATCGATCGTTTCCTTTCAGAGTTTGCCAATTTTTCTGATTTTCATTGAAACGGTTCTTATAAATTATAATATTCTCTTAAAAATATCAAGCTATTCAGCGTATTGAGGTTCGCCAATGTCTATAATAATAAGATGCAATAATTTTCCATAGATATCACTGAGGATGTTTGTATGAATTTGCATTGTATAAAAATACTTTTTTATTGTATCTGTATTAGTACACTCGTCGTGGGATTCCCGAGCACCAGTTAGCTAATCTCTACAATTTATACTATTTATAAATTTTGATACTGGTTTAATTAAGAATTGCGACATTTTTTCTTGTGAATTATAATGGAATGCTATTAAATGCAAAAATTGCACAATTTAAACATGTTTCAATTCCAAAAAAAAATTGTAATAGATAAAAAATATACAAAATTGAATATTGGAGAGTCAAGTCAAGACACAAGAAAACAATTAGGTAGATTTCAAATATTTAAAAGATGCTCCTCTGTTGGAAGCCAGGCTCCGAATGAATTATGAAGCCAACTCGCCGGATTTTATACATATGTGTAAGCGGAATGGGTTTGGTCAAGCTCGCTCATTGATCGATGAGCCAAGCTCTCCGATTGGTCGACGAGACGGGCTCTCTGATTGGGCGGCATGCACTGATTGTCCTATCTTTACGCAACAATAAATGCGTGTATATTATTAGTACTTATTATAAGTATTATTGAGATGAGTTTTGAATACAAATTTTCTTTCAGATTCTTACTCTTATCTAATTTTTTTTGCCATACTTACGAAATTTCCATTCTCACAAAATTTGAGATAATTTTTCACTTGTTTTTATATGATAAAAAAAAATACAAAACTGAGTTCCCGTACTTTGTATTGAGCGTTTTTATCACACTTATTACAAAAACACATTTTTTCGCTGCCCCGTTCATAAACAGAGAAAAATCGTTTGAAAAAAATACCTTTCTAGCGAGTGCGAAATTTATTTGTGCTTCCGTTGAAATAAAAGTTTTTTGCTCAAAACCTTTCAATAATTTATCGATTAGGATAGATACAAAGAATTTTTCGGCAGGCGAGTAATCCATCGGCCATGTAATTTGAGGTTACGTATAAAAGGAGGATATTGAGGGAAGAATGATGGTCCAAAAAGGGTCAGTATCGGAAACTTTCGAATGCTTATTTAACATAGCTTCTCACTTATACAAACGAATACATAATGAGACTTTGTGAGGGACAATTTTAATGCAAAAGACCAATTACTCGTCTTTATGAAATTGTTACGCCACGTTGTTCGTTCTGTCGCGAAAAGCTTCATATCGTGTGCAAATTCATATTTAATCACTGCAAATTTCCGTCTCGAAAGTGTCCCCGTCTTTGTTGTCAAATTTTCCGACCCAAATTGGCCGGATATTATCCATTTCGTAAGCAAAATTTATATATGTGGATTCAATTGCTTGTATAAGTTGTGTGTACGACCGAAAACGAAGACCAATTGGATAATACATACACACATATCATCTTTCAAACGAGAAAAATTACATACGTTCAGAAGGTGATTAAAATTTTTAACTAAAACGCAAAACCTAATGTTTCAAACGTTTGATCTTCACTTACAGTCATTTACATACATCATATATTAGTAAACTGGCTAATATTGTATTAGTAGACAATCAATTTTTAATTTTCCCTATTAGAATTAAATCTCAATTTGGTTAATCTCATTTCAACTACCTATAGTATCATTTCTATATTTTGTATTCTGAACATATCGATGAGTTGATGCACGAATATTGTGCATATGTTTTGATTTTGATTTTTAAATGCTTTTTATTATTACTAAAAGTTCATAATGCATCTTATATCTATTTTAATAGCTACTGATCTACTGATCATTTTCTATTTTACAATGTTAATTTAATTTTGTTAGTAATCATAGTATTATATTATTGTAATGTTAATGTATAGCATAATAAGAAAAAGAGCTCAAAAACCTATTTACATATTGTGCATATGTTCATTTTTGAATTTGTATCGAATTTTAAGTTTGTAGATGCTGGAATAATTTAGGTTTAAAATTAACATTATGAAGAGACATATACACTAATCAAATAAAATAATTAATTTGAAATAATTAAATCAGAATTCACTTGAGAAATTGTGAAAGTGCCTGATTCGCTGGCGCATGTCGATTCATTGACCTAACAAGCAGAAGTATTCACTGCAATAGACTTTACTACATTCACTGTCGATGTTTCATTCATTTGAAATATATTATATATATATATGATAGTAATACACAGACTCAAAGTTATCCCGACACACAATAGACGAACATGATAAGACTTAGAACGTCCTTAGAAATGTAACAATTGAGACATCGCGTCGCGTCGTAATACGCAAACACGAACGAGTCTAGGATTATCTCAACGTTTTGCCTCACATTGTGAATTTTCACTACACGAGATTTCGTCCACGTGCCTACAATCCTATGTCGTGTGCATTGAATTAGTTTTTCCTTTTCATTGAAAGTCCTCAGAATCTAATTATAACATAGTGTCAACCCACTTCAATGCGAATTACACAATAAAACTAGAAAACGCGTATAAATCGAAGGAACTGTTTAATCAAACATTTTTCCTTTATATTATACAACATAGATAAATTTCGAAAGGATGGCTTTTTTGTTTTACCATTATATACATATGAAACCTCAATTTGAATAACTTCAGATTTTACGGAAAATTTTTCCGGTTGATTGAAAATTGAAAAGGCTGTAGCAGTTTTATTGCGTGCCGGCCGATTATACAACATACATTCAGCTTTGACAAGCACCCTCTTGTTCATGTTAGTCCGTTAAATAGAGTTTGTTCATACTAAATTTAGCTATATGTTGAAAGCTCTAGATTTACATGGTAGACTAATAAACGACAAATCACTCATCTTTAAGCAATGGAAGTGGATTTAAAGGGTCTTATAGTTTTGACCTGTAATTATATGCATTTGGAATTAATTACATTATTCAAAATGGTTGTCAAGTTGTTACGCAACTTATCGCTTGTATGCTTGATAGGTATGTAATTTTAATAGGTAGGTTTTTCGAGAAGTCAAAAATATGATTTAATATTGAACGAGATGTTTTAACTTTATAACGGTCAAAAATTTATAGTCACAATCGTAATAAAACATTCAGAAAGTGAACAATTTATCTCTTGATTTGTAAAATGCATGACTACTATGTAAATAACGTATATAACGATCTCTACGGTAGATAAATCGAGAAGTGTATTATTAAATCTGTATTAATAATCGTTTCTTAGCCATTTCATATGTACATACATGGAGATAATAAGACAATTATGATCTACAAAACATTTTTGTTACAGAAAAAATCCTTTTTATGAACACATTCATAAGAAAAATCAGCAATATAGATGATTTTCTTCCAAAAAATATGAAAAATTCCCACAATAAATGAATATAATATGTAAAATTTGATTAAATTTCCAAGCACGGACAACCCACAATCATAAAAGATCATTAATCGTCAATTGAAATCCCACAACTCTCAGTTGAAAGACTATTTGCACGAATCGAGATGAAATTTGCATTTGTATAGCAGACGTGCTAAAACGGAGATACCACTATACATAAAATAGTATATTTCAAGCTCACGATAACCCAACGAAACGTTAGCGTGCACTTCAAGTCATAATAATAACTTTATATAATCAAAGGGGTTAAGAGTTCATTAAGGGAAATCCTGAAATGATAATCGGAAACAAAATAGCACAATCTATAAATAAAAAAGCAGTGAAACGCAAAAAAATACATGGCATGTATTCAATATATCCAGGATTTCTTCTGCTTACATATGGACATTCATATGGCATAACAATTTCAATTATGAATACTTATTGGCTCAAGATTATCTTTTAATTTTTTATATTTTGTTATATGTATATATAATTAGATATGTTATTAAATCAAAATTTATTTCTTTACAGGTTACTGGCCCTTTGGTTGGGTTTGGTGTAACGTTTACGTGACGTGTGACGTGTTGGCTTGCTCGGCCAGCATAATGCACATGTGTTTCATCTCACTGGGCAGGTAAATTAGCCGTTTTTTCTCGTCGAATGAAATACGTTAAGACTGTTTTTTGAATAAATTCAGTTGTCGAGTTGGATCTGTTTCGATTCTGTGCCAAATTGAATCGTTTAAATCGTGTTCAGGTACCTCGGCATTAGAAATCCTCTGAGGACGAGACACAGTGCTACGAAACGGCTCGTCGGATTCAAAGTAGCACTTGTTTGGTTGCTCAGCATGCTGGTCTCTAGTTCAATTACTGTTTTAGGTATAAACCCTTTTTTTATATTTGAATTGGGTGAGTGCGCCAGTAGTCGATGTGAATTCAAATTCTAAATTAATTGTTGTGAATTTAATATATTTACAGAAAATTTCCTTTTTTTGTTGATAAATAAACCAACCCGCTTTTGTTTGTTTTTTTTTTAGTTTAACTATTTTATTATAATAATAAATATCATCGACTTTCAATGGCATTAATAGACTTTAGAGTAATTTTTTAAATAATAAAAAAAATTGTTAGAACAAAAGTTGTGTAACGTGGCGTGGACGTAACAGTAGTATTCCATTCATATTATACAGCAGTACATGTCACCGTAACCGGTAATGTATCAAGCAAAACTGGTTTTCTTTGGCCACTGTGGGAATATTTACGGATGCGATGCATCCGCTCTAAAATCGCCAGACAAATTTTATTTTTATTGTTACAATCAATATACACTCGTCATTACAGATCACTCCAATGTGAAGGGTGTACGATAACGAAATACAGAATACATAAACAATCAGAAATCAGAAATACAATAATACATATACAATAAGAATATATAGCATATAACAATTAATTATATAACAATTAATCAGAAATAATAATCATAGAAACATCTACGGATTATTTTTAGATTTTTGTGTACAATTTTTATACATATAATGAATACGAAATTATAGAGATGTCTATTGAGATATCTATAGATTTCAGATTACTGTGCAAAATTATTACAAATTATACACAGGCAGATTTTTGTGACAACTGGAAATGATCTAATACCAATTTTTCAGGAACCGTTTCAGCAATGATCGGATAAAATTGGCAAACTCTGATATAGAAACGATTGATTTGGAGTCACAAAACCCCCAAACCTAACCAGCAGTTTGACGATTCGAACCTTCGGTCTTAGTGGTGCTAATTATATACGCTACCATTAAGCCAAACTGCTGGCATCTGTGCACATCGAAAGGTTACTCGTCATCTGATGTGCAATCCATCATTCGAGAAAACAAGAATTACGTTTAAAGCTGCCGTTCTGTTAATCTGTCGTTCGTTTATCTGCCGATTTTAGAGCGGATGCACCAAACCCAATATTTACGCATGATGTGACGTCATAGTGGCGAGTTCACGCGTGCTAATGAAAGTGCGCATGCGCATATGAATATTTTCGGAAACGTCATATTGTACCAATATTGACTCAATGATACGACGCAAGCAATATTGCGCCGTATTGTTACGCTTTCTAATGTATATATAAGCCGATTTTGCCTTGCTCTCGGCCCAAAATTCCAAACGTGACGAAACGTGCGCTGCTGTATACTATGAATATAAGAAGTCTTTTCCGTGCACTTGTTTACATACAATGCTGGGTTATATAATAGTAATACCTTTTGTTCCATAAACAATAATTATTACTTTTTTTTGTAATTGGCTAGGAAGGCGCATTGAGTTTACCCGCCTTCCTGGTATAAATATATTAATAAAATAAAAAATAAAAATTTCAGTGTCATATTATGCATAGTATCATCCATATGTTGATAATAACGTTTAATGATAATTTCAAAAAAATATCAGATGTGAATTTTGTACATATGTATATATTTATATATATAGGAATGATTTTTAAACGAGTCGTATGTGTGGTTGGCCAAACTGCTAGGGATAAAGTGTGTGTGGTATGCATGGGAGAGACCGGATGCGTGTTGCTATGGTCACTTGTTGGAGAACAAGCCGGACGATATGGTTATAATAAATAGTTCTGACTGATTCTGCGCTTTTCACTTGGAAACCTTCACATCCGGATCCTATATATATATATGTATGTATGTATGTAATTACATACATTTATTTTAATATTATTTTAAAAATAATAAAAAAAATTGACTGAATACGTTACTACTATCGCACTTTCTCCAACATAAAACAGTATCTTTAAAAATAAACTCATAAATGAAATGTAATGAAAATCCAAATGAATAGTCATATATTTTATGTTTAATTAATACTTGAAAATAAACAAAATTTGAATTTCACCACTGTCAGTGGACACACAGTGGAATATAATCAAAAAAAAAATTCCAACATACAAAAGGAAAACTTTTTCCATATTCAATAAGTTAGGCGTTCGTGAAACTTTTCCGACCCTTCAAACCCCGTTCATATTAAATTTGCTCACTTCGTAATGGAATTCGTCAAATTCGAATATTTTCAGGTATAATAAACAGAGCCAACATCATGCCCAGAGCTCAGGAGTGCGTCATCAACAACCGACTGTTTTGGGTCGTCGGATCCTTGGTCACTTTTTACCTACCCATGGTTTGCATGGTCGTAACTTACGCTCTGACGGTGCACCTCCTACGACAGAAAGCGCGTCGACCTGACGTCGATTGTTTCAGAAGGTTCTATAATTTTATTTGAGATCTTCCTCACCGCCATCGTTTGATAATGTTGTTTATTCATTGCGATAGATTGGGTGGTAGATTTGTGGCCAATAAAAGTTCTGGAGGCGGCAACAGAAACAGCACCATATCGCATCATCTCGCGTGGAGGACGAGTGGAGCTTCAGACAGGTAATTTATTCAAAATTACCAATTACTTAATAACTTATCAAAAAAGTATATATAAAACAATGTGGATAAAGTAATTTTTATACTGGGAGTTGTAAAGGGGCGGTAGAAAGCCGCGTATGGATAGTTAGCTGTCATCGCTCTGATCTGACACAAGATTCCGATCTCAATATTAATGACTTAATTAATGATCAAACTGCTTTAGGTTAATGTCGAACACATTAGCTTACTTCAATGTCAGCTAACCCTCGCATGTCGCCAAGCGGTCTCCGTGACGAGCCAGAATGTTAAATTACAGAAAACGCAAATATCGGAAGGCAAAGATCGAAAATCGAAAGATCAAAAAAAAGGGTGCATGGTAAACGGTACATACTCACTTAATTTGCGCGAGCAGGATACAACAGGAACAAAGGGAACAGGCTTTTCCTCCCGTATTAATGTGCGCGCGCAGAATACGGGAGGAAAAGCCTGTTCCTCTTGTTCCTGTTGTACCCTGCTCGCGCAAATTAAGTGAGTGTGTACCGTTTACCATGCACCCTTTTTTTTATCTTTCGACTTAAGATCTTTCGATTTTCGATCTTTGTCTTCCGATATTTGTGTTTTCTGTAATTTAACATTCTGGCTCGTCACGTAGACCCGTCACCAAGATATCAAAGCTGTCTGAAGAGTGGAAGTGGTTCAAAATCAGATCACAATTTTTCGACGAGCAGGAATATTTTATTATTGATTATTGATTATTTATAAATAATCTGATATACATACATATGTATTATTAATATCTGTATTTTTCTGGCTGAAATAAATTAGCATTGATACTGACTTTTTATTAAAGATACTGTCAAAGATAAAACATAATGTCAATGATAAAAATACCCCGTCAAAGATAAAATATTTTTATCCTTGACGGGGGGGGCTATTTACACGGGGTTTTTTGCACGGGGGGTTTATGTCCAGGGGGTTTTTGAGCGGGGGTGTGTATCCAGGGGTTAAGTGTCTTATGGTGCTTACGGACTAAACCAACGACGATCTTGGGCCAACTTTTTAACCAGCAGTAGCGTACAAAATATAGAAATAAAAATTAAATTTAAAAATTGAAATTAAATATCAAAATCAAGCTAAAGAGCGAGATTGAGCTAAAATTAGATCATCGTTGATGTTTTGAATTACAACAATATTTTGAATTACGACGATACCGCATTTAAAACCAGAGAAATATTATAATTTCTCTGCGTACGAGCGAAAAAAAATATTGTTAAAGTCGTCATGAGATGTTACTGTATTTCCACTTGGATGATCGATAAAAAAAAAACAATTAAAAAAAAACGCGGTGTCGGATGTCGGTGATTTGTCAAAGGGTTTTTTTTCTTTCGTCGAAATAAAATTAATAATTACACATTATCCGATAAATTTTACCTCTGAAATGATTTAATTACTTGATTTATTTCGACGAGAGAAACAATTGAAGAATAAAAAAATCCGTTTGATGTGACCGACAACACCCCGGGTTAGCAAAAATCGTTGGATCACGCATACTAACACATGATATATTCTCAGTAACTGCGCATTACGGGGAAGTAAAAATAATAATTCTTTGATTTTTTTTCGATCTTAGTGCGTATCTTCGTAAGTCAAAACATCTTCAACAAACAAAAGTCAAGGATTACCTGTATGTGATTATTGATGATCTAATTTTAGGTCAATCTCGAAAATTTATTTAAATTGTGCATGTTCTGTTTTAACTTTCAATATTTAATTTTAATTTTAATATAATGATTATAATTTTATTTTGATACTTGAATTTAATTTTAATATAATAATAATAGTTTTAATTTTGATATTTAATTTCAATTTTTAAATTTAATTCTTATTTCGATATTTTGTACGCTACTGGTTTTTAAAGTTGGCCTGTGGGCCGTTCGTTGGCTTGGTGCGTACGCACCATTAGAACCCAGCATATGTAGATATGTTGCTGGTCTCTATGTTAGAAAAATTGCTATTGATATTTGATAAACTGCTATGACAAACAAATTGCGTCTAAATCTCTACTAGTGCAATGAAAAGTAGGAGTTGGTGTTTTGAGATTGTTTGAATGTTGCAGATGTGATGGCATTGGTGGAGGCATTCGGGGTAGCATGTCGCAGCCTGCGCTGGGGTGTGGGAACGGATCTGCAGGGGACCCAGGCTCTGGGGGCCCCGGGGGCTCAGCAGGCAACGGTCGTCGCCATCAGGCCACACAAACTCCTGACAACATTCCCCGAGAGGCCAGAAATGCCCGTTTGAAATCGCTGAGGCTGCCTCTCATCACACCGACAGCACTTAACCTCAGGCAACTGAATCATTTTTATTTAACACTTTCGAATCGAATTCAGAACTGGGTCAAATGTGAATGTGTGTGAGTGTGCGTTTGCTGTTTAGGTGTGTGTATTTTTTGTGGTTTGTGTATGTGTGTGTGTGTGTGTGTGATTGTGTGTGTGTATGTGTTGGTGTGTGTGTGTGCGTGTTTATGCATGCGCGCTTTATGTGTTCATGCGTTGTTGTTTATTTTGTACTTGGTTATGTACAGTATGGATTTTTTTTTAATAGAACAGTGATGTGCGGTTGTTCTTGTGCGATATTCATGAACTAGCGTCTCGTTCTCCGACGAAAGGGTCTCTTAGACTGTATTCGTTGGGGGGGGGGTGGTGGCCTCATGTTGAGGGCTTTAAGGGTCAAATTCCTTGACCTTTAAAGCGGGCTTAGTAACACTTTCGAATCGAATTCAGAACTGGGTCAAATCTACAAAGAATCTATTCCGACCGGTGTATATAAAGGTGTGGCAGAACAGACCAAACCTAACCTGAAAATGAACACTTATTGAAAAATAAATATTCACTAGCCAAATGGTTTTATCTTACTAGTGAAAATTTACTTTTCAATTAGGGGTTTTCTTTTCGATATACTGTTCATCACTTGTGGCAAACTACTAGCCGAGCATTCACCCGAACATTCGCCGAGGATTCGTCAAGCATGTGACCCATCTACACATTCGCGCAAAAGGCGAGCTCAAGTTCGGGTAGTTCGCCACGAGTGGAGGCGTATCATTAAAGACACAAAATCTTACGGCACGGCATGCCCAGGTAGACTCCAGATGTGATGTTATGTTTCTGGGAAAGCACTTTTTTAAACTATTAAATGGGATAGGACACAATCCTCAGGTTCTTAATGAATTTAAGTTTTATGCACCTAGTAAGTTCAGGGACCTGAGGATCGTGATTTGTTTACTCCTTCTGTAGGTCATACAAATATGTATCTCCAATATCAACGTTTCCAATATCTAGAGCGATATATCGGCTCAACCGGGTTAATGGTGAAATTTACCTCGTCAATGTAAACTATGCTAAGCCGGTTGAGTGGTTGTTGAGCAACGCCAGTGGTTGATTTTATCAATTACTAGCTGAATCCGGAATGCGTTGCAATGCCACAATAACGCATGCAATTCTCGTTCCCGTTCCCGTTCCCGTTCTTATTCCCGTTCCTGTTCCCGTTCCCATTTGTCAGAAAAACGCAGGCAGCGAATACATTTGCAATTATTGCGTTGCAATGACACTAATTCCCGTTTTTTCCGTTTTCGTTCCCGTTTTTGGGTGATTTTTTTCACAGTAATATTCCAGGATATGCATGCAACAAATCCTGAAAGTTCCATCGTAATCGGGTTAGTGGTTTAGGAGCCTATACAAGATACACAGACAGACATTCAATTTTATATATTGTATAGCTTAACCCTGGCATGCGTTGCAATGCCATAATAACGCATGCAATTCCCGTTCCCGTTCCTGTTCCTGTTCCCATTCCCGTTCTCGCTCCCGTTCCCGTTCTCGTTCCCGTTCCCGTTTCCGTTCCCGTTTTTCCCGTTTCCTTTGACTTGTTCACCCTGTTTGCCTTGTTCGCCCTCGTGTTTACTCTCTTCGCCTTGTTTACTGTCTTTTTACATACCTCCTTTACGTTTCACATGGCTTTCGTGTCAGTGGTCATTTTTATCTCTTATCCGATCGTTTTCATACTTTGCCATATTGCTCATTTTGGTCATCAATACACGTTAATGTATCGTCTGCCATTATGTTGGAGATAAAATATCGTATACAACGCGTTTTAAACACGCGGAAAGTAAATCTCCCTGACGTTTAATAAGCGTTCATCCCGTATTTTCCAACCTGTTCGCCTTCATATGGCGATATAAGATTTTAATTGTTTAAACGCCTATAATTCACTCTATATTTGATGAAATTTGCTCTATCGGTTCTCGTTATCTCTAATATATAAATATTTATAGTTTTAACTCTCATATTTATATATAAATTTCAAATTTGGCGTGTAGCTTCTTGTAGGGTAATACACGATATATATTGATTTATGGCCAAAGATGTCAAATCTGACATTTCACGGCTAAAAGTATATCTCTTCACGGAGTTTTACCTGCGAGATAAGTATTCAATAAGAAGTTACGTTGTATCTAATTGTTAATATGATTTACAATAAGCTTACATACATTTAGTTTTTTACAATAAGCTTACATACATACAATTAATTCAACAGCTACCCATAACCTCAAATTGCATTGTTTATTTCTCCAAAACAAACTTTCTAACCAATACAAGCTACACATGTACAGAGATCAAACAGTGATAGTTTTATTTTTAGTTATCAGCTGATTTTTTACTTTCTTTGCCCTGTTTGACTTGTTCTCCCTATTGACTCCCGTGTTTGCCATGTTCGTCGTGTTCGCCGTGTTCGCCATGTTGGCCGTGTTCGCCGTGTTCGCCGTGTTCGCCGTGTTCGCCGTGTTCGCCGTGTTCGCCGTGTTCGCCGTGTTCGCCGTGTTCGCCGTGTTCGCCGTGTTCGCCGTGTTCGCCGTGTTCGCCGTGTTCGCAGTGTTTGCCTTGTTTGCCCTTTTCGCGCCCATGTTCGCCACGGTGAATTTCATGTTCTCCGCCTAATTTGTACGCCACTGAATATATTACGAAACGGGTTTTAATTTATTCTATATCTTAATGCACATATGAGTACCCGGAAAGATGCACTAAACTGCACTGATTAGTAGGGTCCTAATTTCGAGTCCTAATTTTCAAAGGCGCTCGAAAAGAACTTACGCAATATAATTTCACAAAAAAAATTAGCATCAGATAACAAACCTCTTGTCGCTTTTTTGTGGAATTCTATTGCGTTAGTTCTCCTTGAACATCTTTGAAAGTTTGGATGTCTCGAGTGCATTTTTCCGTAATAAGAGGAATATATATATTTTTTTAATTTGACCACTGGCTAATATGAGTTCAAATACCACTATATATCATCATGTAATAAATTGCACTATAAGTAGTTTTGAACAAAGGATCTCCCAAGAGGCTGTTTTAATCGTTTAAACATTGGTTAGTGCTTCGAAGTTTCAAGACGTTACAAATTACAAACATTAAAAAGTCGGTAGCGGTGCGGGGCATGCGGGAAAATACTTCCGTAACTACTTTCGCGGCGAAAAGTTTATACTTCTAAAAAGATTATTTGATCAAAAAATTCAAACGTATCTCCTAGCTTAATCTAGTATATGCATAAAACTGTGCTATAAAATTTACGGTCGAAATAAGTCGCAAGTTATTAAATACGTCATAAATGCACTTCGCAGCATCTCTGGATCTCCGCAAAATGGTCGCATAAAGTTAAACCAGATCCTATACTGTACAGCTCCATACAAAGCTCATTAAACCAAATAAATCCCCACGGGAAAATCGTTAAAACCCGTTCGCATCGGTGAAATTTAACATTGGTCTCGTTCGAAATGCACGCTGGGTGCATCCACTGCAATCTCAACTTTATCTGTTTTTTTTTTTTTATTATTTTAATCGAATCGGTGGACATTACAAATTATGCTATGCATAATTGTGTTTAAAATGTTGTATTTTTCTTATTAAAAAATAAATTGCTTATTGTGCGAAGTTTTATTTTGGGTCAGAAGGTTGCGAATGCACTTAGGGATTACTGCGTAATGAAATTAATTCACCCGTAATGCATTACAATAAACTGCACAATGTCATTTGTCATTATTAAGGTCGTTTCTAAGTGAAATGTCAATGCCGTGTGTAATAAAAGATGCACTATTTAATTTTTTATCGCTATTTTTTTAATGCTCCTTAGTCGTTTTATGATTCATATATATTTATGAAGTTGTGACGTATCGCATGTAATATGATATAATATCGTATGTAATATGGGTTCGGTGATTACTAGTCAAATGTGAACCGGTCAAAGGACAACCGGTCGCTCTAGATCGGTCACACGTGATTACCCGTCACACTAAAACTGGTCACGAGAAAACTGGTCACACCCCAAAACTGGTCACGAGAAAACTGGTTGACCGATTTTAGGGTGTGACCAGTTTTAGTGTGACGGGTGATCACGTGTGACCGATCTAGAGCGACCGGTTGTCCTGTGACTGTTTTACATATGACTAGTAGTCCGTTTACCGTAATATGAAAATACGCCTCGAACTCTTTCTTCTATGTACATACTTCTTCTATTCTCCGAACTCTTTTATGCCCGTTCGTCTCCACCCCACACTTTTTTAAGTACCTCCATGGATCCTTTTAATCTTTGTACTCTCAATCCCAATCTTCGAAAATGCAGGATCTGATTATTAGGAGACTTAGGCGCTGTAAAATGAGACTCATTGGCATTAAATTAATGCATTGTTTAGTCGGTGGAGAGCCACAATGATCTAATCGTTCGTTGAGCGTCACATGTACAAGTTGACAACTCATGCATGCCAACCTAATCATTCATATATGCATCGCTCTAGGCTAGCAAACTTAATCCCACATAAAGTAAAGTAAATTGAAAACAGGGGACTAGGTAATATGTATATTAAAAAATATTTTAAATTTTTAATTATAATAATCCGTCTTCAGAATATAATTTTTCATTTTTATACTAACAGAAATATCCTAAATATCTTATATTTCCTAATAACATCTTATTTTTCATCAAAACTTAATCTTTTGAATGATTTGTCAAGCAATCGATTCAAAATGCCAAATATTCCAATCGCTTGTTATTTGTATCTGTACGCTCCATACCGATTTATCATTTCGTGAGCAGAGTCCCATGCCATATTTGTACTCTAGAAGTTATGTTTATATATGAATGTGTTATTTTAACAAAAAAATAATTCAAAATGATGTTTGATAGACACAAATCAGAACATTCTTAGTGAAAATTCCATAAATGCTTGAAGAGTCTAGTAAATTAAAAAATGTTTTGTCTTCAACGGCACGGCACGCTCATACGTAACAATTTGCAAAGGGGAAAAAATTAGACGGCGTGGCGAGTCCGTGCAAGCGAACGACGCGGTGAACCATACCATAACAATCCACTAAAACTACCATGTAGGGCCGATTCTGGTATCTGAACTTCGCTAATCAGAGTGAACAATATCAATATCGACAACGATTTGAATTGATTGTAATTGAACTGTCGATGTTTTTAAATTTTAGGGGACTAACCTAGTCCCTCTAGTCTAAGACGACACTTTTATATCTACATACATATACTAGCTAAACCCAACATGCGTTGCAATGCCACAATATCGCATGCAATTCCCGTTCCCGTTCCCAATCTCGTTCCCGTTCCCATTCTCGTTCCCGTTCCCGAACACATTTTAAATTATTGCGTTGCAATGAAACTCGTTCCCGTTTTTCCCATTTCTGTTCCCGTTTTTCTTTTCACAGTAATCATCCCGGACATGCATACAACAAATCCTTAAAGTTCCATTCTAATTGGTTCAGTGGTTTAGGAGCCTATTTGAGACACACAGACATTACAAGCATTACATACATAGATATATAAAAATCAATGTTTGTCTGTCTATTTGTCTGTTTGTTTATCTGTCTGTTTATCTGTCTATTTATCTGTCTATTTGTCTGTCTGTTTGTCTGCCTGTTTGTCTGTCTGTTTGTCTGTCTGTTTGTCTGTCACGTATGCGTTCCTATACCATTCAACCGATTGCGATGAAACTTACAGGAGTTATTGTGCATATGCCCACAATGATTTCTATAAAAAAAATCGCCCAAAAACGGGAACATAAATGAGAAAAACGGGAATGAGTGACATTGCAACGAAATAATTTCAAATGTTTTCGCGTCGCCACCTGCGTTGTTAGGGTAAAATAAACAAGCAATTGACTACTTTCAAATGTGTTCGCCGCCTGAGTTTTTCCGTTGTTAAACGCTGGATTAGTCAGATTACCACGACTTTAACTCGGGAACGGTAATTGCATGCGTTATTGTGGCATTGCAACGCATGCCGGATTCAGCTAGTAATAAATAAATAAAAAGTGAGAATTTATTCTTAAACTAATTGGCACAGGTTTTTGGCGAACAGAGGCAAACGAAACACACTTTCGGCCAATGCAGTGATGACAGAGCAGAAAGCCACAAAAGTCCTGGGAGTCGTCTTCTTCACGTTCGTCTTCTGCTGGACCCCGTTCTTCC
The DNA here is from genome assembly GCF_051622035.1 of Arctopsyche grandis. Taxonomy (NCBI): domain Eukaryota; kingdom Metazoa; phylum Arthropoda; class Insecta; order Trichoptera; family Hydropsychidae; genus Arctopsyche; species Arctopsyche grandis. Next base: position 5,688,240 of record NC_135365.1, read on the forward strand.
TGCTGAACATATTCTTCGCGGCCTGTCCCACATGCGACGTACCAGGTGAGAGACACAAAAAAAAAATAGCCACATTTCAAGATTACATTATCTCGTATTCTTTTCATGAAATATAATGTGTTCCGTTGTGATGCAGAGCATGTCGTGGACATATGCCTTTGGCTGGGCTACGTGTCCTCCACCATCAACCCCATCATATACACCGTATTCAACAAGACGTTTCGAGCGGCTTTTATTCGTCTTTTACTATGCAAATGTCAGCGGTAAGATATTCCTCAGATTGTCTAACTTAATGTATATTCATTAACCTGATTGTGTATACAAGTGCGCTTTTGTGCCGTGCCATTTTCACCCATTAAATTCCACGCACAAAGGTATCGCCACACAGGCTTATTTATACCAATGTATTAAACTCTACAAAAGCCTGTCGGTTTTATTTGTTTGCATATTTTGGGGTTAAAAATTGGCTGGTGATTAGTTTGGGTCGATAGATTTGAATTAAATTGGGTCGATAAATTTGAATTCACCTTGAATTTGCCTCAATTATCTGGTCACCTTTTTATTTATCCCATATTAATTGTTTTGAGAAAGTTCAACTTAAATTTATTAAATCCTTACGCTACCTTTTTCCTACCTATACTCATTCTACTGTTTCCGACATTTTAAAAATCCTTTCTTTTAACAATCTTTCTGTCAGGCGACGACATACTGATGCTATATTCTTCTTTAAGCTCATAAATGGTTTCCTTGATTGTTCTGATTTACTGAATAAGGTTAATTTCAGAATCCCAGTTCGGTACTCTAGACGCGTTGCACTCTTTTCACTTGATCCTTTCAATACTAATTCCCAAAAATATTTTTATCTGCAGCGCGTTTATCGTATGTTTAACGGAGAGCTGAATGAGATTGATCTATTTGGTATTTCCCTACATCAATTCAGGTCTAACATCAAGAGAATCTTGACCGATTGATTCATTTCTTCTCCTATTCTATTTTTCCAATATTTCCAATATTTTTATACTTTAGTTTAGTTATGTAATGTGCTATTTAATCATATTATAGCTTTCATTCTTTTACTTTTCATTTGTTTATTTTGTATTTACCTTTTTCATTTGTTTTATATTTGTAAATTTCAATTTCTTCTTATATTCTATTTTATAACCTTTTCCAAATATTTCAAGACTATAGTTTAATTATGCAATGTTCTACATATTTTGTCATGCCTTTATTCTTTACTTTTTAATTTGTTTTCCTTATATTTATCTTTTTCATTTTTGTAAAAATCTATTATTGGACTCGGATGTTACATATATTATTTATTTACTATTTGTTTTTTTTATACATATCTATGTACATCCTGTGTGTTGATTTTTCAATTAATAAAATAAAATAAAATAAAAATAAAAAAAATAGATGGGTCGCATTGCTCGATATTTAGTTAAATAAAAAAAGTCAATTATTAGAATTAGAATGTAACGTACAGAAAATATATCAAAGTCAAAAGTAATCTTAGGCAGAAAACACATACTTAGCCAAAATTTCAGATCGATTTGACGATCGGAAGTGACCAAAATTTGGATGTCAAACTAATTAAAAGCTTTTAAAAACCAAACATGCAAAAGACCTGGTACGATAGAAGTGTCAACTTTTAAGTTGTATATGTAATAAATTAAAGATTGCACTCTTCATACATGTTTTTATAAATGTACATATGTGGATTCACGTAACGTGATCTGATAATTATATCCTCCACCCCTGAACCTTCCCCCTCCCCCTCCGCAACTTTTATCATCCGTCACCTATGTATATATGTACATATATAATATAAATGTATATATGTACATATATGTATTCGAGTAGTTCGAGATATAGGGAGGATTGCGGGAGAGATAATCAAAGACGATGTTGGTCCATCAATGTACTTTTATTGTACATTAAGTATACACACGTGCACGAACGCACCTACCGGTGGCCGTCCGGCCAGCGGCTCTACTCCCAACTGTCAGTTGGCGTCACACTTCTGCCAACTCCCAAACAGTGTACACTCATATGTACCACTGTTTGTATGTACATCACTCCTCAACATTACTCATTACATAATTCACTCACACACATAAAATCCCACATGTATATATATATATACATATATATATATATATATATATATATATATATATATATATATATATATATATATATATATATATATATATATATATATATATATATATATATATATATATAAAAATGAATTCAAATTAGCACAGTGACATCTATGGAGAAATTTTTGCAGCATTTTATAATCAAATTGGCGAACCCTAAGACGCTGAATAACTTGAGATTAGCAAGAGAGATAGGAAAGAGATGCCAATTTTACAGATACCGTTTCAATGAAAATCAGAAAAATTTGAAAAAACTCTGATAAGAAACGATCTATCTAAGTCACAAACCAAGAAAACCAAGAAAAAATTGGCACTCCTTCCCCAATTTCTATCGCAAAGCATAAGTTGTTCAGTGTCTCATGGTTCGCCGGTGTTAAGCAAAATGCTGCAAAAAATTTTTCTCAATAGATGTCACTGTGCTAATTTGAATTAATTTACATTTATACTATATATGTACATATGATAACAGTTGCGGAGGGGGAAGGGGAAGATTCAGGGGTGGCGGATATAATTATCAGATCACGTTACGTGTCTCTGTGGATGGTTAATGTACAAAAATATTCGTACTGTATAAAAAAAATGCTTATTGATCGTAATGTATAATTAAAATGTTTGCAATGTAATTTGCATGTTTGAATATATATGTTCTGGTTAAAATATATATAAATATATATATGGTTACATGTAAGTTAATATGTTTCTTGATCTGTAAAAAGTACACTCGTCGTTTTGGATGCAATCTATTGGATGCATCAAGTATACTTGATTAATTGAATAAATACTACATATGTACATATGTAATCATATTAAATAAGATCTGGCCAGCAGCGGGATTCTAGTGGGACTCGAACCCATGACTACTCTGCTCGAAAGCATAATATGCTAATCACTAGTCGATTCGGCGCTGGTTATTTATATTTTATTTATTTTATTTTATTTTATTGTTACAAATCAATATACACTCGCCATTACAGATTTGCTCCAATGCGACGGGTGTACGTTAACGAAATACAGAATACATAAACAATCAGAAATACAGTAATACATACATATACAATCACAATATATAGCATATAACAATTAATCAGAAATAATAATCATAGAGACATCTATGGATTATTTTAGATTTTTTTTTTTTTTGTATACAATTTTTATACATATAATAAATACGAAATTATAGAGATGTCTATAGAGATATCTATAGATTTCAGATTACTGTGTATAATTATTACAAATTATACACAGGCAGATTTTGTGACAACAGGATTAGATCTAATACCAATTTTCAGGAACCGTTTCAGCAATGATCAGATAAAATTGGCAAACTCTGATAGAGAAACGATCGATTTGGAGACACAAAACCCCCAAATCTAACCAGCAGTGGCGAGGACTCGAACCTTTGACCTCAGTGGTGCTAAATATATACGCTACCACTAAGCCAAACTGCTGGCTATAAATTGGCTGCTGGCTATAATATGTAAATTTCGTGGACTATTGAACATTTTTACGGTCAAAACTGGGTCTTACTGAGTATGAATCTAACTAAAAAAATATATACATATGTACATTCGTGGTTTGACACATTATTGTATTATCTAACAGTGCATTACTTGACATAGCAATTCAAAACGACTACACATTCGAATGCGATAATAATTTACCCTAATCACACATATTACACGTAGGAATTCAAGACACGCCTGTCCCATCATTACATGTACTATGTACTACATTGTGTCAAAATGAACCTGTGCATGTTAGTGTAGTTAAATTTGCAGTCATCGAGAGAGGAGTGATTAATTGCTTAATTCGGTGATGTTGCAGATGGGGGCGCGCGCCGCGATACCGCTCCGAGAGGGCGGGGGGAGTGGGAGGTGGGGGGCGCGGAGGCTGCGGGGGCGCAGCCCAACTCTCAGCCCTACCCCTGGCCATCTCCCTCCAGGCAGCCCCACTCCTGACTCCAGCTACACCTTCAGACAGATACCGCTCCGATTCACTGCTCGAGATCCACGACGACGACTGTTAAATCTGCCAAAAAAAAAAACTATTCAGATTGGTCTTCAAACAGATTCAACATGATTCAAATCAAATTCAAGTTCGATCCCACGAGTGTAGAGGTCGCTCCGTTCACGAAGGCCTACCCCCACTTCACGGAAAAGGTGACGATCTTAGCGCACGCTTGCTTTTTGTAGAGTGGGGGTGGGCCTTCGTGCATTCAACGACCTCGTCGTACTAAATTCACATTCATACATGTTCTAAGGAATGTTTTTCGCGAAAATATAGTCAAGAGTTCAAGATGGTCTAAAAACAGATTTTTCGAAGAGTGAATTGTGCAAATTGGTTGGTCACATTGTTCGAATATTTTGAAAAAACGCTAACTTCATATATGGCTCCATATGAAGTGAAGTGGTATATCAGTTCAAACAGTGTGTCAAACTATTTACACAGTACATTTAAACTTCACGTGCTTAATCTGAACATTGCCGAACATTCGCCCGAACATTCACACGAACATTCGCCCGAACGTTCGCCCGAGTATTCCACCGAACATTCGATCAAACATTCACAAGAACAATCGCCCAAACATTCACCCGAACATTCGCCCGAACAATGTTCTGCAAAAAACCAGTAAGTATATACTACTTCGTTCGCCGAGCGTGTAGATGCCCATTCGAAGTCACGAGCTGAATTATTATACAACATTTTGTATATAATGTATCGACTGTATCCGACGCTAGGCATATTGACAATTACATCAATAAAAAAATAACACTGTTCGGCACGAAAAATGGTTCAGAGACGAGATATGACTTTTCTTATAGATCTTTTCCCAGTAAACACGAATCTGGTAATAAAAAATGTTGATTAGCTCGAGATTCGGAGATATGTACGAGTATGTGTTTTTTAAATCGCGCGATTTTTCTATATCTTGGTGTTGTTCGGTTGATGTCTCAAAATCTGTCAATTTTCTGTTCAAAATAAATATTGGAATCTATAGTCGGGTATTTTATCTTCCATTTGTAGTACTTTTCAGCTTTCAAATCTCTCTAAGTAGTCGTCCAGTTCAAATCAAAAGTCAAAAATACGTATTTTCACTTGGGATTTTTTCCCACGGTTAATACTATTTTATATTGAATTTTTTCTATTTAAAAATGTTTATTAAGATAGTGTTCTAGCTACACTATTTTTTGTTTTCGTTTAAAAGGGTTAATTGGAAGTGTGCTGAACTTTAAATCGGTTAAATTGCGAGCAAAAAGCTCGTACTAGTATTTACTCGTATTTACACGAATCTGAATTGAATTAATAGGGATCATATATTAAATTATCTTTATAAGAGAATTAAATAAAATTCCAATTAGAAAAATCATATTTCGACTATTCTTGTGGATTAATAACAAAAATTTGTTTATTTTATCAGCTATCAATAAAAAACACATATGTATATCTCCGAATATCGAGCCAATCAACATTTTTTATAACCAAATTCGTGTTCACTGAGCATATATCTATGTATAAGAAAAGTCATATCTCGTCTCTGAACCAAAAAAAAAGTCGTCATTTGTTGAACAGTGTAATTTAATAATTCTTGTTACACACACCTAGCTACAGGTGAATTGTCATGGTTTAAAAAAAATGAGTTCGGCCTTTTTAAAACTATTATAATTAAATTTGGACATTATTAGTACAATGTGAATACAAAACATCAAATTTTTCATAATCTATGTACATGGAATTTGAGCGTCTGTCACATACAATATCTCACTGAATGTCAAACTTTTATTTTTGCTGTACATATATATTACATGTACATAAATGACTGGCGCACTAAGTCTGCTTCTCTTTGTTAGGATGTGGCATTGTCAACTAGAGTATACGTTTTCTATTAATATGTACAACTTCTTTATGTCGATATTAAATTTCTAACAATTAGGTATGTCTGTATTATCTTGTCATACAATTTTCAAGGTCACGTTCAAAGCTAACAATGTTCTCCCCCCCCCCCCCCACCTAAGCGGTCTCAGTTTAATCGTATTTTATGAATTATTCAAATTTGAAACGATCATCGGCCATAACAGAAACAGATTTTACCCCAGTCTAAGGCTCGGCGAGCCAAAAAAATAAAATTCGCCGGTTCGAGTAATTGAAAATCCCAAGCTCATCAGAAAAATGTGTGGTTTCAATTCAATTAATTCAGTTCGGGGAGGTCTGTGGCGTATTTTGTCAAGGATATCGAATTTTTTAAATTAATCCTGAAAAAAGTCTTTTATTAAAAATAAAAATAGTAATATGATAAAATCCACTACCATAGTAGCCTTACGAAATATTATCTTTATAAAATTAAATAAAAATCATATTCAAAATATACACATACATTTTTTCTTAAAAAAAAAATCCTCGAATACATTTATGCGTAAAGGATCTAACCCATAAGTTTAATATTTCAACCTCACAAAACGTTTCTTACCAAATCAAATCAAACTTAGATATTTAGATCTTTTTCACATAATGATGTCAATATTAAACAATGTAAAAATATACATATAATCCTGAAATATAATAAAATCAAGACAGTTTGAAATATTTAATTTATTATATAATTATAAAAAGTATCTTTATCCATTGACAATCATCACTAGGTTTTGAAAAAAATATAAATATAACAATTAAAAATGGAATTTTTTCAAAGTTTTTTTATTAAAAAGTAGTGCAGTGCCCGTTGACAATCAACAGTTGGTTTATTTCTTATCAAATATTCAAATAAAAAATGATATGGATCAGTTCAGAGCTAAACAACTTGAACAACAGTTTATATAGCCCTCAAAACATCATAAATAAATTCCTCTATTGCCCACAACCTATATCAAATTATAATTGACAGACAGACACGCCGACTATTTTAGATTTTATCTGCAAATAAAAAGTTTAAGCAGTGTTTTGGATCATTCAAACTTGAACGATCGAATTATTTAGACCTGTATACGTCCGGAAAAGTTCTCAAAGATGAACTTTTAAATTTGGACACACATTAAAAGTTTCATCTATGAGTAATACTTAATTCGTAACGGTGAGTGCGCAATTTGTCAGCAGATAAGTCTCTCGTAGAGTCTATGGCTACGATTTTTTTGTAGCCAAAAACGCTACGACAGACTCTACGAGAGGCAATCTGTCGACTTCTTGTCTCAGAATCTATTTTCACTTCGATTATAGTATACTCTATTGTGAACAAAAGCTTTATCAATCGGCTGACAAGTTGGTCTTCATCGTAAAAAGAGTACAACCAAGAAATTTCGGGAAAAATCGATCGATTTGTTTGCAGACAAATCGCTACCGCAATGGATGACATTACAACTAAACTGATTGCTTCGTATTGTTAGCAAAAACTATATCTTTTGATTACCAGTCACTTAAAAATAGCTACGATTGACAAATTTCTACTGACTTTTTTACGTTTTTATATAAAAATTTATTGATCTATCCAGAAAATTATCATTTATTGCATTCGAACTCATTTTTTTTAATCGTATTCATTAAAATATCCCCATCTGATAGACATGATTGTATTCGGTGGCGAATTTCGAAGGCTTCAGCTAACTTAATTTCAGATTCACACCAGTTAACTCTCATTGCACACGTGTCCCGAGATTTCTAAACATTTTATAACACTTCAGTAAACAAGGGCTCTTCTCGGCGTGATTTAAAATCGATGCAAATCTCACGAAGAATGCGCCATTGTCTCATTTTGTGTGGAACCGCATGAAGTGTTCGTCGGCCGAACAAAGGACGATCCTTCCCTAATATAGCACCTCGGCTTACGTATAGTTTATCTTGTCCATTTGAATATTTTCCAGATTCCATTCACGTATTCTATCCGCGTCTATATGCGAATGTGCGTATATAAATCGCTCGTGAAGTTTGTCCCCGTGGTGGAAAAATACCTCGTATTATAAAGAATATGGCTGGACCATTCTGAAAGTACGCACTATTTTTCGCGAATTTGATTTCGTCATGTCGAAGAACCAATGGTATGGCGTGTTGAATGTTGTATTTGTAATATATGCATAAGATATTTTCTTCCTTCCGATGTACATATGAATACTTATATTTTTCCCAAGTGTCACATGTGAATTTAATAATTTTAGTGTTTAGTTTGTAAAAATTACACATCATTAGTTCATAGTGCGAATTTAGGCAATTAAGTTGTATATACATAATATACTGTACATGTGAAACTCAAATGTGGTATAGAATTCCTCTTGTGTTTCCGTTAAAATAAAATTTATTTTAAATAAGAAAGAAGCTTGTTTTATTTATCCAAATCTAGACGTATTCATATTTTCATACTAAATAATCATAAAAAGTTTTTCCTTTTTAAACATAGATGTCACTTTAAATGAATTAAATAAATTATATTCTTATAAATCAGTTCCACTGATAATAAAATCAAACTAAAATTCTAAAATAGATTTTAATTCATTTACAGAATAATTTAAATTTTTCAAGAAAAACTGTGTTCACTATTAATATTTTATTTTGTTAAATTCTATTACTGACATCTACAGAAAAAAAGTTGAACATTTCAAAGACATTTTCCTGAAATTTTCCAAAAATAAAATATTATTGTAATATAAGATTATTATTTAAGTATTAAAAATTAATGAGAATGAGCTTTAATACAATATGAATTTCATTTTCATTAAAAATTTACAATATAATTATAGTAATTTAATTGTCTGCTTATATGTATGAACAAACAAATTTATAGTATCACATTTTGTGCACAATATACATTAAAAAAATATGTACATAATCAGTATTTTTTAATAAAAATAATAATTAAATTTTATTCGTTATTTAAAAGCTTACAAAACATAAAAAAGCAACACCAAATTGCATCGTCCCATTTATTTTTCTGCTTCAATGGAGCATGTCGTTTAATCTAAAATTGAGTTTTCAATTAAATGTGGCTTTCAGCAAGTCTATTGTAACATTTTCGAATTCCAATATAATTAATTACATCTTTCATTCTGTATTTCATCCCGAAAGCAACAGTTGTCGAAGCCGAAACGGGATAGATGTCTATCTACCAGGTGGAAAACTCGAAAATTACAAAACGAGATTTTCCCCAGATGGTTACCTTGACCCGTACTTTCGAAGGCTGCAAACATCCGCACGGATAACTGATTTATTCATTTCATCAATATTTGATAGAGCAATGAAAAGGAGCTTCCACTTTCGAGATTTAACTTATTTAACATCCACTATCGCTCAACCCGTATTGTTTTCTTTCATATTTTATCACGAAATTTATTCCACACGATTGATGACTCGCATTACATCACACTAAAACTATTTATATAATATAGTGGTTACTCACATACATATATACATACATGAAGTATATTTTATATGTTAATTTCAAAATTGTAAGTTGATGAATCAAAATTATGTACGCGGGAAATATAATAGAATTTCCACACGTCTGATTTATTCATATTATCATATAAATTAATTTTATATTATAATATTTTGTTTTAATTTACTAATGGCCAGATCTAATAAACATAAATAAACATGAAAAATATGAAAAAATGAAATATTTTTCTATAAAATTTCTGAAAATAATAAAAAAAAATCGTCTATGGCGCATTTTTCCGCTTTTAGTATAAAAAAAATATGTATCTTATATCATTGCAAATATCATTTATATAAAAAAATCACCCGTGGTGCATTTTTGTGAACTAATAATTTTTTTTTTAACTTCAGCTGGATTTCATAATTAAATATTTGTAAGAATTTATTTTTTAGTTAAATCAATTCGTTTTAAAATGTGTCAAAAAAGGTTAACAACCACCACTTAATATAAATGTCAACCTTTACACAAAAGATAAACAAATATATTACTGCCATACAATGACATTTTTTGTAAAAAAAAGTGGTTTATCGAAAAGGACAATAATTTAATATAAAACATAAATACATTAATGTCAATTTCATATATAAAATCAGTTAAAATAAAACCAGTAACAATTGATCTAGATTTAATATAAAATAATAAATATCTAAACAAAAATCAACTTTTTCCAAAGCTTCAAACATTAATTCAAATTTTCAAATGCGACTTCTACTCCATTTTATGGAATTAAATCTTTCAAAGTCAGATTCAGAGTTAGAATCATAGTCAAGGAATTATAGCTAGCACTCCAAAATTATTGTAATCACCCACCCCTACTTCAAGACCACAAATGAAACGTCTAACATTCACACAGTTTTTCCTCAACTTGCTTAATTTTTTCAAACAGTTTTACCAAAAACTATTTAAATGTACATCATCAACTAATGAAAAACGTATTGAACGCAAACAAACAACCGAAATTTGTATCGGAAAAACCGAGTTTTCCACCAAGCCCAAACAAGTCGCATTGTACGCACATACTCGCATAATACGTACAATCAAACACATGATACCTACATCATCATTTACAGCCATTCGCCATCCACTGCTGGATGAAGGCCTCTCCAACACGCTTCCACTCGTCTCTGTTTTGCGCAACACTCATCCATCTCATTCCGCACATTTTCCTAATTTCGTTCATCCATCTTCCTTGCGGTCTTCCTTTTACTCTTTTGCCTTCTCTCGGGTACCATTCAAGCACTTCTTTTGTCCACTTTTCGTCCATCCTCCTAGCTACGTGACCCGCCCATTGCCATTTCAATCTCTTCACTCTATCCACTATGTCCACTACCCTTGTCATATTTCTCACCCACGTGTTCCGCTTTCTGTCTTTCCTCGTTATGCCAAGCATACAGCGTTCCATACTTTTTTGAGTGCATTGGATTTTATTTAGCATCTTGGCGTTCAGTGTCCAAGTTTCACATCCATACGTCATCACTGGCAAAACGCATTGATCAAAGATCCTTTTCTTCAGGCAGAGTGGCATTTTTGATTTAAAAACAGCATTCATCCGTCCAAATGCACTCCATCCTAATTTCATACATCTCTTTATCTCTTCATTTTTACTACCAGACATGTCAATTATTTGACCTAAATATAAATAATTATTTACTACTTCTACTGGTTTATCATCTAAGGGGATGCTATCAGGCATGCAATAACTATTGAACATTAGTTTAGTCTTATCTACGTTAATTTTTAATCCTACTTTTCTACTTTCCCTGTCCAGCTGTGTTAGTCTGATAAGTAGGTCAGCTGAATCAAGAGCTACTAAAACTATATCGTCTGCGAACCGAAGGTGACTCAAAAAGCGACCATTGATGCCTACTCCGGCTGTATCCCAATCCAAGTTCCTGAAAACTCCCTCAAGCACCGCATTGAATAACTTGGGCGAGATCTCCTTGTCTTACTCCTTTTCCTATGCTAAATCTATCTGTACCTGAAAAAATTTTAACCGAAGCTGTGGCATTCTTATATATTGCAGCTAACAGTCCAACATAGAGTTCCGGCACTCCCTGTGTTTGTAGAGCGTTAAGTACTGCATTATGACTAGCTGTATCGAAGGCTTTCTCATAATCGACGAAACCTAGGCACAATGGCCGTTGATATTCGTTGGCGCGCTCGATTAGTTCGCCAACTACTTGGAGGTGGTCCATTGTGCTGAAATTTATCATATGTAACTGAGTACAAAATATATATACTAACCGAATCGATCAACAAGTAATGCATTTTTAACACTGTAAATTCACTGGGTAGCAGTTATTAGGTTTGGTTTTAGTATAAAATTTGTAGTCATTTTTTTCTAGCCAGACATTTTATCCTACGGGACTTTATAAGTGTGTGAGGTAGGATGGACCGCTAATAGATGTGAGAATATTCGTGGCCTTGGCCGTAGCTGATCGATAGGACGGGCAGCGCCACTTCACCGGTCCGCGAGGCCCGACCCTCACCTCGTGCCAATAACATCACCCTGTATATATGTATTTGTCCTCAGCCATGCTACGAGATTCATCAATAATAAGGTAGATGGAAGCAGTCATACCTAATGTCCTTAAAAACGATTTTCATTGAAAGAATTGAAAATAATGAGAATTCGATTCAAAAAAATATTGCACCATATCGTGGCGCTCCAGTATGCACGCACACGGCATTAATGACCAAAATTCATAAATATGACGCTGTTAGTTATAAACGTATCAAGGTTATCATTTTGTTCTTTCCACGCTAACTTTCAAACTTATACGTATGTATGTACATACATATATACTACTGATTTTACCCGGCTTCGCTCGGTATTTGTAAAACAAACCACTTAAACATGACTAATCTGTTAGTAAACATTTTATTAAATTTATTTATTTTATATAAATTTATTTGAATACTCATTTGTTTTTTATTAAATTGACTGTCACTAACAAACAAACATATATACTACGTCTCTTTCGAAATTATATGTATACCAGAATCCGGCGTATGCACCCCCGGCGTCTACGCTCCCGGAGACTTCGAATCCTTTGAATTGAAAAAAATTGAATCGGCGCCTATGAATCAAAAAGAAAATAAATCGAATGTGTTGTCGACGAACCAACCAACCAAGGTTACATATATGCAAAGTCTCTTTCGAAATTATATATTATATACTTATGTATACATACTAAATACTATAGTAAAAGTGGCCAGAGTGAAAAATCTGAATTTTAGATTTCCCATGATGGATTTGGTGAAAAACTTGCGTCGTATCAAGGAAACGGTAAATTGAAAAATTTCATCGATACTAAACAAAACCCTTTATATGTTTCATAGGTTTTTGAGCTCTTTTTCCTATACATAGGTTTTTGAGCTCTGTTTCCTATTATGCTGTACATTAACATTATAATAATATAATACTATTATTACTAACCAAATTAAATTAAAATTGTAAAATAGAAAATGATCAGTAAATCAGTAGCTATTAAAAAAGATATAAGATGTATTGTGAACATAATTTCGTAATAATAAAAAGCATTTAAAAATCAAAAACCTTTATATGTATGTATATTTTTTTCAAACAATTTCAATTTGTTTCTGCTATTTAAATAAAATATATAATCAATTTCAGTTTAACTATGTAGATTGATTTATGATTAATTTTGACTGCTTAACAAGAAAATAAGTTGCCGTTTTGACAGAAACTCCAATACATAGCGCGCCACGCTCATAAAGACCATTTATATGGCGGAAGCATTTTTCATTTTTTTATTCAGGAAATCATAATTTTTTTCATGCTCCCGTCATGATTTAAAATAAAAAGTTGTTAAGAGCTTCCTTAGAATTAATGTAATATTGTTTTAGCCACTTCATAGCTGCACGTTATTTTAAACACTTCTACCGAAAATGTAGATTTTTTTTCAACTTTATTGTATAAACTATTATTAGATGTCATTGTAAATAAATAAATAATTAAAGAAGCTTAATTTAGTGTGTAGCGCTATGTGAGTTTGAGGCACAGGACATTGCTTAAAATCAATGATATTTTTATTATTCAACTTTCCTTTGATACTTTGCAAGTTCTCCACTACGTCTATTATGGGAAAGCAAAAAATTTTTGCTTCAGCTATTATATCAAGCGCATAAAGAAATTGTAAGTTTAACTTGTCTTTATCTAATATTGGGTCAATTTCTTAACGTTTTCATCAGCAAAACTGACAAGGGCCTATTTTCAAGATGTCTAAAGAAAAATTTATTATTTGTATACTCAAAATGGGTAGAAAAATATACATATATTTAACTTACTATACATATAATAGGCTGGATCAAAGCTCTGTAACGATTTAAATAACTGTAGAGACAGTTATATAATAGACATTTATATTTGAATGATTGGTTAATCAAACAAATCATATTCTATCAATCACATAAATATATGACTATAAGTGTTAGAACCCGTTATAAAAAGCATCAGAAGATAATTTCCATTCCCTGAACTGTACATCAGATCTAGGTCAAGCAGATTTGTTTCGGAATTTCAAGTCAACACCATAAAGACTCTTCTTGAAAAATACTACATATACTGACGGAAATTACCCCTCGGTTTTCAATCACATTTTCTCTTCACGTCAACGTTACATTTACACAGCTTCCAATACATACGAAATGTATGCCAGTGCAACAAATAACAAGCCATACGTTGCCTGACCTAAATACTACACTTCCAATTGAGTTACCCATCCGTAAAGTGCACGTAACTGTGCGACCTGCATAATTTTCCAGATATTCAACTTTATCAAAAAGCAAAACTAGAAACTACATTTATGTACACGCCCTGACACAGAATAAAGCGATTTTAATTTTACCAAGCATTATTTTTGCGTTTTCTTATTTTAAAATGACGCTGTCAGATATACAATTCATACATACAAAGCTTTCAGAAATCATAAGGTATTACTTTGACTTTACAATAGCAAACAAAAGATGAAAACAAGTATTAAAATTACACGTAAAATACATATGTACATGTTTTATTGATGTATTTCAACATAAAATGAAACATCTTTTATATGGGTTTTCCGATATCGTTTGTACTATTTCTTTCAAAGAACTCTTCCACATATAATATAAAATATTTAACATTGGAATAAACGACACACAAAAGCAAGTGTTCATTTTATCAACTAGGAGCACCATAACATTTACTGATAAATATCGGGTTAAGAGTGTTGTGAAAAATTTTCCGGCATTTTCATCGCCTTCTGTATACTTATTTTGGAATTTTATTGCTTTGTTCGATTCGCAAGATCGTTCTCGTTGTCAGGCACAATGGCACTCGATATGAAAAAATGTGTATCAATACGATTCTTTTAATATTCAAGAGCCATTTCAGACGAAGACGCCTGAACGAGATCGACCTTTCAGATATCGGCTACAATCTCAAGGTGATAACCGAGAGCGAAAAATAAATAGATCGATGAACTACCCTTAACAATATTGACCCAATTACGATCGAATTTTCGCTCGGATTTTCCCCATCGAGTTTTCTCGATTTTCCATTTTCTTTTTCAGCGAATCAATACGCAGCGTGTTGTTAAAACTCGGCGCATGTATCCAATTTGAATAGAGAGAACGATGTCGAAGTTGATCACAAAGCTGTGTAGTGCTAACTGATTATTTTCATTACTATGTGTGTGTGTGCTTGTGTGTGTGTGTGTGTGTGTGTGTACAGCAGATTTTCCCGACAGCTGTACATTTGATCACTGGTATTGATCTAGACGGAGGCTGCGAAGGTCTGAGATTCCAGCGCACCAGCCTTGTCCACTAATGTTGCGTATTTTCCAATAATTACTTTTCAATTTTCAATTCGTTCTCCTCATGACTATGAAAAAAATATAAAAGAGCCTTGAAAAAAGAGCTAAATGCAATGATCTCTACTTCAAAGTGTCACAATCATGATTGATGATTTTTAGCGTGATATTTCAGCTTCTATAAAATTATGGCGAATTAAACAAGGTTGACACGATACGAGTGCACTCAGACCGACGTTACTCGGACGTTATTCAGATGTTGCCACATTACGAGTGACTTGGTCTGGGTTTACGAGTATCGTGTCAACTCAGTATTAGCTACATATGACGGGCTGAAAACCAGACTGATACAAGTGACATTTTTGAAAAAATCTGGTTTAAGTGCTAAAATAATAGCATACATATATGAAATGCTATTATTTTAGCACTTAAACCAGCTTTTTTCAAAAATGTCACTTGTACCAGTCTGGTTTTCAGCCCCTCATACATAGCAGTTTGGCTTAGTGATAGCGTATATATTTAGCATCACTGAGGTCATAGGTTCGTGTCCTCGCCACTGCTGGTTAGATTTGGGGGTTTTGTGACTCCAAATCGATCGTTTCTCTATCAGAGTTTGCCAATTTTATCTGATCATTGCTGAAACGGTTCCTGAAAATTGGTATTCAAAATCTAATCCTGTTGTCACAAAAATCTGCCTGTGTATAATTTGTATTAATTATACACAGTAATCTGAAATCCATAGATGTCACTATGATTATTATTTCTGATTAATTGTTATATTCTATATATTCTGTTTGTATATGTATGTATTACTGTATTTCTGATTTCTGATTGTTTATGTATTTCATTAACGTACACCCGTCGCATTGGAGCAAATCTGTAATGGCGAGTGTGTATTGATTTGTAACAATAAAAATAAAATAAAATAAATAAATATGTATTTCATTCATTTTTTTATTTATTTATACAGAGATACACCCGTTTTTATTGTTATACATACATATATGGTCAAATATTGTACATAAAAACCTATACATTACAATCTTCGATAACCAATAGGGATTGAAATTTACCGTAAAATTTCATAAACCGGTAAACGCTAAATGTAAAAAATCCTGAATTAGATAAAATATTTCGAGAAACACGTGCTTTTTACAGTGTGTGTAGCATATTTATAATATCAGCAAATTCCTTTACATCAAAAAATTTCATACATATGTATTTCATTCATTTTTTTATTTATTTATACAGAGATACAACCGTTTTTATTGTTATACATACATATATGGTTAAATATTGTACATAAAAACCTATACATTACAATCTTCGATAACCAATAGGGATTGAAATTTACCGTCAAATTTCATAAACCGGTAAACGCTAAATGTAAAAAATCCTGAATTAGATAAAATATTTCGAAAAACACGTTCATTTTACAGTGTGTGTAGCATATTTATAATATCAGCAAATTCCTTTACATCAAAAAATTTCATACATATGTATTTCATTCATTTTTTTATTTATTTATACAGAGATACACCCGTTTTTATTGTTATACATACATATATGGTCAAATATTGTACATAAAAACCTATACATTACAATCTTCGATAACCAATAGGGATTGAAATTTACCGTCAAATTTCATAAACCGGTAAACGCTAAATGTAAAAAATCCTGAATTAGATAAAATATTTCGAAAAACACGTTCATTTTACAGTGTGTGTAGCATATTTATAATATCAGCAAATTCGAAATGCTACAAACTCGTCTTTGCGAGAGACAGGAAAGGTTTTTGGCAATTTAGTGGTGCTGTTTCGATGACATCGGATTGATTGGCAAACTCTGATAGGAAACGATCGACCGGAAGTCACATATATCCAAGGTCTGGCCAGCAACACTGGGCCTAGGAATGAATCCATGACCACTCAGTTTAACGCATCACACGCTAGCCACTGAGTTGCTAGTATATCCACCGTATAAAAATTAATGTGGGTAGTAGGGTTTCTGACCCGGGTCAACCCGGGACTGAATTTTTGTTGTCCCATGTCCCGGGAATTCTTATCTCAAATCCTGGGAATTGGATTTAAAAAAATCTTGAAAATATACAACATTTTCACGACTGCACGAAGGGAAATAATAAATCAAATACACAAAGAATCGTAAAATAGTTTTGTTGTTTGTTGTTTTGGTTCTGTGCGTTTGGCCAAAATCGTTTCTTGTATTTCTATTTTTGGAAAATCTCAATACCTATACTAATAAGGACTTTACCTTACCGATGAACTATTCCGAGAATTGAAAATTAAAATCGAAGAAAGAAGAAGCTCAAAGTTGATTTTCTTAACACAAATTTTGAATAATTCTAATTTCAAACCGAACAAATCATTCTTTAAATGTTGTAATAAAGGCGAATGTATATGGAATACGAACGGTAAAACTATTGTGAAGCGAGTATATCCTTCTTATATTGACGATTCCAAAATGGAAGAAACTCTTTTAGATTCGGATGAAGATGAAACAATTGTGTATTTGAATTAAATATGGAGTTCTCAAAGGATGGAAAAAAGGATTCGGAATACTAAAATTTATGCTAATCGTTTATGCATGAACAAACTAGTTCATTTGTCATTTTTTTTATTATTTTGTCTATACTATAAATGGCCAGATTGATCAGATTGGTCATGTCTGTGAATAAACTAGTATGTTCGTGAACTACGCGAAATGTACACTTGGACAGAATTGACTAAAGCTACTATGTGCTGAGTAGATTGTCTGATTTCCCGGATATTTTCAATTCTCGGGACACTAGACGGAGCTCGAGATCGTTTCTGGGATTCCCGATGCATCATGTAATTTGTATAAATCATATTAATAGGTTTTTGAGCTCTATTTCCTACGATTACTAACCAAATAAAATAAAATTATAAAATAGAAAATGATCAGTAGATCAGTACCTATTAAAATAGATATAAGATGTATTGTGAACATAATTTCGTAATAATAAAAAGCATTTAAAAATCAAATAAATCATATTAATAATAAAATATAAGTCATGCAAAAATCTTACCTTGTGAAAAATATTGTATGATTAATAAAGTGTAGAAAATTTTAATCACAATAAAAATTAACCAGAAAATCAGACAAATAATGAAAACGTTTATTTCTGAACAAGACCAGACGACAAGACAGACTGAACGTTTTCAAGTTCTTTCATGAAAATATAATGTAAATAAAATATAATATAAAGACATTGTTCTTTTTCGAAGACCAACCAATATTCAACAGCATTGAAAAAATACATCTGGTAGTTGCAAAGTTAATAGACCATAAAAGAACTAGCTCTATGCGGCCCGAAGGTATAACTTCTATCCCGTTATTGCCCCAAATTATAGATAGGGTGTGTTACAGTTGTAACTTGCAACAGCAATCCACAAGTATACAAAAGGGCAACCTAAATGCAATTTAAAAATTACAATGTCTTGTTTCGTATTTTTAAGGAATATAATTTTTTTGTCTCTCATTTCTTTAAACCGCCTTTATATTTCGGCCGCCTGTGTGCGTTGCACACATTTGTACATATATTAGGCACGGCCCTGATCATAGGATATACATTCGCTTTTATTAAGCCACTAGTGTTGTGCCCGATGAAATATCATCGCATGGGTTATGGCATATTAAGTTATTAAATTAAAATAAATAAAAGAAATGTGACGCGATTGTATTTTTTCAAATACATTTTAAATATATTTAATTTAATATTTATATTTAATTGTTTAATGTGAAAAAAAACAATATAGGACACCAATAGAGAAACTAATTAATTTATTAATTAATTAAATAATTTTTCAATATACTAAATGCTCTGAGATTATTGCCCTTGAGGAAACATGAGTAGCAAACAGTATTTATTTTATTTATTTAATATACTTGGGGGAGGTGGCAAAGCCGATAGGCCCAAGAGGTTTAAACAAACATATTTTTACAAACTATCATGTATGAAATAAAAAGAATATATGGAAGTTTTTTCTTGATCTGTTATTATGATCGTATTATATTCGTACATTTTGTTGGTAGTGTTTTAACTGTGACGTACATATGTCGAATCGAAACGAATATTATTGCACGGCAAGCGTTATCGCAGACACACACAGATACACAGAATAGCGCTATTATATATATATATATATATATATATATATATATATATATATATATATATATATATATATATGCAGCCAGCACCAGCAATACGTTCAACCATCAAGCCAGCAGCATGGCTCGGTGGTTGAGCTTTTGAAAATAATTTATTCTCGATTGACCTCGATTGAATAGAATTTATTCTGAGTATTTTTGTATTGCTGCTGGTCAGATTTGGATATTTGTAACTCCAGGTCAATCGCTTCCTATCAGAGTCTGCCAATTTTTCTGATTTAATTGTTGAAACGGTTCCTCAATTAAATAGGCTAAATACCTTCCTACCTACATACTACATATGTCACCAATATTTAAATATGAATAATGTACAATTTGTTAAAATAAAAAAAGCATTAAATGTTGCATTAAATGTTACTAAAAATATATTAAGTTCATTTTTTTGGAAAAGAATTAATATGCAGGGGGGCCATTAGCTTCTTCGTGCCCCACCTGTTTTTAAAATCACGAGCCACCCCTATATATGTATATATGAATGTAAGCTAATGGTTTCATCTTAGGATATACATACATTCACCTTTATTAAACTACTAGTTGTTTTACCTGGCTTTGCTCAGTATTTGTAATATAAACAGCTTAAACATGGCGAATCTAATAGTAAATATTAATTTATTTTTTTATTAAATTTATTTGAATCGAATCGTCGTCATAGAAACTTTCCCAACAATTCCCAACCAAAGATACATACATACTTAAATACATACAAAGTCTGTTTCAAAATTATAGTATATTAGATTTAAAGAACGTTTTGATACAAATACTTCTACCGGGAGTCCCGGGACACGGAATATCAAAAAGTCCGTGAGCTTTCGGAAATTTCTGTCCCGGGTCGACCGAGCAGAAAGTCTAGAGCGAAATTCATTTGACCTCAAAGCTTGATACGAAATGTAAAATCTCAGATATAAAGTCAAAAATTTCATAGTCATATTTGGCCTCAATGGGCCGGAATTTACTAAGGTTTTATTTATTTTGATATAAATGAGCTTTAATCTCAGAGTTGAGTCGTTCGAAGCGCAATGTAGCACCTTTTCGAACGGTGGGGAGGTCCAGGGTGGGAGAGGCTGGAGGAGGGGTTGGTCCGGGAGTTCCCGGGGAGTCCCGCTCAGCGAAGCTCCCGGCTAGTTCGCCGGCCGCCGTCAGCCGACACCTGCGTGGGGGCGCTAATATCGCTGGCGTCTCACCATAAAAATCCTCAACAACCCCAAACATCCAAATCGGAAAAGGGCACCAACTCCCCCTGCCTCCTGTCACAGGAGAAGAGGCCACTCGATCTATCCATCCTTCCATCCGACGCGTCCCAGAGTTACGAAACGTCGACCTTCACCTTATCGAGCCGAGCATGCGATGCTGCATTTCGAATTAGCAACTGCTCGGCTGAAAGATGGCGGCTCTAGTGTCATCTCCCGTGTCTCGCTAATGAACCTTGACGACCTGGTGGCAACGAGCGCTAAGGGGATGCTAATCTGGGGGGGGTTCGTTCTTTGCTAGTGCGGAAATAGTCAAGTGGATCTTCGCCATCATGGAGCGTCCCAGCTCCGACTCCAAGATCAGAATCGACTTGGATATGTGGGACGTAAGTCTGCCGTTGGTCCAGTGTTCGTCAGAGTTGCCTCAAGACTATTTTATTCCCACAATCAATTCATACAAATAAATCAGCAGCTCTGACGAACGCTTCCATAAACTTTATATATAAAACAAATGTGTAATGTAATTGGCCTAGTTTTCATTAGGTTGATAGAATATCAAACAATCACAATATCAGCAATCTGTATATGGAAGCAATTGAAGAATACCTCCTGCTACCATATTATATAATTTAATTTGTTGTAATTCGGTTTGAGGTGTTTTTATTGATTTTTTTCAAAAACCGAGTCACGTTGAGGCCAAAATGGTCGTCGCGTTGTCGTACAAGTGTCCATAACCTGTGTGATGGCTGAAATTTATACTTTTCCCGGGCAATATATTGGTCTACTAAACAATTTTACCTATATACTATATATATAATATTATATATATATATATATATATATATATATATATATATATATATATATATATATATATATATATATATATATATATATATATATATATATATATATGTATGTATACACGTACATACATACATTTTTCCATTTAAAATTCTCAAATTTGGTATAATGTCCTATTTTATAATACTCCATTTTTCTGATTTTTTGATTATTATTTGATTATCCGCCTGCGCAACGTTGGGTCGCTCCACTAGTATACTAATTAGTTGTTCCACTTTATAAATCTACAATTTTTAATTTAGAACAAACAAATTTGGTATACCACCTCATGGTACTCTTATTTAGAACGTAGTTAGTTTTTGGGAAAGATCAAAGCCCAAGGTCAAGACCCAAAAATCACATTTCTGACAATGTATCGATTTTTTTTTCGACTTTCACACACCTGAGCAACGCTGGACAGTTCGGTACATATTTACATGTATGTATGTATGTATATACATATATAATATATAATATAAGCAGGTTCAATGAATTAAATAAATTAATTTAGGTAAACTCTCCAATTTATAGCCTAGAAAATTTTAAAATTACATATATACCTATATGCATACACATTTATGTATATAATTTGTGTGTCAATTCCTTTCCGAAACCACCCGTTGAAATTTCCCGTTGGATTTGTATTATACAACACTAGTGTTGTATAATACAAATCCGTTAACTGCGAAAAATTAATAAATCTGTCGTTATTTTTCGAAACGAAAATTTTTGCAAACAAATCGTTCGTATATGTACGTAAAAATAAATTATAAAATGGTTGGTTCGTGTATCTGCTTAGTGCTATTTTTCTTTGTACATACGTTAATACTTTACATCATTTAGTGACATCTGTATATTATCGAGAAAAGCTTCATATTTTCATACTATTTCTTTGAATCAATTTTTTAAATGACGCTACCTCAAATTTCAGTTGTATTGTTAATTATGAAAATTGATCCAATACTACATAATGTTTCTTATTTATATAAATAAAAGAAAATCATACAATTACAATTTATTTTATATTGCTCCATACGTTGCTTTCATGAAAAATTTTTCATGGAAGGTTATTTTCCGATCGATCTGTTTTTCACCCGAGACTGGGAAATTCCACCCATGACCTATCCTTGTACACCTATTTCCCGATCTTTCTATTACATAACTCAATTTAAATTAAATGTTATATAATAAACTGGTTGCTTTGTTATTATATATTTTTTTAATATTCAAATAGGCGAGGACACAGCCTCTATCCTATGCTCACATTATGGAAGCTTCTCCTATATTAGAAATGGGACGAAAGAGATGTATCTATAGCCCAATCTATAGACTCCATATTGCAATTTTAATTTTCTTTTTACAAAATTTTTAATAACAATTTTGTAGTGAAAAATCAAAGCAAAATAAAAATTGTAAGGATTTTTCTAGTTATTTCTTAAGCATTACAGAATTTCTTAGAAGAACAAGTTCAAATATCGAGCGTTATTTGTTTTTGAAATTTTTGATTGTGAAAAAACATACATATATACATATGTATACGTAATGCAGCTTCTTAATGAATTTAAGTCTAATACACCTAGTTAAGTTCAGGGACCTGAGGAATCGTGATTTGTTTTCTCCTCCTGTAGCTCGCACAAATATTTTGGCAACGTCTTCAATATCTAGAGTGATATATCTGTTCAACCGGGTTGCTGGTGAAATTGACCTGTTTAATGTAAGCTGAGCTGAACTGGTTGAGTGGTTGTGGAGCAACGCTTGTGGTAGATTTTATCAATTAGAAATGTCAAGCACGGATGTTTTATATACCTTTATTTGTGTTATGATTATGTGACTGGACACAGTGACGAT
Source organism: Arctopsyche grandis (assembly GCF_051622035.1). NCBI lineage: Eukaryota > Metazoa > Arthropoda > Insecta > Trichoptera > Hydropsychidae > Arctopsyche > Arctopsyche grandis. The sequence continues at coordinate 5,711,722 of NC_135365.1, forward strand.
ATGTTAAAAATAAAATAAATAAATAAAATAATAATTATATATACGGGAGCATTGATCAGTTAATTAAATCAATTAAAACACTATTCCAAGTTCATGTAAAAATAAAAAATAAAATAAAAAAATCATAAGAGAGATAATTAATGTTGCAACATCAAGTATCCTAGTTACATTTTAGTAGGAGTTTTAATCTAAAGGTCACCTTAGTGTTACAACCTAAGTTTAAATAATAAAACTGATTTTGCAATTCTTTTACTTTTTCATTTTCCAATTCTTCGTTATGATTACGTATGAATATTATTTAGGTTCTTTTACTGGGTCAATATTTGTATCTTCCCCTCCCCCCCTCCTCATTCATTTCCACTACAAATCTAATAAAATATGCCTCAAATAAATGTTCTAAATTCCATCAAAACTATTTCTGAGTTCATAATTTAATTTATTTAAATCCAAACCATTGTGGCAATACAAGTTACCCTATTACACCACATATAAACGTAACGGATAATATTTTTGGCACGGCTGTAAAATAAATTACACGACATTTAATATCAAATTAACATCAAACGTCAAATGGGTTGCCAGTAACAAAAATAAAATTTGACGTTTCAGTGAAATCATATCCAATTACATTTTCACTGGCCCCTATTTTAGTTTGGTTACTGGCAACCTATTTTCCGTGTGATTTGCCGGAAGGACACCGATTTGAGGTCTGTTCATACCTATTCAGCACGACCCGGATCCTGCCGGTGTCCTGCAAGTGCGGATAGTATTGTTTGATACATTATATGGACATATTCATACTCCATTCGCGCATGCGCATTTACGCATGGGGGGGGGGGGCTGTAGAGATTAATAAAGCTGTAGTAGCTCGTTAACCAAACCGGTGATCGAATGAAAAATAGCATGCATATGTACTATACTGGGAGGGCTGCAGCCCAGCAGCCCATGTGGACGACAAAAATAGCATGCATTTGTACTGTACTGGGAGGGCTGCAGCCCCGCAGCCCATATGGACAAACCGCCACTGATAAAAAATAAATAAAAAATAGAAATGGGGAAGGGTGTTATGATTTATTAGAGTGAGGGAACGGGATCAGTGTCGGTGAATGTCTCCAAGGCATCGTCGTCAAATTCAAAGATGGTTTTTCGTATACATTTTTACTTTATTGTTGGTGGTAATTTACAGAGTATGACCCACAAGGGTCGTTTGTTGGTCAACAATCAGCCCCGATTGCTTACAAGTGGGGGTTTATATATTGAATTTGTTATAAGGGAAGAGTTGTCTTCGGGTGTTCACCACCAATCAGATGGCAGCGATTTCTCGGGTCGATACAATGATCCAAGTGTTCAGATGTTCGCACATAGTGGTGCATTGATTTTAAAAGTTACTATTGGATTTGGAATGATATTCTTAACAATGCCCGACCTTTATGCGGGTGTTGTAAATGGATATGTTAGAGCAGCGGTTTCCAAACTGGGAGGCGCGGGCTATTGCCAGGGGAGGCGCCAAAACTTTTTAATAAAAAAATAATTTTCATACCATAATATCTACAAATAAATAAAATATTATATCGTAGCTTAACAGTAAAAATTCAATGCATGAATGTTTATTTTTATTTTTCTTTAATTTTTATATACACATTTAATTAGCAACCGTTCTCGAAGAAAACCAACATGAAGAGGCACATTTGTGGACGAACGATAATTTTATTGTTAAACTTGCCTATTTGGTTGAAATTTTTGGAAAATTGAGCGGTTTAAATAAATCAATGCAGGGATCACAAATACATCCACTTGTTCGAAAAGACAAAGTAAAAGCTTTCATTAAAAAGTTGAAGTTATGGAAATCAAATTTACAAAAGAATGAGTTGGATATGCTTTCACTTTCCAAAGATTTCTGGGCCACAGCCAATATTAAAGAAGGTAAAAATCGTTTTATTGACCACTTGGATGGTTTAGTGCTGCATTTTTCCAATTATTTCGAAGACCTTGATTTCTCAAAGTTTTTGTGGATACAGAATCCATCTAACTACAATGAAGAAGACGAATTCGAGCTGACAACCATCGAAAAAGGAAAATTGATAGAATTATTATGCGATAGCTCACTAAAACAAAAGTTTCAAAATGAAACCATAATTAAATTTTGGATGAATCTTAGTGGAGAGTATGAATCTTTGTATTGCAAAGCAATGCAAGTGCTTCTACCGTTTGTAACGTCTTATTTAAGTGAAACGGGCTTTTCGGCACTAGCTGCAATGAAAACCAAATATCGAGCCAGGTTAATAGTCGAAAAGGAGTTACGAGTGGCACTCTCCACATTGCCCCCAAATTTGATAAACTTTGTGCCAATAAACAACAACATCCTTCACATCAAATTTTAATATGTTAAAATGTAGTTTAATTAGTAATTTAATATAAAAATAAATATACGTGTTCGTATAAATTTATGTTATAGCAAAACCTTTTTATTATTTTGTCGATTGTAGTGATCAGTATTTTTTTTTAAATAAAGGTTTAATATTTAAAACGTGTCTATATTATTATATCTATTTAAAATAAAAGGTAGGCGCGGAAAAAAATTTTTTTAGGGAGGCGTAGTAGCATAGAGTTTGGAAACCGCTGTGTTAGAGGGATGATGCAATGTAGGCCAGGTGCATTTCGCGTGATTGATCAATGATTCGGACTTTCAAAGGAAACATTGACTTTCACGATCGCAGATTTTCGCTCAGACAAAAGGGAGCTTTGCACCTGATTAATAAAATTGATCTTGATGTTGTGAACGCCTTTTCAAATCATAGATACATTTTGTATCTAAAAGGTACGCAAATTCAAAAGAACATCTGCACCTTGCTTTGGACCATTGTATGACACCTTCAATGCATTTTAGAATTGAATGGTATTCCAATCGGTGCGGTGAAAGCGCTCGACAATCATCAGACAGACTGAACGACAGATAAACTGGATGGCAGATTTAAACGCAATTCTCGTCTCCTCGAATGATAGATTGCACATCAGATGACGAGTAACCTTTCGATGTGCACAGATGCAATTATTAAAATGGTAATTATTAAAATTGAGTTGGATCTTTCTGGCGAGTTTAATAACTTATCGAATCTTGCCTTATTAAACTCACCAGAAAAATCCAACTCAATTTTAATAATTACCATTTTAATAATTGCATCTGTGCACATCGAAAGGATACTCGTCATCTGATGTGCAATCTATCATTTGAGAAGACGAGAATTGATTTTAAAGCTGCCATCCAGTTTATCTGTCGTTCAGTCTGTCTGGTGATTGTTGAGCGCTTGCACCAAACCCGATTCCAATATATAACAAGGGGTTGCAATCTTGCAAATAAAGCCATCACCAATCTATTGCAGTCCTCTCTGATAATGCAAAACATCTCTTTGGATGCTAAAGAAATTAACAAGTTGCTCTCCTTATTATCTAAAACTGTTAAAAGTATAAAGATTAAAGCTTTATGGAAATGTGTACTAAGAAATACACTGTTTTCAGACCGATAAGATGTCTGTTGCCAACTCTCAAGCACCGTTGGATCCCGAGAGCTGCTCTCAGAGATCAGTGGTTTGTCCCACAGAACCTGACAGAGGAAATTGGACGGGTCGCTTCGATTTTCTACTATCTTTACTCGGTTACAGCGTTGGATTGGGAAATGTTTGGCGTTTTCCATATTTATGTTACAATAATGGTGGAGGTAACTACTCCGAAATACTTTTAAAAAAATGATAATTTAATTTGAAATAATAACATTGGTACAATTTTCAGGTGCTTTTTTAATCCCGTTCAGTATTATGCTAGTCATAGCCGGGTTACCACTTATGTTTATGGAATTGTCGTTTGGGCAGTACGCTGCCCTGGGACCAGTTGCTGTGTACAATAAATTCTGTCCCTTATTTCGAGGACTGGGCTACGGCATGGTGATCGTTTCAACAATTGTCATGCTGTACTACAATCTCATTATCGCCTGGACTATATTTTACATGGTCGCATCGGTGACGACTCAACTGCCGTGGCAAAACTGCGAGCAAAGTTGGAGTACCAAATGTAAGTGTTCTACATCAATTGAGTTTCTCATTGTGAGGTGATTTTAATGCATTGTGTAATCATATTTTTAGATTGTTATTCTTATGAAGAAGCTGACCAATGCAATGGAACGTATTATTTAAGGGATTGCTATAACCAGAGCTTAGCTGAAAGACTAAATATTTCTTATTTGGCGGAAAAAGCCGTCAGAAAACCACCTGCTGAAGAATATTTTACGTGTGTATTTCAAAAAATCTCATTTTTATTTAGTACATGATGTAAACCAGCGTTTCTCAACCTGGGTCCACAAGTGGCCCCCCTGGGAGGTCCAGACCTTCTCAAGGGAGAAGGTCTGGACCAAAATTCTACTTTTGGGGAGGCATAACAAGCTCTAAGGGAGGCACAGTCAGAATAAAATTTTTGTATGTAAATAATATTGAAAGACGAGCTTAAATGTTATTTGTCTCAAAATGAATAAACGTTTGCATTTCGAAAAATATACTAGCTTGTGCAAACATTGGGGCTACTTTAATGGTTGGCAAATATCGAAGATTTATCAATTCAAATATTTTTTTGGTTGTGGCTATTTGCAGGTACTATATCTGCAAATTATTGGCTATTTTCAGGTACTATATCTGCGAATTATTGGCTATTTGCAGGTACTATATCTGCGACAGGCGCAAAGCCTTCTGCGCATGCGCGTGAACTGTCACTGTCAGCGTGTTTACTGATAAAATTTTGTTTTAAACCTCTTAAAATTTAGTTCGAACTCGTAAAGTGACGTAGTATGAATAATTGATTAAACATATAAGATTAAAATAATTAACGATTGATTAATAAGTCTAGCATACATTAAATGTTAGAAATTATAATCGGATTATTCGGAATTCACGCGTAAAAATTTAATTTTTGCTTTTCTTTGTAAGCTCAATCTTTTTAATATTAATATTGGACAACGTGAGTTAACACAATTTCCATCATTATTTCATTTATAATGAAATAAAAGGTGATGATCTTTACATATACATAGTTACATCAGGCACAAGGATCACAATAAATAAAACTCTCTTTCAATTTATTAATGTTTAAAAAATATATTAAGTGTGTATGTTCAAATTTGTAATTATAGAAAAAAGTTGATATAATATATAATATTTTTAATATGTACTTTTTTTTGGGAATATATGGGGAGGCACAAAAAAATATTAAACGCAAAGGGGGGTCACGGTCAAAGAAAGGATGAGAAGCACTGATGTAGACAACGGTTTGCTTATTTTCCCATGCAAAAACTACCTGACACATTCAATCAACTTGACCTTTCTTATTTTTCTACATAATTCTAGACATATTATACATACATATGTACATAAACACATAAGAGATTAAAATCTAATTCTGACTATGCTCATTCTTGTTATAGTGTCAAATTCAATCTTTCAAATTTAATATAATATTATTTTTCTTAGAAACCACGTATTGGGCATATCGTCAGGCATAGAAGAAACGGGTAATATTCGATTAAGTATGGCAGCATGTCTATTCACTGCTTGGTCTATTGTATTTCTGTGCCTTTGCAAAGGTGTACAATCTTCTGGAAAGGTATTCTTGAAAATTATTCTTAAAATACACAACGGTTTCAATTTCTAATAATAATTTTGCTAATTCGTAATAGGTGGTGTATTTCACGGCACTATTTCCATATGTGGTGCTAGTGTTGCTTTTTATAAGAGGTGTTACGTTGCCAGGGGCAAGTACTGGAATTCTATTTTACTTGACGCCGGATTGGACCCAACTTGCTAATGCTCAGGTAATATTTTATAGTGTTATGTAATATGTATTATTACATAAATACGTCTATAGTAAGTTCTATGTTATATATATTCATAGGTATGGGGTGATGCAGCTGTACAAATATTTTTTGCACTGAGTCCGGCATGGGGAGGCCTCATAACTCTTTCTTCCTACAACAAATTCACCAACAATTGCTACAAGTCAGCTAATTATCATTGAAATTATACTAACATCACACCAAAGTCTTAATTAATACTAATGAATTAACCATTTACAGAGATTCTCTAATTGTGGCCATTTCAAATATTGCGACATCGTTCTTTGCCGGTCTAGTAATTTTCTCCGTAATTGGATTCTTGGCTCATGAGTTGGATGTTGATGTTGAGAAAGTTGTAGATCAAGGTGCAGGACTTGCGTTTATTGTTTACCCTGAAGTTGTCACAAGATTACCGATTTCACCATTGTGGTCTTTGTTGTTCTTCGTCATGTTGCTGACTTTGGGCTTAGACTCTCAGGTGAATAAATAATGATATTTTGTGAAATCGATACAATTAATTACAACACATTTTTAATGTTGATTTCAGTTCGCTCTTATGGAAACAGTAACGACGGCCATATTAGACAGATTTCCCAACTTGCGGGAGAGAAAAATCTGGGTCGTCTTAGGTGTTGCTGTTTTTGGATACTTCGGAGGACTAATCTTCACAACAAATGTATAAATATTATTTATAATAGATTTAATATTCAATTTGATCGGTGTTTTTTTTATTCAAAATGGATACTTTTTTTTAGAGTGGAATGTACTGGTTGCAACTTATGGACAAGTATGCTGCAAATTGGTCCGTTCTTCTGATTGCAATCAGTGAATGCATTCTCATATCGTGGCTCTATGGTGCTGAAAGATTCTGTCAAGATATTCAAGACATGATTGGACCGCAGACAAAGCTATGGGTGTTCTTCTGGAGCTGGATGTGGAAACTCATAACTCCTTCGGCGCTACTTGTAAGTCTTTCAAACTGAATATACATAAATATATTTATATTTACTACATATACATATTATGGGTCTACCTCACGGGACCGAAAGTGAAACGACCAAAAACGCAAATATCGGAAGGCAAAGATCGAAATATCTTAAGTCGAAATATAAAAAAGGGTCTCTCCCCCCCGTCGTACATACTCACTTAATTTGCGCGAGCAGGATACAACAGGAACAAGAGGAACAGGCTTTTCCTCCCGTCTTCTGCGCGCGCACATTAAACAAGGCTGTGTGACAAAAAGAGAGATAATTTCACCGCATGCCACTCATATACATATATTGTTACGTATACTAAAAAGAGCCGCCGGTTAGTTGCAATCGGATTAGGCCGGGTAGCATCCCAGAGACTGTGTGACCGTTATAATTGGTTTCAAGGATTATCTACAGGCTTAAGTGCAAGTCGGCTAAACAATGAATGCGGCGATAGCGGTACTCGGTCGCATTCCCATGGAGTTCTCAGAAGTGACCCATACCGTGGGTCCGAGTGTCATGGAAATAGATATCCGAGTACGTGACCATAACAATAGGTAAACAAATCGGAAGTCGAAGATGTCCTGAGAGACCTGCGCCTTATAAGGCGGTACTTAGGCGATATCAAGACATTCTGGACTGAGCACTGCCAGTGTGTGTATCTCCTTAATCATCAATAAATGCTGTGAAACGACTTTGGCCTTTTACTTGGATCATCCACCCACCCCTACGCAACAATATTATATATATATATACATAGAACCGTTTACCATGCACCCTTTTTTTCGTATCACGACATAAGATCCAATGATATAAGATCCAACGACAAGAGCACCACGAAAGAAGATCCACCTGATAAGTGATCCAGACGATAAAAAGCCCAGATGATAAAACGTGCGACCGAAAATCGTCCAACGTGTTAAAGGTCCAGCCACAAAAAGTCCGAAAACAAAATATAAAACATAGATAAAGTAATAATGTTTAATAAAATACTACGAGTATTCAATCGAGTATCGAGTCAAATTGACTCGATATCCGATTTATGAAAATATGGAGCTTTTTATTAAACATTATTACATTATCTATGTTTTAAATTTTGTTTTCGGACTTTATGTGGCTGGACCTTTAACAGGTTGAACGATTTTCGGTCGGATGTTTTATCATCTGGGCTTTTTATCGTCTGGATCACTTATCAGGTGGGCATTCTATCGGGTGGATCTTCTTTCTTGGTGCCCTTGTCGTTGGATCTTATATCACCAGCAGCGTGGCTCGGTCGTTAAGCTTCTGCTTAACACTGAGAGGCGCCGAGTTCGATCCCTTGAGCTGACCTCGATTGAAAAATAATTTTTCTGAGTATATCTGTAATGCTGCTGGTCAGACCAGGATTTGTGACTCCTGGTTGATCGTTTCCTATCAGAGTTTGCCAATTTTCTCTGATTTCATTGTTGAAACGATTCCCGATTAAAAATTGGCTAAAAATCCTTCCTACCCACTATGTCACCACTATTTGAGTATGATTAATGTAAATATTACAATAAAAATGTATGTACAATTCATAGATGTCTCGTTAATTGTCGAGTTTAAGTCAGTGTCTCGTAATTTAGCGACTTATATAATAAAAAATGCTGTATTGTTTGTAATTTGGCCAGGAAGGCGCATTGGGGTTTACCTGTAATGCCTTCCTGGTATGAAATAAATAAAATAAAAAAATAAAAATAAAAATAAAAAAATCATTGGATCTTATGTCGTGGAACCCTTTTTTTTCGATTTTCGATCTTTGCCTTCCGATATTTGAGTTTTCGGGCGTTTCACTTTCGGTCCTGTGAGGGAGACCGATACATATTACATATACATATATAAATCTAATGACTTAATAATAAATTACGACTACTTTTCAGTTCATTCTATTTTTCAATTGGGTGGAGTATAAGCCAGCATCTTACGGTCACTACGTGTATCCATTTTGGGCAGACGCTGTTGGATGGGTCATTGGCGTATTGCCTGTGGTTGTCATAATTATCATGGCAATATGTCAGCTTTTCAACGGTCCAAACAATCTAACTTTCCTGGAGGTATTATCTCTTATGCTTTATATGTATATTTAGTTACACTGAATATATGCACAGTGTATTGAATATAAATACTTTAAATTTTCAGAAAGCAAAGGCATTAGTTCAGCCGACGACTGAATGGAATACGGCATGTCGTGGTGAATCTTCAACACAGTCAACATACGATGCTATACAAAACACTATTGTGATGGTCAATGGAAGACCCGAAATCAGAGAACGTTCATTGAGAGGTCACGGAGAATGAGATAGTGACCCGGCCCTCACTGCTTTTGCAAAGGAGCCGGGAATACACGAGGTATGATTCTTATTACTAACATGTTTTTATTGTTATTATTCTTATTACTACTAAATATTTATTAAAAGATTATGTTATTATTTATTTTTTTGTATATAAACATTATTCTGCCTAATATGAGTATCATATTATAACTCTCTCGGACAGATTATTTATATGTATATCATTATTCTCTACCAATATTCCTATTGTTTCTTCCAAGCCTTAGATTATATTATCCATTAAATAATTTAAAACACTGTGTATAGATTTATTCATGACATTACATTACCTATTATATGTATATACATAAAATCGATGCGGTGCAAATGATCAACAAGCGCCAGACAGACTGAACCACAGATTAACGACACGTGTACCTTATGCGTGCGCACTGCTCGCACTTACACTAAGCAAAATCTACCCGAAGTGCGGACATACCTACCCTGTATACGTTCTGTGCTTCTGATACTTTAGTTCCGAATTTTGCCTTATTAACCTTCCAGCGGGTGCGTGGAGTTATTTCCTTTGAGCAGGCGCATGTCGTAAATTTTACGTCATGAAGTTTTCTCCATGTAAATGCTGTTTTATTTATGTAAATGTTGATTTCTTTATGTAAATGTTAAGGAAATATTGTAAGGTTATGAAAAATGATAAATGACAATACTTTTAAAAATATATATTTTACTTTCTAAACAAAAAACCAAAACAACACTCTAAATATGCTAACATTTCAAAACAAAATATTTTATCGACCTATTCGATCATTAGTTAGAACTATTAATCGGAATCAATATTATCTATTTTACAGAATTAATATTTTCATCCTTACAATTATTACAAGCCACATCAACTGCAGAATGCTACTTGCATGTAAAGGATTCAATGGAACGCTCAACGGAAATTCCCAAATATCGGTGACTCACAAAAACTTCTAAGCACAACCGATTCGCCTACAGTTTCGGGAAACACTGACCTTCAAATAGCTCGAAACTCGATGCTTATCACTAAGTGGTAAAAGTAGGAGATGCGATAAAGCGCATTTGTCGTAAATTTTACGACAGCGCGCCCGCTGGAAGGTTAAACTCGCCAGAAAGATCCAACTCAATTTTAATAATTACCATTTTGATAATTGCATCCGTGCACATCGAAAGGTTGCACAATCTATCATTCGTGAAGTCGAGAATTGCGTTTAAAGCAGCCATCCAGTTAATCTGTGGTTCAGTCTGTCTGGCGCTTGTCGATCGTTTGCACCAAACCCACATAAAATTGATTCAATTAGTGATTATTTTGTGATTTGACATTCCAAATAACATTTATATCCATGTTTTAGTTGAGTACTGCTAATGATACATCAATTATGAACGTGTTAAATGTGAGTCCTTGTAAAATGCCAGGTCCAAGCATACTAAAATCTTCTAAAAATCTAAACAAACAAAAAACACAAGAAAGCTCACTGAAAAATTTGGACGATCCAGCTTCTCAACCTCTTCTTCAAGATGAATTTGATAATAAAGTTCACAACGCAAAGAAATCCAACAAACCTTGCTCTGATTATGAAAATCAAAAGCAGCTCATAGAAAAGTACTCCGAGTATCAACACAACTTATCCGACACTAAAAAATCAAATTACACTTCAATGAAAAGTCAAATAGACGGTAAAGCCAAAACTAGTGACGAAAATTCAAATGGAAACTTAAATAGAACACCCGTTTCTCAAACTGTATGCAACGATCTTATCAAAGTTACATCTTCGTTTAACTTTGATTCAATGAAAATGGATAGCAAAATGCAAGTTCAACCCCACAGTACACATAAAGCAATGTGTCACAATGAAATTTCTAAAAGTTCAGTCGGAAAAGATGATCTTATTAATTCCAACTGTATTTTAAGTCCTAAAAGTATAAACTCGACGCCTCTATCATTGGAATTGAACAATCAAAAGGTTTCAAAAAATGTTCTTGAAAAAGCTGAAGATAATAAAAATTTCAAGAGCAATACTTCAGATGCAGCCCAGCCTAAAAAATCAGATCATAATGCTACTTGTAAGCAAAATACACCTGATTCAAAAGCCTCTGATGATATATTATCTAAAACTTCGTCTAATAAAGTATCCACCCACTTGAATAGATCCAATGATGGATGTTCTATATTCACCACAGCCAAAACGCTTGATCAGAAAGAGAGTGTCACTAAACCATTCCAATCTATCTCTACACCTATACCTTCATCTGGAGAAATGATTGAAATTTTACCGATAAAAATCCAACCTCAGAAACTGGAGAGTACTCCAATCTATTCTGAAACTAAACACCTCTACAAAAATACTCCAACGACATCTTCCAAAGCGCTGACGTCTAATGTATCACCTGCAGATACTTCAAAATCATCTCAACAAAAGGATGTTTTCGCTGATATATTTTCTCAAAATTTCAAGTCAAGTCATGTTAATGAAAAACCAACCACACAAAACGAGAAAAATAAAAGTGACTCAAAAACTATCGATTTTTCTACTCTCGTATGCAAATCGAGCATAGTATCTACTTCAACATATGAAAATAAAAATAATGAAAAGAAACTCAATACTACTTCCGAAAATGCTAAAGCTGATATTAATAAAATCGATTCTGTCAAAATCAGTACAAATCTTACTCAAACTCCCCAAGAAAATAAAAATAACGACAAAAAGTTTAATCTTACTACTGAAATCGTCAAAGCTGATACTAGTAAATCTGACTTAATAAAATCAAATCCAAAGTCTGCACAAATCACTCACGAAAATAAGAGTTGTGACAAAAATCTCAATACTAATAAACTTAAAATTGAAGACATTAAAACTACAACTACATCTGGAAATATCACTCGAGAAATAAAGGGAAACGATAAGAAACCTAATACTATTACAGAAATGCCCAAAACTAATATTAGCAAAACCGATAAAAAACCTATTACTGTTATTGAAAATCTTAAAACTGATCCTATCAAAACTATTCATAAATCTGGAACAACGTCTCACGAAAATACGAGCAATGACAAAAAACTTGAAACTGTTATTAAAAATACCAAAGCAGATACTAGCAAAGTCGTTGTAACTGAAACCAATCCTAAGTCTGGATTAATTACTCACGATATTAAAAATATTGATAAAAAATCTAGCACTATTGCTGAAACTTCCAAAACTCTTCCTTGTAAAACTGATCCCAAATCTGTAAAAACCACTCACGACAAGAGTAATGATAAAAAAGTCAGTACTACTCCTGGAATTCCAAAAACTGATACTGGCAAAGTTGATTCCAATCAAACAACTTCTCAACCTGGTCAAACTACTTCCGACAGCAAAAATAATAATAAAAAATTGAATAACGTTCTTGAGAATCTCAAAACAGATACCAATAAAGTTGAAGCAGCAAAAAGCGTCCCTAAGCCCATACAAATTACAAAGCCAGTAGAGAAAATTATCAGTATCCAGAAACCCAAAAAGGTGAACGAACCAAAGACATCAGACAAAGTGGTTCCTACAAACCCAGTAGCTTTGAAAGAAGCAGAATCATTCCGAAGCACTAAAGATGCCAAAGAAAAAAACATTTCCGCCTCTGCAACCACATCAATCAATATTTCTCAAAATAAAAACCTACCAACATTTTCATCAGCACCGATTAAAAGTGCAGAGTCTATCGTCAAAAGTTCTGAATCTACCAATTTAAATCAATCAAAATCTGGCAGCACTTCTAGCTCGACGCCATCCAATGATATTAAAACTACAAAACCATCTGAAGCAAACCTGACAAAAAATTCAACCGGAATAGATAATAAAACTTCGATAAAATTGTCTGTGAATGAAAGTATTAAAAAAAGTGAGATAAAGACTAAAGATTCACAGAAAACGAGTGGAAGCACTTCTAAGCCGGAAGCAAGCGAGAACATTGTATCGGCAAAGAAACAGGATACGAAGCGGTGAAACGAAATAAAATAAAGCCATGTTTAAATCTGTTACTGTAAATATCAAAATCTTCCATTGTATACCACGAGTAGGCAATAAATGTCCATTTGAATTTAGAAATGTATGTATTATCTATAAGTTGAGCGTTTGTTGAAGTATTATATTTTTTTAACAGATAATTTACATTAAGCAAAGATTAATTGAATTGAATTAACATCATATTTTAATTATTATATTATAAATATACATGTACTCAGTGGCGGCTCGTCTTTAAGGGCAAACGGAGCACTGCCCCACACACATATCTTCTAACCAAAAAAAAATCTAATTTTGCATGTTGTTAGTTTCTCGTCAAGAGACATCAAGTGTTTATTTATCCCGCTAACCACACTGTGAGCAGAACCGTTCAATTCGGGGCAGTCGCTTAACTGCCGTGGTCCCGTGGTCGCCGGCTTCAGTTTACCTGCTACTCTAGCAATTGCGAGTGGCACTGTGTAGAGTGTAGACAGTCAGTCGAAGCAGAGAAAAAAGGTCCGTATTACCGTATACAGAAGGTCGCTTTTAGTTGGCTGCGTTAAGGTCTCTTTGGGGCAGAATATGTCAGCCCCGGTCGTCTATATTCTGTATACGATTCGAAATTTTATCATTAAATATTTTTTATTAATTACGTTTTTGCTTTTTCAGAACACTTAATGAACGAAGTCGATAATTTGTTAGTAAAAGTCATTTTCTTTGCATACAATTTCACTAAAAATATATAAATTTCATTCTTTGAGGGGGGGGGTTAGCCTTCTCGTACCCCATCTGTTTTTAAAGTCACGAGTCGCCGCTGCATGTACTTATTTTATTGCTCAAAATTTTATGTTAACATACATATGTATGTACATGTATGCATGTATATATATTTTTGGTATGGCCAATTTATTTTTTGTCAATTACTACATTTCATGAAGTTACAAATCGATGCTTATTTCCAAAAATGTATAGTATGAAAATTATTTACGAATTAATTTTAAAGTGTATATTATATTATTCACATACCTATATTATATATATTTTTTACATTATAATTGTTATCTATATACAATCAATTATAACCTGTACAGAAATGAATTTCCCCTGAAATGAATATTTATTATGTGATATTTTTCTAGATATTTTTAAAAAAAATTCACCTGATGGTTTATTCCCTTTTGAATTTTTATATACATTTTTTGATTCGGTGTCATTATTTGAATATATTATACATATTCATATTTTGGATATTTTTAAAACATTATATATATACATATATATATATATATATATATATATTATATGAAATACATATTATGTATAGTAAATTTTGTTCGTGACGGCGTTAAAATGCTATATACATATTATATACTTTAAATGAAAAATTTGAAAACAGCAAGACAATATTTGCAGAAAAATCTAATTATGATGATATAATATATAAATAAAAATATATTTTATTACTCTATACTAAATGGGCAGGTCCTACTTTAGATAATTTTCATACACGAAAGATTTATTTTGTAACTTCTCGTCCAAAAAAATTGTATGAGATTTGCTAATTGAATTAAAATAATAATCAATGACACTAGTCTCAATTGTGAAATTGTATCTATTTTAATTAGAATTTTGAGTTTCAATATTTATTAAATGAAAATACATATATAACATATTATACCACCATCCCCCCCCCCCCCCCCCCCACCGCTCCCCATTTTCTGTTACTGTAAAACCACATTTCTTGATAAAATTGAACATTGTTGAATACAATTATGACATTAATTGAGGAAAAATGGATTTTGGATATTCGTGTTGGTTTATATGGCGAATTTTGGCAATTGTACATATATATATACATATATATATATATATATATTAATAAATTAGAATATTCAATGTTCAATGTACCTTAAAACTAGTGACTGTAAACTTAGCTGTGATCATTAGTTTGTAAAAATTGATATGAGATGGGATTATACAGTAAAGAATGTTCGGCCTTGAAATTGTTTCTTAAATGCATAAAAATATTACATATTTTTTTAAATAACTAAAGTCTAAAAATATCTCAAAGCATTTACAAATATTCTCTTTGTTATTTTTATTATTATAAATTTTCAAAAATATAATGTTACATTATTCATATTATATATTAGTTTTAAAACAATGAAAATGAGTGCTATATTTTTATAAACACAACTTGATTTTGGGCAATTAAACATACGTATATTATTCAAATTCGTTTCAAGTTTATCGTATAAGTATCATTTTCTATCCGGCACCCAATCCTCGGCAATTCTTGATTAAAACTTTTATTTCAAAAGATTATAAATATGTATCGATTGCAATATAACTGGTTTATAAATAAAGTTCAGTAGCTAAAGCTTTGCCATATTTAATCATTATTATATATGTATATATAAACGGACGCGATGTGACAGCCAATCAGAGTCGAGTGGTCGAGGAAACGCGGGGAAGCGTGGTAGTGGGGAAGTGGGGGGGGTTTGGAGCATCGTGTGACGTCAGGCCGAGCGAAAAAAGACATGTGCAACGTCAGGCCGCGCGATGGGTGACACTATATTCATATATAACATATAACTTTATTTTAATTTGTGTATCAATTCCATTCTGAAACCATCCGTTAATATCCAACGGGCACAACACTGGTTTTCAATATAAATTTAAACGAAACTGTTTTTATTAGCATTTTAACTAAAAAAAAAGAAAAAACTGCCAAGGATTGAGTCCCAGAAGGTGAATGGTACCATTACCTTAATATACTGAACGATAATGCATTTTTTTCCTTTTTTTTTTTTAACTGTGATAGTTTGAAAGGTGTGTTTTCGCATAATCTCATTTGGTGGAAAATTATGTTTACCCTACTAGAAAGATGTCAAGATACCTTTGTATATCTATGCGTAGTTGAAGACTGTATAAAGTAAGATATGGTTAATGTGTATTGTTGATGTATGTCTGCATATATACATATATATAATATATGGATCAATGGCGTGTTGTTAAATTTAAAATAAATCCCAAAGATTGCAATTTCCTAGCAAACGGCTTCTCAAACTATGTTTTGCTTTGATTTTTTAAGTATTTTGTGGTGTAGCATCCTTTCAAATATTCATTTAATTAAGTCACTGCACGCCCCTGATACAGTATATATGTATGTACATATATGTGCATACATCCCGAGTTATGACACTAAAATATTTGCATGTGGTAGCAAAAAGCCGTTAAATGTAAATAGTTCACCAATGTTAAAATATTACACGTGTAAAATGTATTCGTTATAAGTAGTTATACATAGGAAAATCATTTTCAACCAATCATCTCGCCACCAGACATTTTTTTATTTAATAATTATTTCGACTCCAATAAATCACCGCACCCCGAATACAATTTATTTAAATGGGCTCGATATGAAATTTACACCGTAATTCTTTACATTTTAAAGTTTTACTAGAATATGTGCAAAATTTATTAAATGTTAGACTTGAAATTTAAATTAATATTACACACTTTCAGTCAGTGGCGTAACTACTTTACCGCGGGGCATGTGAGTTCTTAAGGTCGCATGCACCGCATGCCCCGCATTAGGGCGAAAACACACAGCGATGAACGGCATATCGTGTGCATGGCTCCCCGCTATGAGTGGTCTCCTACATTTCTTCAAATATGGGATACACCGTTATCGATCACTGTCAAGCAAGGATAAATACAAGGGAACAGTTTTACCGAAAACACCCCAGAGAGTAATTTTGGGGCGGGGCGTACTGGACGTTCCATGAATATGTTCAAGGCACTCTTTTTGCATGTTTAAAAGTAACTAAAAAAAAACACGTGCCACGTGCACCGCTGTGTGTTTTCGATCTTAAGGTCGCATGCACCGCATTTTATTTATAATTAAAAATAAATTTATAAATTAAAAATATTATTTAACACTAACTGAAAACAGTCATTTAACATGAAACAGATTTTTAAAAAAATCTGATTCGGCGAATTTGCAATATTAACATGGAGAAGTTCATAAAATGTCTTTAAAAGATGTGATTGCAAAATTTTCAAAATAAAATATAGGCTGAGAAGAAAATTTAAAATTTGCAAGTTTATTTTTTTAATTGAAAAAAAATCTTTTTACATTCAATAAATTAATTGTAAAAAAATGGGGCCCTTTTGGTAACTTTTGCATGCGGGTCAAATTTTTATAGTTACGCCACTGCTTTCAGTGAAAAATAGGTTAATTCGTACTCCGATCGCGTTACCATTTTGGCGTATAGTTATTTTATATCACAGAGACGTATTTTCCCAATTCTATTTGGCAAGTTTTAAATGTATAAAAAACAAATGCGTGTACATTGAAACTGTATCAGTCACCGATAATTGTAAAGATCTTATATATTGAGTACATTGATGGAATTAAACCATGTTTTTTTTTCATATATTTGAGTATAAATTCTGGTTAAGTTGTTTAAAATGTTATTTATTAGGCATACGTATTCATATATTGTGATTCAAATTAGTGTTTTTGCTCACATTATGAAATTGTGTATCACATGAATATTTTAATGATTTAAGTTAACGTTAATGGTGCTAATTTGAGTTGCTCATTTTATTATTCATACGTCAGTTAATTTGTGTAAAATAATACATGTTATAGTTAATGTAAGTGTATTACTAATTCTTTTCATACAAATAAATCAGAGTTTTCTTTTGTCACACAAAAAAATTCCCATTGTTCACATTTAACGTTATAAGTATATAGTTTTCTGTCTCATAACTATATTTCTGTGTATGTAGTTTAAACTATATATTATGCATGCTAAAAATCAATAAATATAAACCCTTACTAAAACAGGTTGTTAATTATACTACTGTAATTTGTATCTATGTATTGTTTTCCTCGTTATTTACATATTTGACTTACAGATCAAATTAAAGAATTGTGAAAAATATTTCAAAATGTTATGATTTCTTGAAAATTTCGAAAATCTGACGATGGAGCTAAACAAGGTAATCAATTTAAAAATCATAAATTTTACATTGTGTAATTACAAATAACATATCGTTAACTACCCTGTACATTGTTTGTAAGAAATATAAAAATATATACATATATTATCAGTTGTATGAAATGAAAAAAAATGTAAATGCTGTTTGATATACTGTTTGATTGAATAAATAGTATATTTTTGTGTCCTTGTTTATGTTTTTTATGACTTCATCTCACCTTCTATTATAAATCACATACAACAAATATTTCCAAAAAAATAATTATGTATTTTATTAAATTTATCAAAACACTATAGAAATGTATACGCTTTCGCTATTGTCGTGTGAAATTCATATTTGATATGACTTTCAAGCAAATTTAATGAAATAGCATTAAATACACTCTTATTTAATGAAATAGCATTAAATACATTAGTTAGAAATTAAATTAAGTACAAACTCCTTATTCAAATTGACATGAGATGATTCTTTCAACTCATGAGACGCCACATGGGCTTTTCATTGACTGACGACCTTTCCTTGGACATACTCATCTTATTAAGAATAAATCCGCAGCTATAAAGTGACTAAGAGACAACCTATAGTAATTGGCCACTTAAATTAAAATAATAGATTAATATATTAGTGAACGATTCAGTGATTATTCCGCAAAAAGCGATCTCGCGCACGTCACTAAAATCTCGATCACGGAACATCTGGCATCCAAAAACCCCATCAATCAAAAGGTACGCACGCGAAATATTGTACTAACGAGAACTCGAGTGCTAGATATTTGTGCACGCGATCGCGAATTTGCGCAATAATCCGTTTACCATAGTAAACATAGAGGATACACAATACAATCAGTAATTTCATAGGGATCTTGTTTATAAAAATTTAAAAGCCTAGTGGCCAATGACTGCATTGCTTCCCGTTATGAAAAAAAAAGCGAATTGGAAATATGTAGTGGTAACAGAATATTATATTAAATTTAAAAATTAAAAATTAATAAATTTAAAAATTAATAAATTTAAAAATTAATAAATTTAAAAATTAAATATTAATAAATTTAAAAATTAAAAATTAATAAATTTAAATGTTATATTAAATTTAAAAATTTAGCCAACAACTAAGCACTAGCTAACAATTGTAGTGTTAATTATGTTGTGCTTTCCTCAGATCAAATCCTAAAAATTATAAATAAAATCAATGACCGCTGCACAGTGGTATTTTGTCTGAAAACCAAGCAAAAATATTTTTTTACTATCTTTACCAGAAAATAGTTTTTTGTATTATTATATGTTTTGCAGAAGGACACTTTTTAACTAAATCTTTGAATTTTTGAATAAAAAGCCTTTCGGAACTTCCTCTTATTATATTGTTGCGTGGGATGGGTGGAGGATCCAAATAAAAGGCCAAAGTCGCTTCACAGCATTTATTGGGTGATTCAGAAGGTTCACGCTCAGCCAACGTCCTGAATCATAGACATGAAAGATTCCGTATCTTTGATTTGCATTCGGGCCAAATCATCGCACATAAATTATTTTTTTCATACGCATTCATTCCACAGACGACCGGTTCAAATACATTGTATTGTTATTTTCTAGCATATGTTTATCGATTTGTATGATGATCGTATATAATTGTTTCCTATATAATAAAGGAATACTTAATAATTAAAAAGTGCACAAAGGAGATTGTACAATGTTTTGAAATGTGTGATTTTTATTGTTTGTTTCAGTATGGTATGTTATCGAAAAATCGATGAACCACTCTAAGCAGAATTTGTACATATTAATGAATGACCGTTGTCATTAAATAATGTGAGCGTTACATTATCATTCACATTTACAATAGTTGGGGTCAAATTTCGCATACTATCATGAGACTTTTGATGAACAAAGTTCAATACTATTATATTATATATATATATATATATATATATATATATATATATATATATATATATATATATATATATATATATATATATATATATATATATATAATATAATAGTATTGAACTTTGTTCATATATATATATATATATATATATATATATATATATATATATATATATATATATATATATATATATATATATATATATATATATATATATATATATATATATATATATATATATATATATATATATATATATATATATATATATATATATATATATGTATGTACATAAATAACACTTCGATTTGTCAACATTATTATAAAATTTGCTCTAAGAAAACATTTTGACGTTGATGTCTATAATAAATATTTTTGAGACCAGTTCCTTGAATCTACATATCGGTGATATTTTGTGGTGAACACTCTCAGCTATCAATAATCGTAAGTGAAAGTAGAGGTATCTAAAAAGAGATGAAAATCACAAGCTACCATATCTGAACTGCACAGAGAGTGGTCCAGTACCTCTAATCAGATCTGTTATGATCTGTAGTTTTTTTAACAGATAATACAATACTACAACATGTGAATTATTCAGAAAATCGAAGCTAACTAATATCACGAACAATTTAAGATATTTTTCTGATCGGGTTGCATTCCGACACATCAACTTGGCTTGTCTTAAGCTTAACCAAACGATCCTTACTTAGATTCTGTCATAGACATGACAGAATCTAAGTAAGTTCCAAATACGCTTAAAGCCAAAAAACTGTAAAAATCGCGCATTTTTTAAACGCTCGTATCTCGTAAACGATCATCCACCAACAAAAATCAATATCATATTCGAATTCAGTGGGTCAAACTTAGTAAACATTGGCTGGTCTCCGCTCTGGTATTTTTTTTTTTGTTGTTCAGTGTTATCGATAGTGACAGTTGACAGCTGTTCAATATTTCGACATGGTTTTGGCGCTAGAGAAAGGGTTCGGTGATTACTGGTCACAAAGGACTCATCCCCAAGCACTAAAATCTCTATAACGGAACATCTAGCAGCCGAAAAGTCCATCATACTAACGATAACTATCATACTAATGAGAACTTGAATGCCAAATATTGTGTATTCGCGGCAAAAATTTTCATGGCAAAAATTGTCTTTGTGACCACCGCAATGTGACGAATAATCTAATTAACAGAGGAAGTTCAACGGTTGGGTGACTTTATAAGTTTGTTTGTAAGTATTTTTGGTTGGGAACAATTCAATTGGTTGAATATTATATATTTTTCGATTCAAATAAATTTAATAAAATGCACATCAAAACACCTCCGTGCTTTTTTATTACCTTCTTGAGCTTCTTCTTCCAACAACAACGCTATTATACATAATTTTTCGTTCGATAAACGCCGAAACATTTTTGCTGACTTGTACTCTGACGCGTAGCTACGGATGCACGTGTATGCATTCATATTTAAAGAACTCGACAATACGACGTAAGCAATATTGCGCCGTATCGTCATGGCCTGTAATGTATAAGTAAGCCGATTTTGCCTTGCACTCGGCCAAAGTGCTGTAAACGTGGCGTGACCGTGGCGTGTATATGAATAGAAATGAAATAAAATGACATATTTGAAACGGAGTCGTGCAGTGCTGAAAACGTGTAGTGCTGTTATGTGTGAACAGACCTAATAGCGTCCGTTTCGTCCATTTTGCTCCGAGGTATCGAACGAATGATTGACATAATCTGTCGTTCAAGTGCGGTTTGCCTAATATTGTCGCACACTGTTGTGAAGTGAAGGATCGTTCGGTTATCGTATAGTGCGGTCAGACCTCTAAAGGATTTCCTTGCCATGCGCAAAATTTTCATCGAGGGTATATTTTGGGTAAACGGACTACTATTCATATGTAAATCAGTCACAGGACAACCGGTCGCTCTAGATCGGTCACACGTGATCACCCGTCACACTAAAACTGGTCACACCCTAAAATCGGTCACGAGAAAACAGTTTTAACCTTTCCTTACCGGTGATAGAAACATAGTCGACATTTACTCTAATTGTGTGAATATCTCTGTAAATATACTAAATACAGAGTTCATATTTTGGGTATTCCTCAGCAATACATTAATGTATTAGATAGAATTATTATAATATACACGTATTTATCTGACGCAACAGAAAAAAATATTTTATCGAAGAATCGGGCATAATGCGCAAATGCAGTGTGTGTTATTACGTTTTTTCCTTTTGTCGTGTCCCGTTCTCGGTGCGCGCGTGTTGTTTTTTTCGTTTCGGAGCTTTTTTGTACCGTGTGGACCAGCACTTTATTTGTGTTTCTTGATTATTATATAGTAAATACGGTAATAATTATTTAATGTTATTTTTTTTTAATTTGCTATGCTACATTGTATATTATATTTATATTTTCAAAGACAATTTTAATTTTAGAAAAAAATGGCTGAAAGAAATTTGATGAATGAAGAGGAATATGATAGCGATCTCGATTTTGAAATAAATGATAATTTTACTGATACGGAAGATTTTATTGAAGATATGGAAGATACAGATTCGGAATTAGAGGCCAGTGAAAATGAAGACGAAGAAGTGTATACATCGAATCATGGATTTCAATGGAATTCATTACCACCATCATCCTCAAGACGTAGAGAGTGCAATATTGTTACCGAAAATTCAGGACTTATAAATGGTAGCACTACTGTAAATACTATTAGAGAAATGTTCTCTTTGTTTATAAATTCAAATATGGTGAGAGAAATATGTGAACAAACGAATCGTCAGTTACATCGTACATCCACGAAAATTATCGAGCCGATATTGGCAGAAGAATTGCTTGCATTCATTGGAATAATGCTTGCGTCTGGCAGAAATAGGACCCGAAAATTAGGCTTAAATGAATTGTGGACTAATGACAGCGCTTTTTGCCAACGATTTTTTACGGCATCTATGTCTCGGGGTAGGTTCATCACAATATTCAGTCAAATTCGTTTTGACGACAAAGAAACCAGACAAGAAAGAATACACGTGTCGTCTGATAAATTAGAACCTATCAGGACAATTTTTAATGAATTTGTAGAAGAATGTAAACGTAATTATTCTCCAAGTTGCAACATTACTGTGGATGAACGTTTGGCTACCTATAGAGGCAATTGCCCATTCCGCGTGTATATGAAGTCGAAACCCGGTAGATATGGAATAAAAATGTGGGTATCGGCTGACTCTTCAACAGCATATATATTAAATATACAGGTTTATACAGGTATGGTTAATAATTGCCGAGAGATAAATCAAGGGAATCGTGTAGTGATGGATTTAGTTCAACCGCAATATGGCACCAATAGAGGTGTAACAACGGACAACTTTTTTACTTCGGTGGCATTAGCTGATAGCCTTTTAGATAAAGGGCTAACTCTAACTGGTACCCTACGTAAAAATAAACGGGAAATTCCCAAAGAATTTTTACCATCGAAACATAGACTTTTACACAGTAGCTTGTTTGGTTTTACATCAACCAAGACATTAGTTTCGTATGTGCCAAAAAAAATAAAGCAGTTTTGCTATTGTCTACTCAATTTCATGAAAGTGAAGTGAGTAGTCATGAAGAAAAGAAGCCGGAAATAATAATGTTTTATAATAAAACAAAAGGTGCAGTAGATACCGGCGATAAAATGACAAGTGAGTATTCTTGTGCAAGATCAACAAGAAGATGGCCTTTTAGAGTGTTTATGGAGATGCTGGATATAGCTGCGCTAAATGCATATTTGCTATGGGCGCAGAAATATCTAGAATGGAAGGCGAATAACAGAAGTCGACGAAAATTATTTATTAGAGAACTTAGTTTGGAATTAGCTATGCCCAATATTGTATTTTTTTTATTTACGTTTACTTCTCTTTTTTTTTTATCAATTTATGTATTTGTGTATTAAAATTATTATTGTGAAAATAAATACATGAAAAGTACATATAAACATATTTTATTTTATTTGATGAAAAAATTGAATATATTTTTACGCATAGGTTTTGAATCATCGCGTAATTCTGGCGGATATGGCGTGATTTCTGATCAGCGAGTCGCGGAGTGGGGGCCTAGTGTTCGTCCTCACTTGGAGATGGGCGGCCTTCTGGGATTGTCGTTCACGCGTCTTCAATTTCATGCTTTTTAGATCGTTTTTAGCAGTATATTACCAATATTGATACATATATATTCATTTATATAGATACGGACTATTACTATAGTCATGAATAGAAGGAAAAATGATTAAATATTCATATTTATCAGACTTTAAAATCACGAATTTCTAGAACGACTGAGTCGACATCACCGCTGCACGCGTAATTTTTTAGCACCGTAAGGGAAAGGTTAAGGTCTGTTCATACTTAACAGCACTGCACGGCTTCAGCACTGCACGACTCCGTTTCAAATATGTCATTTTATTACATTTCTATTCATATCTACCTACACGTCGTGGTCACGTCATGTTTACAGCAATTTGGCCGTGTGCAAGGCAAAATCGGCTTACTTATACATTAGAGGCCATGACGATACGGCGCAATATTGCTTACATCGTATTGTCGAGTACTTGCAATATGAATGCATACACGTGCATTCGTAGCTACGCGTCAGAATACAAGTCAGCAAAAATGTTTCGACGTTTATCGAACGAAAAATTATGTATAATCGCGCTGTTGTTGGAAGAAAAAGCTCAAGAAGGCAATAAAAAAACACAGAGGCGTTTTGATGTGCATCCCATGTTAAAAAATAGAAAAACTGAAGGAGAGTTTTGGACACTGTATAAGGAGCTTGTGGATGATGGTCAAATTTTTTTTTAAATATTTCCGTAAAAAATTTAAATTTTTTTTTAAATATTTGCGCCAAAACCATGTCGAAAGATTGAACAGCTGTCAACTGTCACTATCGATAATTGGTCCAAAACAGCAAAGCGGCAGACTCATGGCACGTAATTCGCGTGTATATTTTCACGATGGCCAAAAAAACGGATACGATACGTTGACGGATGTTATTGTAAGGTATGAACAGGAAATTTCGGGTACTGCTGTAAGCCTGCCGTGGCGTAAACGTGACGGTTGGTATGAATATACCCATACAAAATGTACCAAAGAATACTTTTCGTACGGCCGGATACCTGCTGAAGTCGGTACGTGCTGACTAGGTATGAACAGACCTTTAGTGTGATGGGTGATCACTAGAGGTAGGATAGTCACAGTGCTATCCATTGTTTGGCAAACCTTTAACAATGCATTTACAACCTTTATTTTTTATTTTTTATTTTATTAATTGAAAAATCAACAGACAGGATGTACATAGATATGTATAAAAAAACAAATAGTAAATAAATAATATATGTAACATCCGAGTCCAATAATAGATTTTTACAAAAATGAAAAAGATAAATATGAGGAAAACAAATTAAAAAGTAAAGAATAAAGGCATGACAAAATATGTAGAACATTGCATAATTAAACTATAGTATTAAAGTATTTGGAAAAGGTTATAAAATAGAATATAAGAAGAAATTGAAATTTACAAATATAAAACAAATGAAAAAGGTAAATACAAAATAAACAAATGAAAAGGAAAAGAATGAAAGCTATAATATGATTAAATAGCACATTACATAACTAAACTAAAGTATAAAAATATTGGAAATATTGGAAAAATAGAATAGGAGAAGAAATGAATCAATCGGTCAAGATTCTCTTGATGTTAGACCTGAATTGATGTAGGGAAATACCAAATAGATCAACCTCATTCAGCTCTCCGTTAAACATACGATAAACGCGCTGCAGATAAAAATATTTTTGGGAATTAGTATTGAAAGGATCAAGTGAAAAGAGTGCAACGCGTCTAGAGTACCGAACTGGGATTCTGAAATTAACCTTATTCAGTAAATCAGAACAATCAAGGAAACTGTGGCGGCTCGCTTATACGACATGGTCGAGTTTGGTTGCCTTCCTGCGAGTGGGGACCAACCCGGCTGGGTTCGGAGAGCCACTACTCACTCTGTCTTCAGCTGTCATATAATAAACACGTGCATTAACATGCCAGTCGTCTCATTCGTTCATCCTCCATAAAACCATTTATGAGCTTAAAGAAGAATATAGCATCAGTATGTCGTCGCCTGACAGAAAGATTGTTAAAAGAAAGGATTTTTAAAATGTCGGAAACAGTAGAATGGGTATAGGTAGGAAAAAGGTAGCGTAAGGATTTAATAAATTTAAGTTGAACTTTCTCAATACAATTAATATGGGATAAATAAAAAGCCTTTGAACAATACACGGCCCCCTCAGGCTCCGGTGACTAGTGATCACGTGTGACCGATCTAGAGCGACCGGTTGTCCTGTGACCGGTTCACATTTGACTAGTAATCACCGAGCCATATTTTGACAGTTGATTTATGCAGCGTGGCAACACTCAGTATAACGACACGTGGGCGGATACTTCAAGTGTCAATGTCAGCTTCAGAAGTGAGGGCGCGTGCGCGGGTCGATGCGCTCCACAGGTGTTCGGATTCAGTTGCATCTGGACCGGCCATGGAGACTGACGGAGACGAGACGCCCCCCAGGGACAACGAGCGAGCTCAGCTGACAGCCGGAGCCGGAGCCGGAGTCGGAGTCGGCAATGGACGGCCTGACACTTACACTTTCTTCACCACCTTCTTCGTCGTGCTCGTCATCGCAGCCATCACCGGAGTCAGCTTCAAAGACGGCATCTCCCTGTTCTCCTTCCACCCCACTCTCATGGTCTTCGGAGTGAGTATTCCTCTCTTTAGTCTATCTCTCTCTCTCTCTCTCACACACATACATCCATCGCTAAAGACAAGGATGGCAATCGCTTTTAGTAACGCTCCAATTCAGACACTGGTCTAACAATGTTGTAACTTTTTAATTGGAGTATGTTCGCACATAAATTCAATTGTGTTGTGCATTTTTCATATGAATTAATTCCACAAACGACCGGTTCAAATATATTGTATTGTTATTTCCTAGCATATGTTTCACAAATCGGTTATCGATTTGTATTTTATTTTATTTTATTGTCACAATCAATACACACTCGCCATTACAGATTTGCTCCAATGCGACGGGTGTACGTTAATGAAATACATAAACAATCAGAAATCAGAAATACAGTAATACATACATATAGAATCAGAATATATAGAATATAACAATTAATCAGAAATAATAATCATAGTGACATCTATGGATTTCAGATTACTGTGTATAATTAATACAAATTATACACAGGCAGATTTTTGTGACAACAGGATTAGATTTTTTAATACCAATTTTCAGGAACCGTTTCAGCAATGATCAGATAAAATTGGCAAACTCTGATAGAGAAACGATCGATTTGGGGTCACAAAACCCCCAAATCTAACCAGCAGTGGCGAGGACACGAACCTATGACCTCAGTGATGCTAAATATATACGCTATCACTAAGCCAAACTGCTGGCTAATGTATGATAATCGTATATAATTGTTTCATATATAATGAAGGAATACTTAATAATTAAAAAGTGTACAAAGCAGATTGTACAATGTTTTGAAATGTGTGATTTTTTTTGTTTGTTTCAGTATGGTATGTTATCGAAAAATCGATGAACCACTCTAAGCAGAATGTGTACATATTAATGAATGACCGTTGTCATTAAATAATGTGAGCGTTACATTATCATTGACATTTACAATAGTTGGGGTCAAATTTCGCATACTATCATGAGATTTTCGATGGGCAAAGTTCAGTACTATTATATCATACATAAATAACACTTTGATTTGTCTACATTATTATAAACTTTGCTATAAGAAAACATTTTGCCGTTGATATCTATGTATAATAAATATTTTTGAGACCAGTTCTTTGAATCAATAAGTGATGTTTTGGTGAATACTCTCGGCTATCGAAAAGAGATGAAAATCACAAGCTGCCACATCTGAACTGGTCCAATACCTCTGATCAGATCTGTCGTTTATTTAACAGATAATAAAATACTATAACATCTAAATTATTCAGAAAATCGAAGCTTACTAACATCACAAACAGTAAAGATATTTTTCTGACCCGGTTGCATTCCGACACATCAACTTGACTTGTCTTAACCAAACGATCCTTACTTAAATTATCCTCATATATACAGCAATACAATTCTCATAATACAGCCTTAGATATTTTATCGTGCGTCATCATTCAATCCCATTATGACACTGAGCAACAAAAAAATCACGCTTTTTACTTACCAAAGCGGAGACTAATCATTCTTTACCGAGTTTAGCCTACTGAATTCAAATATGACAATGATTTTTGTTGGTTTCTTCTCGTTTATGAGATATGGGCTTTTGCAGTTTTTAACTCACAATCTAGTATTGCTGTGCCAAAGGTGAGTATTGGAATCAATAGTCAGATGTTTTTTATATTGATGGTAATTTTTTAATGCTTCAAAATAATTATAATTAATTATCTAGCGAATTTTAGAAGTCAAAAATATTTTTTGTTCACGAGCTATCAAGCATTTATTGGCCCAGTTCATTTCACTACATTTACAAGGCTTAGTTTTCAATCTCGATGTTTTTTATTATTTTATTTGAACATAGTAATTCGAGCGGTAAATGATTTTAAATTACAATATGAAATGTTCTGGGTACGTCGTCCGTTCATCGTTCATAAGTGAGAATCGTTTGGATAGTAAAAATTTAAATTTTTATTTTTTAATAAAATGTTTACTATTAAATTAGTCATGTTTAAGCGGTTTATATTACAAATACCGAGCGAAGCCGGGTAATACAGCTAGTGTACAATAAAATGTATGCACAATTCATAGATGTCTCGTTAATTTGCGAGTTTTCAGTGTCTCGTAATTCAGCGACTTGTATAATAAAAAGGTTGTGGCTATTTGCAGGTACTATACATATCTGCGACAGGCTCAAAGCCTTCTGCGCATGCGCGTGAACTTATAATCCGATTATAATTTCTTACATTTAATGTATGCTAGACTTGTTTAATCAATCGTTCATTATACATGAGACAAACAAATTTCGCACGTTATTATATCATTTAGCCAGTTCGCGGCTTCTACTTGTACGTAGGTATTATACGTTGTATATGATAATATTTTTTTAACAATTAATAATATTAACTAATTTGGATTATATTTTTTACTCCACGTCACTTTACGAGTTCGAACTAAATTTTAAGAGGTTTAAAACAAAATTTTAACGGTAAACACGCTGATAGTGACAGTTCACGCGCATGCGCAGAAGACTTTGCACCTGTCGCAGATATTGTACCACCTGTCGCAGATATTGTACCTGCAAATAGCCAATAATTCGCAGATCTAGTACCTGCAAATAGCCAATAATTTAAAGATATAGTACCTGCAAATAGCCAAAACCTAATAAAAATGCTTTATTGTTTGTAATTGGCTAGGAAGTTTACCTGTAAGGCCTTCCTGGTATAAAATGTAATAAAATAAAAAATAAAAATAAACTAGAAGACGGCTACAAAAAAAATTGTCATATTCGAATTCAGTGGGTTAAATTTAGTAGGTACAGTTCGAATAGTCATTGTTATTAATTCACAAACTACCTGTTTCAGTGGCTGCTCTTCATGGCGTCTGCGGTGAACGCCTTCTCTCCGGGAGACATTACCGTTTTGTTCTTCCCAAACGTATCACATCAGCAACGGGTGCAACGCCACTGGATACTGCAAGTGTGCAGCATCGTCTGCATCACGTCAGCCTTCATCATCATCGTGGCCAACAAAATTCGCGCCGACAAGTACCACTTCACGTCGCTCCATGGCTGCTTCGGCCTTACTTCCTTCATCATCGCAGCGGCGACGGGCTTAGGTGGAGTTGCCACTTTGTACAGCTCCAAACTGAAGGCACTTTTGTCTCCGGTCTACATAAAATTGCTGCACAGCTGCTTTGGCATCATAACCTTCATCTTCGGCACCGTGACAATGATCCTGCCGCTGTTCTCCAGCTGGTGGACCAGCGGTGACTTCTTCCGATATGGCATTACGGCCATGTTGATCTTCATTTTGGTATTCACCGTGCTGCGGCCTTGGGTGAAGTTCTACGTGAGGATCACCGAGAGGGTCGTCTACTTACGGTCGACGAATTAACTTGATATAATAATTGTATACTTGAAATATATCAATGTGCATTTCGAATATGATCTCGTTGTGTCTATGAACGGCCGCATGAAGCTTCCTGATGGCTTTTTTCATTGATTTTTTATACTTGAATATTAATTCAAATTATATTTTTGATGGTTTTACGAGTCGAGTCAGTTTCACCAGGAAAGTGACTCAACATTATGCTTTAACTATAGTAAAATTACTGTAAATATTCCTGGTGCATACTATATTTCATTTATCAAAGCACTATGGAGCCAGTTTGAACTTGCTACAAAATAATAAATATTTCAATAATTATAATCCATAAGAAGCTGATTGTAAATGAATTGACAATTAAATTTGATTTCTCAATATATTATATTATAAATAAATATTAAACTAATGTGAGGCTCCATAATGTCTTTATAGATGGAATTTACTATAACTATTATCATGTGCTGTTTTTAGTTTGTAATTCTATGATTAAATTGTGACCAAATTATCTGTTTATTTTGTTATAAATATAAATATTTAATGATTATTTTACATGAACTTAAAATTATTTTTATATTATACATATTTACATATTATTATATCAAAACCAGATAAACGATTAAAAAACCCCTGAAATTCTTCTAATGAAAGAATAACTCTTATAACATTCCTGTATTTACATAACTGTAACTATTATAAGTATATTTATCGATTAATGTTGTGATAACTGTCTTCAGCAATGGCAAAAGTATTAAATCTTTGTTAAGTGTTTAAAGTTTACATAAAATATATTTAATACATATGTATATTACATATATATTTACAAACACAAAAAATATATTGTTGTTCGATAGAATAAAACAATAATGCTTTAAATAAAACTAATCAAAACATAATCCACGTGCTTTTATTAACATTCATGTTCATTTCCAATGATTTTTATCACATGCATAATTCAATTTTAATCTGTTGTGATGTTTGTTGTGCTAAATGATAAAATTTAGAACTTTTTGGTCCCGTATTTTTGCCTTAATTCGATCATATACTCCCACATTTTTATTTAAAATTTCATGATATGATCAAAGCTGTAGAATTAAGAATCCACAGGTTTTTATTAAATTGCTCAGCAGACGGTGCATTTATCTTAAAAACGATCTCTTGCCTCTCCCGTGACGTGAAAATTGGTATTTCCACCAGATTTTTATTTGTATATTTGCTGGAATCCTAAAAGAAATATAATTTCATTAAAAATAATATAATGAATGCTAGTTTTGCAAATGTACATATGTACTCGCGTACTTTCAAAACGAAGCAAACAGATATAGGTGGTGCTTTGACTTGAATTTCCGAGTCTGTACGGCACGGCTGTAATCTACCAGCTTCCCAAATGGCGCCTTCCAACCATAGGTCTGTCAATATCACTTTTCCAGATGACGCATCTGGTTCTAAATGAAAAAAAACGTACTGTTATTGGCCTTAAAAATCCGTGGAATCATTCAGCTTAACCCTTTGCCCGCGGCAATAAATATAGCGAACAAGCCCTGTACGCGGCGGCACCTTTTTCGCGAATTTGGCAATCGAGTTTTCGACCTTAAATACAGATTTTAATATTTACTCAAGTAACCAGATATGTTAATTAACACATAAAGTATTATTTTAAACAATAAAATACATAATATATCTCGTAGTTTTGGATTAATTGTCATATAATCATTCTTCATAATTGTATGAAGACGTGACGTCACATAAACGAGGTTTCAGTATGGTTCAACAAAAAACTAATTTTGACTGGTATATATTCATTTTAAGCAAATTGAATAGATGGCATTCAACTCTCAGTAATATATTCAACCAATTTTGAACCTTAAATCAGTTGAAATAGGCGCATATAAGGCTCAAAATCCGATGCAAAGTTCAGAAATTCTATGGAAGACGGCCGCGGGCAAACTGTTAAGAATACTTACCAGGGTCGTCCCATTTGTAAAAAGCTTCGAGGTTATCCGGAGTAGCGGATAATCTTTGCGAAGCTTGCCAGAGCAATGCATAAATTATGCACTGTGGTTTGAAGAAAGACGACAGAGGAAATATGAAAGCACTATTATCGTCAACTTTGTTCAGGATACGTCTCTGTGCAATTGACGCCCGTTCGCAGAGTCCTGTTATGAAAGCACTTGCCGAAGCGGGTCCAGCACTCCAATAGTCCAACCAAGATTCAGGAGTCTGTTTTGAAATTACACTACTGTAAAATTATTTCAATTAAAAGTTATAAAAAAAAGTTCATCGTCAACCTTATCGGAGATCAACGAGAAGGCTAGCGTTCGCTTTCGCTCGTCTGATGACACGGACAAGGAGTGAAGAGCAACAAGATCGGCGTGAATATTTTGCATAGCCATGTTTGCCAATTCACATTCGCATATAGCCAAAGCTTTCAATCCGTTAATCGTTGTATCGTCCTAAAAAAATATACATTACATATTTTTTTTAAGTTTAAGGACGAAATCACACAGAGGTGAATGTGGCACGCGGGCTTTTTTTAGATCATTTTAAAAATGCGGTGCAAACGATCGACAAGCGCCAGACAGACTGAACCACATATGAACGACACGTGTACCTTATGCGTGCGCACTGCTCACACTTACACTTAGCGAAGTCCCGACATACCTACCCTGTATACGTTCTGTGCTTCTGATACTTTAGTTCCGAATTTTGCCTTATTAAACTCGCCAGAAAGATCCAACTCAATTTTAATAATTGCATCTGTGCACATCGAAAGGTTACTCGTCATCTGATGTGCAATCTATCATTCGTGAAGTCGAGAATTGCGTTTAAAGCAGCCATCCAGTTAATCTGTGGTTCAGTCTGTCTGGCACTTGTCGATCGTTTCCACCAAACCCTGGATATCCATAGCATATTAAAAAATAATTTCTCTAGTGCCATAATTGAGGAAGGGAGAAGTCTAATACGTTTGTATGGACAAGGCGCTGGGGTCCAGCCCTCTTAAATGAATACCTGCCACTCTATTGCATAAACGATTATTACCTGAAGATCTTGTTTATTCTTCAATAAACTCTGAGGGCCGCTGTTCAATTTCTT